>NC_060970.1:895000-1495000 GCF_910589235.1 Vespa crabro | reverse complement strand
ACTATGGACACAAATACGCGCTCGGCAGATGCGATAGCAGTATGGGCTATGGACACAAATACACACCTGGCAAAAATGATCAGTGTACTATGGTCAAATGTATATGTTCGGCAATTGTTTCTATTGTTCAACATTCTGTCTCTGTCTGCGACACTCGCATACATCGTCACTTAGCAACGATGAAAAACAAAATTTAGTTTTTAATAACTGAAGTGACGCCACTTTATTTTCTGATAACTCTACTTTTATTTTCTGATAACTCATTTCATTTGTTACGCCGTACAGTTGTAACTGTTACATTGGCATATTGTCGTATTAGACTTATAGTGCACGTAATTTTCATATTGTTATTTACCCCTGTTTCATACTTTTAAAATGTGTGCCAGTTATAAAGAAATTATTACAAGAAACGACAGTGATGACAACTTGGATGAAACGGCAGCTTTAAGTAACAATTATGATGACGAAATACAGGTACCACACGAATATGTACTACTCAGACTACTATGACTATACTATCTATTACTATCATCAGATTCGGAAGATACAGAAAATAGCGTAAATAATGGGATAGTTATACGTAGAAGGAAAAATAAATGGCAAAGAATACTTAGCATATCTTCCGATGAGGATGATTTAAATTCAAATTTAGAAAGATTTAAATTAGAATTTAGAAAGATCCGACTTGAGTGAAGTTCTTCCAACGTTGTCATGGTCGAAAAACGATTTCAAGCCCACACTACATGCATTTAACATAATAAAACATAATAATAACATAATAAAAATTCTAGAGTAAAAGGAAATTTAACTCCAGAAGCTACGCCTTTAGATGCTTTTCAACTTTTCTTTTCAGAAGGGTTAGTTTCACATATTACTGAGGAGACGAACAGTTATTATAAATTTGTTATTGAAAATACTACATTTAAAACGTATTCTCGTATTAATACTTGGAAAGACTCATCAATATGTGAGATGTACGGATTTTTGGCTATCATGATGTTAATGTCGCGGGTGAAGAAATTGACTCTAAAAGAGTATTGGTCGACCGATGACATGTTAAAAACTAATATTTTTCGAAGAACTATGGCGCGAGACAGATACATGATATTATTGCAAATGTTGCATTTTAATGATAATAATGTACAAAGTGATGATTCATTGATATAAATACGACCTATAATTGATACTCTGAAGAACTCTTTCTCACAGTCATTTTACCCGTACAAAGATTTGACATTGACGAAAGCCTTATGTTATTCAAAAGTCGGTGTTATTTTAAACAATTTATTCCGTCCCAAAGAAGTAGATTTGGTATCAAATCATTTATCCTGTGCGACTGGACAACAAACTATGTATTAGATTATATAGTCAATACCGGAAGAAATACAGATATTGTACATAATTCTACAACCATTGGGCAATCAGCAGATGTTGTTATGACATTTTTACATCCATACCTTGAAAAGGGCCATACATTGATAACAGATAATTGGTCCACAAGCCCGCAATTGTATAATGTACTTCATAAACATAAAACTAATGCGTTTGGGACAGTAGGGAAAACAGAAGAGATATGCCCCATATTGAGGGATAATTGACAAAAGAGCAATTTGACTACAGATGTACAGATAATTTATTGGCATTGAAGTGGCGAGATAGAAAAGATGTATGGATGTTATCAAGTGCTCACGAACAGAAAATGATAGAATCTGGTCAAAGAAATTATCTTACAGGATCGCCAAAGTTAAAACCAGAATGTATTGCAGATTACATCAAAATGGGGTCTATAGACCACGTTGACATGGTTCTAAGTGCAATTAATTCATGCAGAAAATGTCTAAAGTGGTATAAGAAGTATTTTTTCCATTTAGTAGACATCTCATTATATAAGTTGTATGTCCTGTATCAATGTATGACTGGTAAAAAACAACAATATAACGATTTTCATCTGTCACTAATCAAACAACTGCAAAAATACCTTCAAAATAGAAAACAAGCGGGCGGTGGCAAAAGAAGTGTAGAAAACCTACCATTTCGTTTGACTGAGACATTTCCCTTTAAAAATTTGAAATGCAGAAAGAAAATCGACAAAAAGGAAATATGTTGTCTGTAGAAGACAGCAAAGAAGGAAGAATACACTATATGAACGTAAAAAATGCAACGTCGGATTATGAGATGATACTTGTTTTGAGATTTATCATACGTAAATCAATTAATTTTCCTATTGTTTTTTCTTAAAATATCAATGTATTAAATTTTAATTTTTTAAAATATATATATTTGAAGCCTTTCCATGATTATATATAATCCTTTTTATAATTTGTTTAATTTTCTGATTTTGAATATTCAAATACATTATAATTATAAAATTACTGGGATTTCACATTCTAGCAGGTGAGTAAACAGTACATATTGAAAATAAAAATGTTTTCATTCAATGTGGTATAGACAACGGAATAGTAATTGGATTGTATACTATATTATAATGTGTCATACACCGTCAACGAGATCCACACTGCGCGAAAAAGTATTCAATCCCCGGCGATTGTCAGCACCAGCCGCGTGCCGTCCGTACGGACTGCATAGGCCACGAGTATTCAGCACTCAAAGTGTTAAACCGGATTCCACCTCGTTTGAATCTTTATTGCGGGAAATAGTAATCGTACAGAAACAGGTAGACGATGCGCAGAGCGGCTCATGAGAAGCACGTGATTTATCAATATGCGCAACCGTGGACACGGTTCCGACCTACGATAAACGAAATATAACGATAAATAATTTTATTCGAGCATGCAAACGCGCTCGTGAATTAACACCGCTAAATAGCGAGGCAACAGTAATTCGCCTGATTATAAATAATCTCAGCGGTTTAACTTACGTCGTAGAAGATCGGGAAATATTTACACTAGACGATTTATGCAACATGCTACGTAGGAATTTCGGTCGAAATCGTCCTTACAACAGTATATGGCTGAATTAAATAACATCTGCATGGAACCCGACAAGCACATCTTGCAATACATAAGTAAAGTTAAATATTTACAGCAGGCAATTTCCGAGGAAGAGATTTTTAAAGCTAATGAGTTAACGGAAGAGAAAATTAACGAGATAGAGGAATTTACACTGGTAAGTTTCTGCGAAGGTCTGCTGTGAGATTACACAAACAAACTACGTGTACGGACAGATTCGACGCATACGGGAAAGCACAGGAACATTATCTGACGATCAAGCAGTACTGGCTACGTCACTAAAGATAAAAATAAACCAAATTTCTTAGGGATAGACCGTTACACAGTAGTACAATGGAGATTGAGGGTAGACAATCGCGAGAGATAAATTTCAAGCCGACACCAAAATTTTATGCGCACTGCAACAAGATCGGTGAAAGAGGAGTGCTATAAAACAAAACGAATACTCGCGTAGGAATCGTTCTCCCCCTTCCCCGCAACCCATCGAACAACACCGCATGCCTAATTCCTATGCTCCGAGGAAGAAATGCAAATATTGCCAAAATCTCGGTCACATAATCGAAGAATGCCGGAAAAAGATGTAGCACGAAAGGAATTCGAGAAGCGCAATGTCCTTTCCGGGACTAGACGCGATCCTGGGAAGCACCACACAAATGCGTGAAAATCGTAACTGAGGAAATCCCGTCCACATCCGCATAATTAAACTTGAGAATAACTCGGAAACACCATCGGTGAAAATAATCTCCAAAGATCTAAAAAAAGAAACAACATTTTTAATCGATACAGACTCAGAACGAAATGTATTAAAAATCGAGAAAGCCGACGATGAAATTCTCGTTGACAAATCACGAAAAATAAAATTAAGTGAAATTACCGACGAGATTATTTTGATCTATGGCTCTTGCACTATTGATCTGTTTGGATATTCGCTGGAATTTCATCTCGTATCCAACTCCTTTTCGATTCCTCATGGTGGGATTCTCGGGACCGATTTCCTTAACAAATTTGTAGAAATTAACTTTTTAAATAAAAGCGTGTCCTGGAAAAACGTAAAGATTCCATTTATTGCGCCAGAAGAAAAAATAATCGCAGCCAGAACATGCGATCTATTGAAAATAAACGTTTCAAACACGAATATAAAAACGGGCTACGTTCCGTTATTAAACTTGGGGGATGGCATCTACGTCTGCAAAGCAATTGTATCTAATGTTGATGGACACGCGAATATAAATCTTTAATACTCAGAAGGGTGTGAAAAAAGTTTAAGTTCCTACAGTCAAGATAGAAGAATTCGAAATAGTCGACGAAGCGAATGACTCCGCCTTAGGGCGTGACTCACACGCATCCGACAACATAGAGAGTGCTTCTTACGAAGACCATGCAGGCATAACGTAAAAGAATACGAAGAAAATCTAAACCGAGAAATATCTTCCGATCCCTCTTTTCTCCGTACAAAACTTTCTCACTTTGAACGACCCTGCAGAGCGATCTCTAAAATAGATGAAAATCGTTTCAGACAAATACTATAGTACATAAATTTAGAAACGTTGAATAAAAAAAAGGAGTAGCGAAAGAAATGATTAAAAACGCTTTAGACCTATTCCACTTACCCGGCAATAAATTAACACATACTCGATCTGTTAAACATGCTAGGCACAACACCGATATATCGATTCCCGCCGATCCACAAAGAAGAAATTAACAAACAAATAAACAAGCTAATAAAGAATGAGGTGATACGACCATCTGTGTCACCCTATAATTCTCCTTCATGGATCGTACCAAAAAAGGCAGAATCGAATGGAAACAAAAGGTGGAGGCTTGTCATTGACTACCGCATGGTTAACGAAAAAACAATTAAGGACAGTTATCCTCTACTCAATATAACCGAAATTCTAAATCATCTGGGTAGCGCTAAATATTTCAGCACTATTGACTTAGCTTCGGGTTTTCATCAAATTGAAATGAATAAAGACGACGCACAGAAAACAGCATTTTCAACCCCATACGGGCACTACCAATTTACTCGCATGCCCTATGATTTAAAAAACACACCACGAATGTCTCAAAGGCTGATGAATTCCGTTCTCTCCGGATTACAGGCAAGCGAACTGTTCGTTTATCTGAACGATATAGTTATATATTCGAGGTCCTTCAACAAACACGTCAATAAATTAAAAAAAACTCTCATATAGGTTAAGAGAGACAGGACTCAAGTTACAACCAGATAAGTGCAACTTTCTCCGAAAAGAAGTCGCTTATCTGGGACACATAATAAGAGCCTTAGGAGTGAAACTTGACAGGAAAAATCAGTGCAGTAAAGGAATTTCCGATTCCCCGAACAGTAAAGAATATTAAAGAATTCCTACGGCTAGCGGGATACAACAGACGTTTTATTCCTAACTTTTCCGCTATTAGCCTATCTCTGACGAATCTGTTAAAGAAAGACGTTCCATTTAAATAGGAAGAGAGTCACGACCGCGCATTTAGCCACTTAAGGGACCTCTTATGTAAGGAACCTCTCCTTCAATATCCTGACTTTTCCAAAACATTCATAGTAACTACAGATGCTTCAAAATTTGTCATAGGCGAAATTTCGAGTCAGGGAGAAACGCTTACACATCGCGTTTATTAAATCAGGCCGAGCAAAATTATTTAACAATAAAGAAGGAATAATATTCGCAGTCAATCATTTTCGGCCGTATTTATACGGTAATCAATTCAGTTTGGTCACCGATCATAAACCCTTGGACTGGCTGAACTCGATAATGGATCCAACTTGAAGATTGATCTAATGGTGAGTTTAACTAGCAAAGTACGATTATAAATTATTTACAAAGCAGGCAAAAAAACGTAAACGCCGATGCCTTATATCAAAACCCCATAGATTCATATAAACAAATCCATCCGATAGCAAGGACCAGCTCGAGTGACGAAGATCTTTATGAACCAAGAAATAAACGATTTACTTTTCAAGAGTCCCACGAAAAACGAAGCATTGACTCTTCGGTAACGCAAAACGAAACGTTTCAGAAAACCATCACTACATACGACATAACCAATGTAACTCGAGACAAAGACAGAAATGATAACGAAACGTTAACAATCCACGAAAACAAAACAAGCAACGAAGAAGAAACGTTCGAATACATAGACAGCAATATCATAGAAATAAAAGACCGAATTAGAATGAATAACGGAAACATCGCGTATTTTGTCACGATGAATGGAACACCTGTCGACAATGGGGCAAAAGAATTAGCTCCGACCACGGTGAATTATCCGTCATTACCAATGTAACCCTCGGTAGGGTAAAGGTTATGAGAAAAAATGACAAAAATTATTTTATAGCACTACCCGTCAAAGAAAGAATATCATTCTCTAACCAACTAGAAACGTTAGACGAAACTCTTTATTCTCTACTTGACGCAGCTATCGAATTATAAATGAACACGATAGGGATAGCTGAAAGACCAGTGGCTGACATACCCTGGGCCGACGTAAGACGAAAGATCCGCTCAATCTTTTCAAGAAGACAAACGAAAATAGTTATATTAAAACATGAAAGTTAAAACATAGTGATACCGAAAAAGATCGAACGAATTGAGATAATCAATAGTAATCACACAACTCCCATTGGAGGTCATAAAGGTTTATTAAAAACATACAGTCCAACAAAAGTATTACTGGCCGAAATTAAAACACGACATCCAGAAGTTTATACAAAACTGTCGCAGCTGCCAAACGAAGAAGCTCATTAGTTTAAAAACGTATCAGCCGATGACAATCACAGACAGCCTGAATGGCATTCGATAAAATTTCTATGGATATCGTGGACTCGATGCCCATTACGAAATCAGGGCATAATGATATACTCACTATCCCAGATTTACTAACAAAATATTCCGTCGCGGTACCTTTACAACAAGCTTTTTCGGAGGAAGTCGCAGACGCTTTCATAAAGAATATAATATGTAGATTTGGTTCACCAAAAGGCATTCTAACCGACCAGGGCACTAATTTCCTGTCAGAACTCATGAAGGCAATCGCAAAGAAATTTAGAATCAATCAATACCAAACTAGGGCGTATCACCCGCAATCGAATGGATCAATAAAAATATCACATCATGTACTGACCGAATTCTTAAAACATTATATTCAAGATAATAGTGACTGTAATCATTGGTTAGATATAGCAACATACTCATATAACACTAACGTGCACGAGGGAACACATTACGAATTAGTTTTCGGGAGATTAACAAGAACTCCGAACGAATCAATCTATAATGATTTCCAAAATGAAACATGTGCACATTACTTGGGTGAATTAAACGAACAAATAAATCCCAAGAAGCAGCTCGACAAAATATAATTAATGTAAATACAAATCGAAAATCTATTACGACAGATAATAGAAAAATGTTAATTTTAAGGTAGGCGACCGCGTGTACCTCCTTAAAGATACGAATAAAGGGAAACTTGACGACAAATACATAGGATCATACGAAATTATAACTGTAATGAATAAATGCAATGTAAAGATATGTACTCCGACAGGCACTCGCATTGTGCACACTAATCGACTAAAAGTCGATAAATCAAAATGAAATGTCAATAAATCGACGTCATGGAAATCTACATCACCAATCTATGATATTGGCAAGCACAGCATGGAGCAAGAATCGCTCTCCCTTCCATGACGATGATCGCCAAGGAAGATCCCCATCATTACGTTAGCCGTTAAATCTTAGATATAAGTAGCACAGGCCTAGCTCCGAGCCTCATTCACTCGTCGACGCTCAAACCTCTTACTAGTAAGCACAATGAAACTTATAATAACTCTTACCTTTATAAGTACCGTAAACGTATTAATAGTGTACGACTGTGCCGGCAGTTCGTTAAATATCTCAACGTTCTCCCTCTTGGATGTGGTTGAATGTGAAGTACCGGACCTGTAACCAAGGAATAACTCGATATACGTACAATTGTTGCAAGCTTTGGATTATGATACAGCAAAAATCCAACAATGTTGAATCGAAATAGATTGAACAATTTATCACTGTAGAATGCATTCACACGTCTAGGCGGTCCACAATGGGCGTAGGAAGTATTTGCATTCACTCACTCAACAACTATGTCAGCAAATGCACGCAACAGGAAGTCTTCTTTTGGGTCACAACACGTTTATCTCCGGAGTAAAGAAAAATAGTACCGATACAATGAGTTTCACATTATGCTGCTCTATTTCTACCGATGGCACATGCAAAAGATCTCAATACACCGATCCTTATGCACTTGGGCACTTGGGATGACGTAGTAGTCCAAGCAACAGTAAAGATTACTATACGTGATTATTACGCCCCAACCATAAATAACCAGATACACCTTAATTCAGGAACTATCTGCGCACTAAACGAAGAGTACTCTCTCGATGCGGACGGTAATGAAAGCTTTTGGTCCACATTACCTACGGATAGTTGCGATTTTAATAAACATGATGTACTGTATGAAGGGCCAGCGGTAAAATTGATACCCGCCGAGTATAGTAAGGGTCCCACACTGTACACAATTATGACGCAAGATGTCACCTTTGCGCTCACACGCACTAATGATTTCTCACTGTGCGGTGGGTATACTCTGGCACGCATAGAGCAACCAAAGATATTCATACTAGAAACATCTCCTGGTAGAATTTTCAAGAATAAAACAAAAACTTCTGTGGAAAATCGAGATATAGCCGCATATGTAAATTCTAAATTCATCTACGTAGAACGAGACATCAAAACGCAACAAACTACTCTATATATAGACATCATGAGACAAAAGTGCATCCTGGAACAAGTCTTGAATATTTCACTTTCACTAGTATCCATTGCACCAGATGAAATGGCCTATACGATAATGAAGAAACCTGGATATATGGCCATTCCCGCAGACGAAGTAATACACTTAATTAGATATATACTAACCGAAGAAAAAATAAGGCAAGTGGGAGAATGCTACAAGGAACTACCAATTATACTTAACAATTATATAGCAGATATTTCAGAGGATCAATCAGAAAAAGTGTGTGTTTCCTCAGACAGCAATAGTGAAAGAGAACATCCTGAATGTATGTAGATCAAGAAGACTTTTGAGATTATCGTCATCTTCGGATAAGAATGACCGTCAACAAACTGAAATTGCTCCTGATGGAATTATCTGGACAAAAATAAAAACTGGATCCACTCCAGGAAGGAGATCAATAAATAACATTTTCAAAACAATAATTGGACCCACAGCATATGCAAAACGAAGCATAATGAAGGGCACTGTAAGTAGTGCTTTTTTTTGATAATTAATCGACAAATGATGGATTATATTAGAACATGCACAAAACTAGAAGCTTTTAGAGTTCTTGGTGAAAAATGGGATCTATCTCAAGAAAAGTTTTACGCTTTACTTGCAATTTTATATGCACGTGGTGCTTATGTAGTTAAGAATTTGAAATTATCTTATTTATGGTCTATAAAGTGGAGACCAGCGTTTTTTTCGAAAACTATGAATAGAAGGGAGTTTAAGGATATTTTAAAATTTATCCGTTTCGATAAAAGAAATGAACGGAGTGTATGATTGCAAAATAAATTTCCATTGATTTCAAATGTTTGGTATTCATTCATTGAAAATAGCCAGAATTGTTACGTAGGACAAAATATTACAATCGACAAACAACTATTCCCAAGCAAAGCAAGGTGCCGATTCACGCAGTATATGCTGAACAAACCCGATAAATTCGGAATAAAATTTTGGGTAGCATCTGATCTCTAAAGTAAATTTATAATAAATGGGTTTCCGTATTTGGGAAAGGACGAAACAAGACAGTCATTAATTCCTTTGAGTGAATTTGTCGTCCTTAAATTAATTGAACCATTTACCGGTGCTGGAAGAAATGTAATCACTGATAATTTTTTTACTAGCAAATCACTGGCATCAAAGTTATTGGAAAAACGGACTACTTTGGTTGGAACAATTCGTGCAAATAAAAGAAAATTGACGAAACTGGCCAAACAAAAAAAAATAATTTACCTTGATTTTCATCTGAAATTTATAAAACAGATAATTGCACTTTAATAGTATATAAAAGTAAGGCAACGAAAAAAGTACGTCTACTGAGTACGAAACATAATTCAGTAAACATTGAAAAAGACAATAAAAAACTGCCTGAAACCATAATATTTTATAATAGAACGAAATTCGAAGTAGACATGACGGATCAGATGGCCAGAAAGTATAAGGTGAAGTCAGGATTTCGAAGGTGGCCTCTTCAAGTATTTTTTAACATTCTCGACTCAGCGGCAATAAATGTCTGAGTTTTATGCAACAAAACAACTGGTGAAAATATATCGAGGAAAAATTTTTTGTTTCAATTAGCAAAACTTAGCACAGAGTATAAAGATCCATCTGAACTGGAAAACTTGAATGACCTTTTGAAGAGCCCCGAGAGTTCTAATATATGAAAAACTTGCCAAATAGGTTTTTGTAATGAAAATAAAACTATAATGAAAATAAAAATATGTGCTGGCTGTAAAAAACTTGTTTGTGGTAAATGTACATCGAAAAAAATTTCTTTATTCAAAAATTGTGGTGATCCAAATAATAACTAAACCTAAATAAAAAACAAATAATAATAAAAACAATAACAATAAAATAATAATAGTAAATAGATGTATATATCATGTACTTGCAATATTAGAATAAAATATATTTCATTTTCTTTAAAACTTTCCTTTGAATTTTTATATTTTGCCAACTAAATATCAAACCGGTCAAAATGACCGGTTTGGTAGAAATAGATACATAACAACTATTGGTAGTTCTAGTGTTAATAGTTACAGCAGATCGAACAATAACAAAATGGACTATTATATTTATTAAAGCTGTTGTAGATTACAACATTACTATAATTCATAGGTACATTTTAATTTCAAAATCACAAACGCATAAAAATGAAAGTATATTTTTTAATTATTTTAACATTATTTTTCTAAATTTTCAGAGATAAGCTATACGTAGAATGATGATGATTCCATGCATGCCCGTATCGAATAGCATTATAAAAACAAATCCGTATATACCCAAAATGAATAGTGCATACACATGAGAAAATGGAATGTTCATAATTCATATATTATTTAAGAAATGTTGTAGGCAAATATATTTAACTTTAAAAATTTCTCGAAAGAATTTAATTGACCTTTTGTTTAAATCATTTCAATTCTTTTATTTCAATTAATACAGAGAAATAAGTATGAGATCAAATAGGAATTCAATTAGCGTTAAATATGATTTTAATGCAAACAATATAAAAATTAAAATCTTAAGACAGTACGTTTTAAAGCAAAATGTTATGAAATATGTATAAAATACCTACGATACTAAAAATCAACTATCATGCAAAGAAAAAAAATTTATCATCAATGGTTTTTAAAAATTTTACCCCGAGAAAATTTATTCACTTGTATAATTTAGTAATATTATTATCTAAATAGATTAATTGACGTTTGTTTATATTTGTGATCCGTGATTGACAATAAACACCATCTTTTATTGTAATAATTATTTATTAAGAGAAATTATAAAAAATATATAATTCTAGTATAATACAAAGATTGTCACATGCTATTATTAATGATGTTTCGACTTTTACTACTCGTATCCTCATAGATGAATACTCTATGTGCATGACGACATTAATTGATTAAATTTTACTTATTTCATTAGAGAATTTATTTCAGCTAAAAAAAAATGTACACCTTTTCGTTTTCGCAGTAGAATACTACCTGTTTAATGTAATAGTTTCCGCATCTAGAAGTGAAGCATGCTACTTTTCACGACTAAAAACAAAGCGTACTTCTTTTTACGACGGTCTACCAAAACATCCTTTTCGCTGCCTAAAGGCATAACATATTTTTCTTTGTTTGAATAAGTGAAAATAACCAAAAACTGATGCATGGATAAAACTTATCAAAGATTTCGACATGATCTTTTTACAGAATTTACAGATCTTAAAATACTAAAAAATTAATACGAAAACATAAAGGAAAGAAAATAACAGAAATGTCGGGAACATAAATTATATGTGAGGATACAGGAGTTGGAACCAGTTAACTAAAGATATTAATTTTACAACTATTTACAAAAACAATATTTTAGGTACACAACAACATTAAAATAGGAATACGGTGATGATGTAGTTCAATGTAATTATATAATTTATTCCCATGGATTTGTTGTTAAATATTTAATCTTTTTAAGAAATTATTTTAAATTATGAAATAAAAGAAAATCGTACAGATGAAAATTAATTAAAAGATAATATAATAGTAATTTACCAGAATAATCAAAATTATTTACATGACTTAGTTGAAGAATCATAAGTAAATGTTTCTAGTACACATTAAGTGTAATTCTTTTAAATGTACCAAAAATGTTTGGTCGTGAAAGTATATCAAACAGAATAAGTGTTGATGTGAGAGCTTTATAAAAAATTCCTAAATTCAAACAACTACTATTAAAAAGCAACAGTAATATAGGAAAAAGTAAGACAATACCAAAATCAAGTAAGTTGGTAAAACCATCAATAAATAAAAATCCGAATGAAAATAAAGAAAATAATACAATTTCTTACACTGCTTCTCTAGAAAAAGATTATCTATCGATACATCACTGGATTATAATTGATACGGCTTAATTTCGTATTATCTATTTGAAATTCTACCATTAAATTCCGAAGCTTTGTTCAAATCATTAATTTACACTACATCACATAGAGGATAGAATATTCACCAACATCACTTAAGAATCTGTTCGAATCAATTATTTACATCATAACATATAAAACAGTAGAACCTCGATTTCTGAACATCGATTAGCCGGACAAATATTGAGGATATGTGGCGATCAAGAACATTAACATATATTAACATATCATTGTCAATTGATCTTTACTTTCTAAACCTATATGTCGAAATCTAATCATACCGTTTTATCAATTCAAACGTAACGTTAAATATTAAGGCGGTTAAATAGTAGTAAAATAATAATTAAAATAGCAGCATCTTGTGGAATTGGAAAATCAACAGTTTGTGACATTATAAGACGAAAGTGTGAAATTCTAAATTATAGTGAGAATTGATTGCAGTGCACACGAAAAAATATGAAGTCTGTTAACAATAAAATTCTTGACTTGGCTACGTATCAACGGTTCTGTCGAAAAATAGACAGAGGATATTTGGTCCTATCGTATACGAAAAAACTATATAGTACAATCGAAAATTGAATGAAGATTATAATTTCAAAGCATCATCGGATCGATTAGCAAATTTCAAATCACGTTACGATATTCTTAGATTATATGTTAGGCAAAAACCTTCATCAGATAAATCTGCAGCTTTAAAATAGAATTTATAGGATATCTAAGGAAAGAAAATTATATGTTGGAAAATGTGTATAACGCAGATAAAACTAGCTTGTTATGGAAATTATTTTCGCAAAAGACATGGCAACATGAATGATTAACACCGGGTCATAAAGGTCGAATCACAGCTTTTGTCCCGTGAAAAGATTCCCGCTTTATTAATTGGAATGAATAATAAACCTCGACGTTTCAAAAGATGTACATTTAAGTACTATGCCTATTATATATATGTCCAAGAAAAGTCCTTAGATGAATTATAACATTTTTATTGAAAAATTTTCAATGATTTTTATTCTAGCAATGGAATAACGAACACTTAAAAACGGACAAGTGAGAGAAAGTTATTATTGATAGATAACGCTGTTTATTATGTCAACAATGTTTTTAGGCTGAGTTCTATTAACGTCTTTTGTCTATGGACAAAGAAGATTTTCGATTGTTTCATGCATCTCATTTGACATTGTCGAAATCCACAAAATAGGATTTTAAAACATATCAGTTTTGCACCATTATCATCTACACACATGCAAATATTATCTTTCATTTCGAAGTTATTTTAACTCCATAACCTACAATATCGTACAAGATAACTCCAACAATGTAAGAGTGCACAAAATGTAAAATTGCATTACATGTACTAATATACTTCGAAAGATACTACACAATGCAAGATTATTAAATTTTTGTAAATTTTAACAAGACGTTCATAGTTTAAAATATGTGTTTATTTAGAAATTGTAATAAAAACTAGTATTAATTTATTATTCACTTCAAGATAATAAATATTTCTTGTTCAATAATCAATTGGTAGTAATTATTTATCAAACATCTTGCAAAATAAAATTAGTTGTATCTTACACATACATTTATATATCAAGAGACATGTACAATTTGCACAACTTCGAACGCTCAGCCTAATCGTGAAAAAGCTCGATGTGTGACTGATCTTGTTTATGCCAATATGCTATTGGAACTTAAATCGTAAGGCAATAAAATTTGTTTGCGATAACTTAGTCCTAACGTATTTTGTAAAATATTTCTACATCCAAATTTACTCTCTAAATATTCAAAACCACTGTTTGTATATTGAATTATCTAGCATTATAGCATTCTATGGCTCCATATAAAGGACAAATTTCCTAACGAATTTACCACGGGTTTTTGCCTTTTCGGAAATAAAAAAAGAAAATTTGACGAAAATGTTCTTTATTTTCTAACATATTTAATATTTCACAAAAAAAAAACATAATAATTAACTGATCAAAACAAAATCTTATTAAAATAATACCAAAAATGTCACTTTTATAAAACGAAAAATAATATTTGCATACGTAAAGTTTATAAAAGTTTTAAAAGTTACTTTTCGTCAACAAGTGGAGAAAACAGAATAAATAAATTTATATATTTATATATTACAAAGAAAATTTTCTATGGCTTCGCCCATCCTTATTTTTTTATGTTGAAGATGTCCATAGAATAGAATCTAATCTATTGGATAGTATATTATATAATATATTATTGATGTATAAATACATGTATGTAACTGAAACAAAACTGAGTAGTGGAACTACGTTCCGTACTGAAATAACGAAGCAGAGACGGAACGGAAACAGAAGTACAATTGAATTGAAATATGTAAATCAATCTTTAAAGAACGAACATGAGAAATACGAGTGAGAATAGTGATTTAATATTCACAGATGCGCTATATACAATCTTCCGATGCAAAATATTAATCTTATTGTTGCTCTTTACTGTCCATGTTTAAATACATTTCAGAAAAAGCCTGATGTAATCTTTTTAAAAAGAAATAAGAGGAAGAAAAAGTGTGCTGACATAATCTCAAATAATAAAATAGTAAAAGTTAGTATTACAAATAATAATCGTCTAAATGTTTTTAACACTAACCGTACAACAGTTTCTCAAATGACCGGTTTTGGATTTTGAATACAAATTCTGCATTCACTATTATTTTTTTCTTTATTTGATTTATAATTATAATTCTTATATTAATATAATTATGATTTCTATAATATCCATTTAATAATTTTATCAATATTTACGCTTGCTTTTATTTTGTTTATTCTGAGAAAAATATGTACCTTAATATCAACCATAACCAATTAAATGACCATTTGAAAAAAATGACAATAAAGTAAGCGTATGAGATTTGATCTAAACAAAATCATTCAAATTATCGTCGAATATTATTATCGTACATACTGCTACATCAAAAAAGTCTAATGTTGAAAGTTCCAAACAGAGCATTACAGCGTGAAAATAATAAGGAAAGAGAAAGTGAACAAAATTTAATAGTTAATTTACATTTTATTTTACTGTATTATTCTAATATTTACTAATATTTCTAATATTTACTCCTAAGCATGACAAGGCAGAAAAAAGCAGTAAAAGAGATAAACAATGTAAGTGAAGGGTGTTTAGAAGACGATGAAGGGAAATTATCTAAAATTGAAGAAGACCAAATTTTAATTGGATATAATTTATTCGAAACTGATAATAAATGCTTAAATAATGAGGATGAGGAAAGGAACATTTTGAACAAACAGGAGATAAAAGGGAAGAGGATTTCTGTCAAGTTCTGAAAACGAGACTGAAGGAAATGACCAGTACATTGAAGTTGCTATTGATGAAATTATATGGGAAGAAATATAAAAGGGTTCAAGATTTGGATGACCATTACCAAATCCAACGGTATACACAAAAAAAACATTATAAAAGGTCAAGTAAGAACTATATTTGCCTTGATAATTATTATTGAACTCATGCGAAAATGTACAGAACTAGAACCAAATCGAGTGTTTGGAATTACATGGAACCTACCTCCAGCAAAATTAGATACATTTCTTGTTATTTTGTAAGCACATAGAGTATATGAAGAAAAAAATTTGAACATTTCATATTTGTGGAATAAGAAATGGGAGACTACATTTTTTTCAAACACGACAACCAAGAATTGTTTTATACAAATTTTTTAATTTATTCGATGAAAACAGTATTCGAAGCCAATGTCTACAAGCTGATAAATATTCTTTGATTTCTTACGTATGCAATGAATTTATTGAAAATAGCTAAAATTGTTAGAAGCTAGCCATGAATCTTACAGTTAAAAAACAACTGTTTCCAACTAATACTAGGTGCAGATTCATAAAATATATGAAGGATATTTTTTATAATCCTACCTCTAAGATATGGACTAACTAACTCGTATCACTTATTTTGGTTACAACTCAGTGTTACAATTTAAGTACTATAATCCTTTCCTCTTTCCCTAACTTGATCAAGGCTTTACTTGTTACTCTTTGTTTTGTATAACGGGAATCTGCTTGCAGTATGAAAAATACACGTGAGGAAAGTGCTTAGTAGAGCAACCATTGATTTGTAAAACTGTGGCATTGAAAAAAAAAAGAATTTTATTACAATGCTGTTTTTATGTTTACTGGTTTTTTTTTTACAAAGATTAAATTTTTATATATGAGAATGAAAGTTTATTTATATTTGTTATATTTTAATGTATCATCTATCTATAAATTCAGTCTACAGAGCAATCATAATAATATTTTCAGAGAGGGATAACACATATTATGTACTAAATATAAATCACAATGAAATATATGTTCATTACTTTAAATCATTCACTTGGATATTTAATTACAAATTCAGTTGACATCTCAAATTTGATTGGTGAAATCAGATTAATTTAATACTATTGAAAATTGATATAGTAGAATATCATTAAGAAAGTAAAATACATTCAAAGATATAAAGAAATTAATGAAGAAGAAACAGATGACAATGAGGATTTTGCAATAATTGCAAAAGCAAAATGTGGTTCGTTGGAAGGAACCAATAAATTGTGGGGAGCTGAAGAAGAGAAATGCTGTAAGTTCTGTAGTAAAGAGGAAAATTCTATTGAATACTGGGTGAATAAGTGCGAAATGGTGAATAGAATGGGGTTACAGGTAGCAGAAGTTCTGAGTGCTGAAGGGACGTAAGAAGCGATAAAGTGGTTAAAAGGAATAATTAAGAAAAGGAGGGATATTAAAAAAATCAGATCTGTAATAAAGCGGACAAATGTGTGCTACGTTACGAAAAGATGTGCAGGGTGCAGTAAAAAATAAGAAAACCAAAACACTTGATCTTAATGTGGAGGTGATATAATTTATTTTAACGAAGTAGTGCAGATGTAAGTTAGGCGAAGTACTAACATGATAGCGGAAATGAAAATATGATGTTTGAATTAATCAGTTCAATTTGATTTAATAATTTAATTTAATTTAATTTAATTTAATATAATGTTTATTAAGTGCTATGTGTGTTTATATATTATATATATCATTATATATAAATATGAAAGCATGTATTATATAATATATTATATTATGTTATCTTATATAATAAAGATTATATCAAATGAAATTCCACTTATATTGGGTTGGCAACTAAGTGATTGCGGATTTTGTCGATAGATGAACTTTACACTTTCCGCAATCACTTAATTACCAATCCAATATATTCATATCCTATATTCATATCCTATTTCTGGGCCTGAAATGAAAACTAATATATATAGAATATCATTAATGGAAAGATTCATGAAAATAATGAAAAAAGTATTTATTATGAAATCTATGGTAAAAGTGTTAAATGTGAAAGAACAACATAGTGCAACATATAAATTTATTTAAATATAAAAGAAATGTTGAAGAACGAGGTAATCCATGTGAAAGAAAAAGTGAGCATCAACCATTAAATTAAGGAACAATGAATTTTACAAAGATTTAATACAAGTAATAGTTGCTGGTAATATACCGTGAAGTTATTTAAATAATCATACACGAAAAAATTTTCTTGTAAAATATATAGATCATTCGCTTCCGAACGAATCTATATTACGCAAAAATTACTTAGATGATTGCTATAATTCGAGTATTCAGATCATTACGAAAGATATAGGAGAATATTACATATGAACTTCTGTAGACAAAACGACCAATGCAGCAGAGCAATACATTGCAAATTTAATAATAGAATAACTTTGTGAGAAAGAAATGACAAAACTCCACTTATTGTGTTCTAACATAAAATAATGGGAGAAATAAATTATGAAAATATATCTCATATGGTAGTGAAGAAAAAGTTCTACTTACAACGAATGCAGCAATCCATACATAGCCAAAACAGGGAAGAAATTAAAATTATTTTATGATAACATGATACATGTTACATATGTAGTGCATAGTCTACACAGCATAGATGAGGAAGGACGACTCTGTTTTCCATTTATTAGTACATTAATATTCTGGAAAGTTAATAATTTTTGTAATAAGACATACAGTCTTAGTATTTGTAATACAATTAATACAGTTTAAATCCGAATTCAATTTATAATAATAGGATATAAAGTCAGTCTACATTCAATATCAAATTCTCTTACAATCGAATCCAAACCCCGAATCGAAGGTAAAGAGGCAGACGAATATTGTGCGTGCTACAAGCGAATAAAAATAACTTTGTTAAAATAGCATCATGCGCAAATAATAACTTTATACGAACTTCTCTAAAAATCTGTTGATCAACCAGTGAAGTGAACATCGTACTTTTTCTTTTATTATTAATTATCGCATTGTCCGATAAAAGTTCGTGTCGACTTTTAGGAGGCACGAATTTTCCGGACGACCCAATATATTAAATAATTGTTACTGTTAAACAATTGTTACAATTTGACAGCCATCGTTTCAGTCTTTTGACCAGCTTCCTCTTCGCTTTAATATCGATCTATTAATAGATTGCTGAAGAAAGTAAATGCTTCAAGGGAGAAATACAAGTAGAGAACTGTCGTTTTTCATTCAAGAGTTAATTTGGAGGTGGGCTACATTCTTAATCAGTGACGTCATCAATAAAAGGATAAGCATTTTGAGAAACATCGAAACTTCGAGCAGGAGTTCTAAGATAGTTACATTTCTGAAGTATCATTCTTACAGAGAGAATAAAAACAGTCTCAATCCCGAGTCGAGTTTTGCGCTAACCGAAAACGAGGCAAGTTATTAGATTGTAATAGATGGGCCGAAAGAAACAAGATTTTTTTTTTTTGTTCGAGACATGACCCGTGACGTAATATATCAAAATTTAAAAACTTTTGGTAAAAATCTGTGACAAAAGTATTTTTGAAAGCATCACTTCATATGAAAGTATATAAGAAAACATTACAAAATATTCTTTTGCCATAAGAACCTATTTTAATTAGATGGGATACGTGGATTGAAACTACACTATTTTATATCCAACATTTTAATAAAATAAGAAATGTAAGTAATATGCAATTATATGGTAAGAAAAACTTTTTTGTATATACATACGTATTTATTCTATTTTTTATGTTAATAGTAGTTGAAAATTTTAATATAATAAATGTTACAGTAATTAAGATTGCAACAGATATGGTCTAATAACAAAAACTCGCACAAGATTTAATCTTTATGAAAACTTATTTTAGCTTTTTACTGACCACAATAGAAAAGTTAGAAACAATAAGTTTACTGCCAACCAATTCGACAGAAATATATTTAAATTGTATTAATGATCTGTGCAATATACCTGGTAATTGTGGAGAAAAAAGCAAAAAGAAAGCAAGCGGAATTATAACAAAAAATATGGGATTGTCTATATTAATAGAAGTCTCAAAAATTTTGAATAATAATTTCGTTGTCGGACCGAAGGAAGTACCAGAATGTTGGAGTAAATTTAAGTATGCACCCATTATATCATGATGTGGAACGGTCATTCTTTGCATATAAGTTAATTTTTATAGATGAAAGTCCCCAATTAACACCATCGAATATGGGAAAGATGCTTGTAATATATTATAATTCGAAATATAATATATCACAGTAATTGCAAAATATATTGTTAATACTTAACATACCAAATATTTCGTGTATATTTGCATATTTTTCGTAAATATTTGCATATATTTTCGTGAATAAATATTATATGCTACTTACATATTTATCGCGCATAAACATCCAGAGTCTACCGATAATAAAGAAGGTATTAGTCATCAATCATCAGATCAATGGGTTTGAATCAAGTAAAAAGTAATAAATCAAAGATCTGGAATTACATTGAGATTTTTGACATAAAATTAACACTTTACCGACCGATAGCCTATTAATCGCTTTTTCTCGGGGCTACCTAAAAATAGCTTATCAATCGGTAGCCATGGTGATAAACAATTACCATTTGCTATATCATCTGCATTTTATTATTAGTATTGAGGTACATTGCTCACTTGCGTTAAGTGCGTTGCTTCGTGAACTCCCACATTTTCACACCGTTTTTAAAAAATTTACCGTTCACAATGAGCGAAAAAAATGATACTGGAGAGTTTTATTTAGACAATTTATCAGATTGTCCTGACAATTATTCAGGAAATGATAGTGGTGACGAAAGTGATGGCTGCGATATAATATTTCGAAATCGGAGTTCTGTATTGCCACTAACAAGTAGTGATTCAGAAGACGAAGAGATAAGTAACATTAAAGACGATACAAATAACAATTGAAGCAATGATATCTACTATACATTCTGCACAATTGAAGGAATCCATAAGCAGAAGTAAAAGATCATATGCCCCAATACAAAAGCCTAATTCCATCATAGATAATAACAGACATATGAAGGGCGTAGATCGAGCGGACCAATATTTAGTATACTATTCCATTTTCAGGAAAACAAAAAAATGGACTAAACGAGTGGTAATGTTTTTTATAAACTTTGCGATTTTTAATTCATTTAAAGCATACACAGTTTTAAACGGAAAAACTATTATGTAAAAGAATTTCCTGCACAAGGTTGCACTTTCGTGGATAGAAGATAATGAAACAAGATGACGATATACCCAATTTTGCACTCAAGGAGAGCACCCAAATTAGACAATCCCGGAAGACTCTTGAATTTCGGAAAACATAAACTTATAAATATTGTAACTAGCAGTCGAAGTGTGAGACCCCAAAGACAATTTAGAGTTTATGTTGTTCAAAAAAAAGAAGTAGAACATGTTTCGTTTGCAAATTTTGCAATGTTCCATTATATAAAGGTAGCTGTTTTGAACGGTATCATACCTTGAAAAAATATTAATTATTTCTTATTTCAAGTATGTCAATATATGGATTATGGTATTTTTACATACTTACTAAATTAAAAGCCATTGTAATAGATAAAATAAATGTAATTTATCATTAATATCTTGAAAATAAAACATTTTATTAAATCTAATTATCCTATAATATATCCTATAATAACAGAAAGCGGGCAATTCTACCTGAGCATACGAAACGCACAGATACTCCCGTGCGATGATCTAAACCGAAAAACAGTCGGCGCCAGGTAGAATCTGCGGCTGAGCGACCGGTCGGACATGCGTATGCTGTTGAATCGCTAGCGGTCGGTAAAGTGTTAATAATAACTAGATAGCAAACAAAATTAAACATAATCAGAAGGCTATATAAGATAAGCAGACTTGGGGATGTATCGAATCACAATTTTTGTAAATATTACGATCTCGATGAAATAGTTGATGTATGTATTAATGAATCATTAATACCATTTTGAGAATGCATAATTCTTAAATAATTTGTAAAACAGAAGCACCATAAAAATTATATTAAACTATTTAAATTATTTTATGGTCCAAGATATACATACCAATTTCAAATATATTCTGGAAAAAAAAATCAAACGCACTATGTTAAACACTAACAAGTTTTGTAATGAGCATGTGTAACAATATACCCCATAAACGCCTCATAATTTATGCAGACAATTGGTATATAAATATCAATTTAGCCGAAAAATTAATTGCTTGTAACTCTCATTTGGAAGAAACTATAAGAAAAAACCGAAAAAGAATATCCGTAGAAGTTAAACTAAAAAAATTAAAGCGAGACAAGTTGATTGCAATACAAAGTAGGAAAGAGATTATGGTTCTTAAACAACAGATGAGATATTTTAATAACTTCCACAAAACATTTGGCGCAAACAGTAACTGTACGCAAAAATAATTACACACGTGAAAAACTAACAGTAGTTTTAGATTACAATGTAGAAAAATGTGATGTGATTTGTCCGATCAGATGATAGGATATTCTACACCACACAGAAAAACCGTCATGCGGTATATAAAATTAGCTATCGAATTGTTATTAAATACATCAGCTACGAATATATAAACTGACAACGAAAAAGGAAAAATAAAGATCTCTGACTTTAGAATAGAACTGTCAATGCATCTCACACAGTGCTGTGATGTAGAAACACTAGGATTATCAAATATATTTATCCGAAGAAGAGTAAACCATGAAATGTAAAAGAAGGTAGAACTAGCATACACGGTGCGAAAATTTTACAATGTTAGCAAAAAAATTTTGCAAATTTTAGAACAAAGAGTGCTAAAATTCAGACAAAAAGCCATATACTTCCCAGGTTGTATTGATCAGCTGCATTTCTGTTTGAAATGCTTTAGTGCAATATATTGATAGGTAGACGATTTGATAAAAATTAATTTTTCATTTTTGATTTTAAGCAAAATAAGCAAAATTGTAACCCGACTGAAGTTCCTGTAAATTGTGATGAAATAAAATTATATTATGTATAATAATAATTAAGATCGAAGAAAAAGTAAAAATAAAAATTCAAATGACTGCTCTGAAAGAGTCATTACAAAATAGCCAATATTCGGAAAGATTATACCATTCATAAGATTTTTACAAATTATTAGATTTTTAAATTTAACAAATAATAATATAGTTTCCACTATATACTGATTACATAAAATAAAAATTATAATAAATTTGTTTATTCATAAATTCAAAAATGTATACACATGGATGTCACCATTAATAAACCATTAATGCAATTTAAGAGATTTATTCCATATAAACAATATAAACCAACCTACAAAGATTTGGCATAAAAATTTATAAATAATATGAATCAGCGTCAAATTATTGCTATCACTTTAAGATATATATAGGTAATGACAACATAAATTCTAATAATAGCGCATCTAAAAATTATTGAATTGTCACAATCAATTTTCAATAAATTATTTCATATGTTGAAAATTAATATGCGTTGCCTAAACTGTATTTAACAATAATTAAAAATAAAAAACATGCCATTGGAATTATGCGTTCTAATAAAACCAATATATCGAGATTTTGTCGGTATAAAATTAAAAACGGGAAAATTTAACTGAAAAAAGAAAATAAATGAAACGTTTATGCCATTACTACAAAGTACAAAACAGCAGAAATAACTGATTATAGGCAAGAATAAATTCAAATCAATCGTATTTTGAAACCAAAATATGTCACTGAATATAATAAAAGCATGAAATTAATCGCTAATTTCTTTTCGTATTATGAGATAATATATGAAAATATATAGAATATTTTTCTTATATACATTCGACAAGGCACTTTTTAATAAATATATACTATACGAAACAATAAATAAAGAAAAAAAATAAAGTTTTACTGAATATAGAATAAATATTATAGAATTATTATTAAAAACTGCACAATTAGTGGATTACGAAAAATGATTCAGAATAACTTATCGAATAGCAATAAACATCACGAAAACTATAAATGCAACATTGGGCTCATTTTTCAAAGAATATAAAAAAAACAATAAAAAAAAAACAAGACAATAAAAAACAATTTAACAATATGAAAAAATAAATAAGAGCTTATAAAATTAGTGAAACATATAAGAAATACATTGAAACAACATGGAAATACAAAAGATGCCAAATAGTGTTAGATTGAAAGATATCAAACGATTATTAATTTTTTCTAAACGTTAGAAATTAAAAATAAACATATCTTCACAAACTGAAATAGAATGTTACTAGTACTTCTAGGCCAAAAATGATTTCATTTTACTGGATGAATTGTTTTCGATTATTGCATCTAAAGAAGATCTCGAAAGGCTTACTTGTTGTGTTACGATGTTTGATTATAATATAACGTTTAAATACATGTGCAAAAACATATTTATTCAAATTAATCAGATTTTATGGTTTTTATAATAATTAATTTTGTTAACATCCACATAATTGGCACACGTTCAAGCACGCATAGTGAAAATGCTACAGAAGCCAACGTGTGAGCCCCTTCGTCACCATTTGTGACAACCAATCGCACTTAAATCACACTGCTGAGTTGTTGCATGACTCGTATTAATTAAATGACTCATTAATAGAACAAGAAAATACTATCCTAAGATGATGAAACTAGATTAAGCCCAATAAAAAAACAATTAAAACTATACCATTCAAGAGTAAATCCAAAAAGTTGATTATTAATGGCTATTCGTCAACAATTAATAGAAAAAATTACAACTAGTAATTCATATCAAGTCGAATCTTTCATCCTCGACATAATATATACTGGAGGGACTTAAATTTGTTCACTCACTGCTTAAGATCCACAATAGCTTCAAAACACTCGCCCCGTTGTAGTTCGAAATTTATGTAAGCTGTTCCGTAAGAAGTCCAAAATGAAATAAATCGACGTAGATGAAAAATTAATTAGATTGAATTTGTAATACATTGACTTAATGACAATGCAAATCTGAAAAAGGATTAAACACAATTTTTATTAAATTTATCGTAATAAAAAAAAATGTAGAATTATATTAGCTATTAAATTTAAACATTTATTTACCAATATTCTTCTACAGAAGTGTAATAGCTCCTTGATCATATTCCATGGTCCACTGACTCAAATACGCAATAATTATTTAATAATTAAGAGGCAAACAATGAATTTAATTCGCGAATATCTATTGCTTGTTTTATATATAAGAATCTACAGTATATCTGATTGTAGAAAAAAAGAAAAATAAAATTTTATACGAATAAATATTGATTCTATGACTGCTTTGCACCCAAATTATTCATATAAACATATTCCTAAAAGTTTTTTAACATCATAAAACGCAAACAAATTTAAATTAACAGAAAAACATTAACAACAAATCTACTTCACAATTCCTTCTTTATTTTATCGAAACAAAGATCGATTCATCTATGATTGCACGAACAACTGCAATCATAATCTGAAAGAAAGCAATATCAGTATCATTGTACAGTACAAAAAAATCGTTAAAAGTATATAATTAAAAAAAGAAATATTTGAATTCTTACTAATAAAAAGTAATAATGAAATAAACAAGAACATTATAACGGTAATAAAAAGAATTAGAAAATAATATCACCTACGAATCACAGTATTGTCTAAAAAATATTAATAATGTTCATGATGCTAATTATTTTTTAATAAAAGTACATAGTATAATTATTAATAATTATGATAATTATTAATTATTCTAAAACAAAATATAGTTAAATTTTCACTGGAATAATTAACATGCAAATACTTATGTAACAGAAGAATAGCCGAGAATGTTATTGCGAGTAGGTATCGTATCATTCTGAGTAGAAGAAGTCACTTATACTATGGTACACCATCCCCGGCACAAATCTCTCATAAAGTCGTACACGAAAACAAATTTCCGAGAACCATTAACAATATCATTTCTGATAATGTAATAGAAGATTTATTCGTATTTACGTTTCTTCATATATCAAAACAAATTTGACCTTTTTTTTTAACAACACATTTAGCTTACCTCGACTACATAAGAAAAACAGCAAAATATAACACATGACTTTCACTGTGCTTTGTATTTTCAACTTCGTCGACTCGTAGAATTTTATGTATTATATCTATAAAATGTGTATGTATGTTACATATAATATATAGCAGGCAGTATATGTAGTATGCATTATAACATAAACAATAATATAATACTCTCTTGAGAACAACACAAGCTCTTATAGAATGTCCTTTCTTTCCTTTCAAATCCTACCATTTTCTTCCGATCTATTTACATATATTTATCCTTAATTTATATTATAAATAAGGTAGCATTCGATGTCTTATTTATGTATTATACCATGTGCTTGATATTAACAATTCCGGACGAAACAGGTCACTTGCTCGCTAATGAGACAAAGAAATGCCTTAATTTTGAGAATTCTACAGAATATATGTGCGTATCCGTAATAAATAAATGACATATTTATCCATGACGAGTCATATATACAACGTATACGTGAGATATATGTACGTACATCTATAGTTCAGTATTCATGTATAGTATCTATCAGAAATGTAGACACATATATATATATTACATATACAATATATTAAGTTTATATGTATGTACACGAATATATACGATTTAGATAAAAGTCGAGTATAACACATAATAGGATTAATAAGTGATAAATTATTATATTCCTTTCAACGAGTCATCAAGCAATAAACATGCGTGATCGGAAAAGGACCGTATTCACAACTTTCAGACTCCACTTCAACAATCTGTCTGTAATCCGTTAACCATTTTATAAATTCAAGAATCGAAATTAGCTAATAAAGATCCATTTTCGCTACTGAATTTTACAATTGACTATCAATAGTAGTTTGAAAGCCAATAGCTGATGTCCATCGCATCTATCACGTATCTAATAAACGAATATTTCGTTTATTTCTATTCGACTCGTTGAAAAGAGTACGGACTAAGTTATTTTAAAACAAGGGCAGAAACATATCACGAAAATAAAGGCCAGAAATTTGAGAAAAAAAATGACGCAATAGCACGGCGGTGGACATATGTAGACGGTAATTTTATTTTCGTCAACATTTCAAAAATGCAACATTTTCTTGATTTGCACTATATTGTAAATATCTCATATTTGGTGATCGATTATGTACATTGGACGAATTAGTAACTTAGAAAAAAAAAATCTTTATTATCTATAATTACGAGATGATAAAACTTCGTCACCACATGCTGATCCCAACTGATCTCAGCGAAACCGGCAACAAAAATGACGAAGACCTATCTATGGAACACCGTCTTTTATATTTTTTATATTAATGTACAAGCAAATAATAAATCGAATAATAAGTAAATTTATCTATGTAATAAATTTGAATATTTCGTGTAAATATTGTGAAAAACAATATTTATCTCTATTATTCATGGTTATCTGTAAGGATTTAATAATATAGTTATAATAGTATAATATAGTTAAATTGTATAAAGTATAAACTTGTATAATAGTTAAAATATTATATAATTGAAATAAAATATTAGAATTCGGTATAATCAGAAAGTTAAGCACCATCAGAAATGTTTAATCGGTTTCTAAAAGAAAGTGATGCTTTTCGTGAAGAACTAATAATTTCCAATAAATAACGGTGTTTCTCTAAAAGAATAAAGACTTTTACACAAAACCTTCATTATAAACAATAAATTTGTTCGACATTCAATTTTTTTACTGTGACCCTTTTTCTTTAATCTCATCCTCTATAAGTTAATTTCTTTTCCGTATATACAAACAGAACTATGTAAGTGAAAGTTATAATATTACTTCTACAACTATACTATTATATATATACAATTATATTATTATATATATATATATATATACTAAGTATATACTTATTATATAATATATATTTATTAAACATATGAAAATTTGTATATATAAAGTAAAAATATCTTTTTTACTGATAAAATAAAATGAAATTTTCAATATACAGATGAGCGTTAAATATGATTTTAAAGTTATATAACGTTGCAAAGAATTAATGGCAAAAAATATGCAAAAAGAAAGTTTTAATAAATTAATATGTTATATCAAAAAAAAATAACTAATCTACTTTCTTAGACCAGTATTTTTATACATATATACTTACTTGCTTTTACTATGTATGAAAAGAAACAAAAAATGAAACACCTGTTCTTTGTTCAAGATTACTTCAAGAAATTACTTCTTTTTTCTTCCATCATCTTCTTTCAACTAACTAATCATCCCTTACAACTAACAGTAACTGACGACCGCATTGCCTACACTTATTGTGGATCTTCAGAACTGAAATAAGCATAAACAAAAGATGAGAAGATCCAAAGACCCCAACTGATTGGACGCACATGCGCACCAACATCACGTGTCGCACATATGTCAGGACGTATACGCAGGCGCGCGTGTTCTATTCGGTCGACTTGCATGCTCTTTATTATATATATTATTAGGGAGACCAGAAAGTAATGTCGCTTTCTTAAATTAAATTCAAAACGAATAAATTTTTAACAAGTTTTTATTTTTAATCACAATTAAATATCGACATGCGCAGAAACGACATTACTTTCCGGTCCACCTAATATATGAAAGTGTATATGTATCATTTTACACACACATACAATAATTCATTTCTGTATATTTTTAAATCAATCTATAATGTATTACATAAAATATTCGTATTGTTACGCTATTAGTCTCAATTTCGAAGAATCCATCCTTCATTGTCTTCTAAATCACATTGGACACTTAGAAAAAAAATCTTACAAAAAAAATGCCTGTTGACTCATAAAACACTCATTATAACCATGTCTAAGAAAAAAATAAAATAAAAAAAGTTAAACAAAAAGTGATCGTTATAATAAATAATTTTGAAAAGAATGCAAAATTTAATTGACAAGAATTTGTCTTAGCGGACGAATTTACATATATGCCTTCATTAATCATACGCCATACATATATATATATATATATATATATATATATATATATATATATATAAAAGTATATATATATAAGTATATATATATATGTACATATTTACACACACACACACTTATATACGTACGTGTACACGAGTTTAAGAAAAAATTTCGTCTTGTCAACAAGAAATGATACAATGGCAACTCAAGATCGAATAGGCCAATTTTTTTGAACGTTGTGAGGAAATTAAAATTGTTATTTACAATCTACAATGAAGGTGAAAGTTGAACCTAAGGGAGAAAGAAATCAGTAAAGCATCATTTATCGGCAATCGAAGGAGAAAATAAGATACACATTTTCATATAAGCTCTACGTGATGTTATCTAATACTATAAAACATTAACTATATAAATGAATAAAGAATTAATATTATACACTAGCTAACTATTTTATTCTGTTCTAAATGATATTATAGAAATATTTGTAACAATAAAATGTCTAAAATTTTCAATTACACTTTCTACTATAATCTTCTGTTCATCAGAAATTGAAAACACAATATGTCATAATATTAAACCATTTTAACATATTACGGACCAGACAGCTTATTACTAAACATCTTTTTTCGCATAAAATATTTGTAAATCTCCAACATTTGTTTTCAACAAATATTTTGAAATTACATGCGTTTTTAATATAAACTGAGCGTACTAAAATCATTTTAAAGTATGATATTTAGCAAAAAAAACGAAACTCCACATAGCTTGAAAACATAGTGCATTTCACTTCTTTTGCTTGTAATGTATGTGATCTGTACATAGAGCAATATATGAAACTTCGTAAAAAACTTTATATCTTATTTTATTTTCAGTATCACGCTTTTAAAATATCCTGCATAAATTAAAAAAATTACGATTAATCGGATAGAATTTTTAACTATTAAATCTTATTACTAATCTATTAACTCGTAATACCACTCTTGGTTAATACATATATAATAAATATATATAAAATGTGAAATATTTTGTCATTTGTCCATATTGTCTTAACAATTGACACATCAAAAACATTTTAATATTTTATAATCACATTTGGTGTTATTTCAATCATTCTTATTTTATAGTTTTCTTATATGATTTTATAGATGAGATATTTTTATTGTCAAATTATGAAGTTTTTACTCATCAATCACTCTATATACATACATCTTTAAACATTCTGCATTTTTACAAGATTATTTACTTATATATATTTTTCTGTTAAAGAACACAAAGTTAATTTGTCATTTTATGTAACAACTTGTTAAAAAGTTATCCTATGATTATATATTGTCAAAACATCTTCAAGAAGGTAATTTTCGAAGTATAAAAATACGACTGTATAAGAATTCGCAGTGCACTAATATATGAAATTGATATATAATTTGATAAAATATTCATTATTAATACGGAAAAATTAATGATTCTGAACGTGGCATTAAATTAAAAATGGAAAAAAGATTGTATTTAAAAAAGGGAAGGATATAGGTTAATAAGAAAATATGCGGCTATGGAAGAAATTGTTTTTTTTTTCTTACCAATGAAACGACTTTTCTGGTTTTGATATAAGGGCCAAAGTATTGACGTTGCAATTTCATATTTTTTAACATTTCCTTATAGAAAATTTGAAACTTTACAGACAACAGTAGCATAAGTCGCAAAGTAACAAAATTCTAATTTATTTTTAAGTGTAATTCATGATGATATTTCAAAACAACATTAATTATTTATATAAAAGTACTAATTAGATTACTCTGTGCAATGGAATATTTTCTAAAACATTTACATATTTATATTAGAATCATAGGATATCTGGTCCAAAGACACATCCATCTGTTGGGAAAGCTCACGTTTTCTCATGATAACGAACATAAATTTGTAACTTATATATTATATTTACATTTTATCATGTTTTTATTTATAATAAATAAAAATTATAGTAATGATAATAATGATCTACAATTTTAGAACACACATATGAAATATGTGGAACATATGATATGTAAACTTTGATGTTCAAAACCTAATCTTTCCAGCTCAGACAAAACTCTACTTTATAAATGATTAATAAAAAGAAATTATGCGTCAAATGCCTTTTTAAAATCTATAAAAGTTACACCTATATCCTTTGAATTCAGTATCCTTTGTTCTGAGCAAGATCTACCTTTTCGAAATCCAGCTTGATACTTGCCCAGTTGCTTGTCAAGTGTTGTTTCTATTCTATTCAGCAATATTTTTGAGATTATCTTGTATGCAGTTTGCAGAAGAGAGATGCCTCTATAGTTACCAACATTCTGTTTGTCCCCTTTTTTATGTAATGGGTAAATTAGAGCTATTTTCCATTCTTCTGGAAATCTCTCTGTTCTCCAAATATCTTCAAAGATTAACTGCAGCTCTTCAATGATTTTTGATTGAGACCATTTCTAAAGTTCAGCTGTTATAGAGTCTTCTCCACTATATTATGTTTTAGATTGTTAATTGCTTCCTTAATTTCTTCAGCATTAGGTGATATATCTTCTTCCAGATTTTCAGTTGTTTCAGATAATTCCAATTTATGTTTTAGTTCAGGGCAGTTTATAAGTTGATCAAAGTGTTTCGCAAGTATTTGACAGTTTTCTGCATTGCTTACGCCAAGTTTACCATTTTCCTCTTTGAAGCATATGCTAGGCGCTTGATACCCCTTTAATTGACTCTTAAAAGTCTGTATTATTATATTATATTATATTATATTATATTATATTATATTATATTATATTATATTATATTATATTATATTATATTATATTATATTATATTATATTATATTATATTATATTATATTATATTATATTATATTATATTATATTATATTATATTATATTATATTATATTATATTATATTATATTATATTATATTATATTATATTATATTATATTATATTATATTATATCGTTATTATTATCAGTAGTAGTAGTGATAGTTGAAGCAGAATAGAGTGGACTAATCTTACAGGAAAAAGACGTAAAAAATAGTGTTGGGAGTTCTACCTGATAGATAGTGTGGAAATAAAATCATGTTTTAATTTGCATAAAAATAATATAGTATATAAGTATTCATTAATTATTTTGAAGCAAATATTCGACAAATTCTTATTTTTTATCGCAGACTTGTATACTAATTTCTATATGTTAATTATATTTATTATTTTCTATGTATCTATCATGAAATAATTTGAAAAAGATACGATGACATCGTATCTAATACGGACCACTGCGAGATAAACGGTCCCATCAAAGAAAGGTATACATATAAGAGCATGAAAAGTGGAAGTTCACAGTTTACTTACTAACGCAACTTACTATAATTCAACGATACCAATTATTATGTACGCGTGAGAGGGAAATAACTAACTTGATATAATAGATGCATAATGGGGACAGATACCGTTGCTTATTTCCTAATTCATATTTTGTCCATACCTGTTGCTAAGATCACACACACCTACTGCAAAAGGTAGTTAACGTTAAATTCAACTAATAGTTCAAGTATTGGTAATACCAAAGGTCAATTTATAATTTATTTTATTTTATAAAAATGACTATGACGTTGTATTTACCCAATGCTTTGGCATTGTAATCGCAATTGTGACGGTATTGTTGCGACTGTGATGCGTCCTCCGGCAATACACATAATTAACACGCCTCGGCGCCACCAAACGCACACGTAGGAAACTAACCAAATAAAGTGAGAAACAATAAAGACGACGAAAGTAAAGTAAACGACAAAGATGCCGGAAACACAAAAGAAATCATTTATTCTTTCTTGTATTCTTCTTGAGATCACAGACGTAGTTGCTGGAAATCAGTCTGATTATATCTATTGTATATCGAACAAAGCTAAATAAAAATACTACTATTGTTATTTGATGTGCAAAGTTTCGGCGCGTAAACTATAGATGACATTTCTTATTATTAGATCGAACATTAGATCGGAATAGGGCTGTACATGAATAAGGTATAATTTACATATACATTTTTATGTAAAGAATTCAAAAAGTACACAATAATTTAATATGATATCCACGAATGTAATTATAGTGACTTCTTATCCTTCGAAAAAATGACTTGCGTAAATGCCACTATAGTGGCGTACGTTTCAAAAAGATAACATGCGAAAGCCATTATAATGGCATTTAGTAGCTAAAAGGTTAAAAGATTATATGCGATATGTACGGCGTAGAACGAACCAGTTGCGAGAATGTTTTCACGTGTGCGTAGACGAAGTTGTGTTTATTTGGTTAGAATAACAATTAACCATCGTCATGGAAAAATCACAAAAAATGCCCAAAGTGGCTAAGGTATAATGATTAATTAGTATATTTTATTTTATAATTATAAATTACACAACTTATAATTGTAATGTTTATTCACAATTAAAATTTTTTTAGGTGAAAAACAAAATACCCGAGAAAATTTAAATCATAGCATTACAGCTATTAAAAGAAACAAAGAAAAAAATCTTTATGCAATAATGTTAAACCTATCTATAATTTAACATAGAGAACAATTCATTTGTAAGTATTCTCTTTTAGCCATCTGAGCAAAAAATATAAGATCCCCATAAATTGGCTAATTATCAATATGGAAAATGAAATATCTATGATGACAATGTGTAAGAATCATATGGTTTTAACGAATCGGATAAATATGCCCGATGGGAAGAAAGTCAGAAACAATGCAGAGAGCAAGGTACTTTAAATACGAAAAATAGTACATTTTATAGTCTTAGTTATATTAGAAATATTTTAAGGTTTTATATGTCCAATTTATTTTAAATCTGTATATGAACGTGCACTAGATGTTGATCATAGAAACATTACATTATGGCTATATTATATTAAAATAGAAATGTGCAATAAGTAAATAAAGTATGCCAGAAATTTATTAGATCGTGCAGTCACAATTTTATCTAGAACAAATCAATTTTGATACAAATACACATATATGGAAGAAATGTTAGAAAATATTATTGGTAAGATTTGCTATAAAATTAGGGATTATTTTTTATTATGTAACTTGATTTTATAAAGATTTATTATAGAAATACGTCAAGTTTTTGAGCGATGGATGGAATGGGAATCTGACTAACAGGCATGGGAAACATATATTAAATTTAAATTACGATATAAAGAAATACAAAGAGCAAGATAAAGATATATAATTGTATAGGGAGATATATAGTTTTGTAATAAATGGAGGACGCAAAGTTTATGAAGATGCTATAAACTTTTTCGGAGATGAGAACTTAGATGAAAAGCTATTTATAGCATTTACTAGATTTGAGGAAGGACAGAGAGAAGTATTATTTTAAGATAACAATATATTCAGTATATCTGTTATAATAAGTATATTTTTAATATTTTTCTGGTTGCATAGAGCAAAAATAATTTCTAGAAATGCTTTAGACAATATTTCAAAAGAAAAAACAAAAGAAATATATAATGCATATACCATACACGAAAAGAAATATGATGATCTTTCTGGTAATTCATACTATAAAGATTAAGATTTATTTAATATGAATTATGAATTAAAAAGTTTGAAGTATTAATATTAATTTGCATAAATTTATAAAGAAATAACATGAATTTCATAAAGTTTTTAAATAGGCATTGTAGATGTAATAGTTGTACAAAAGAAAATATCAATATGAGCAAGAAGTCAAGGAAAATCCTTCTAACTATGATGCTTGGTTTGACTATCTGAGATTAGTAGAATCTGAAGGAAATCATAATGTTGTAAGAGCGTATGAACGAGCTATAGCAAATGTCCCTTTTACTAAGGTGATGAATATTTACATTTTAACAATTCTGAAGTCAAATTGAAGTTCCTTTCCATTAAATAAATTTTTTATAGGAGAACCATGGAAATGATATATCTATCTGTAGATAAATTATGCTTTGTACGAAGAAATTGACACGGAAGTTATAAATAGATGTCGTCAAGTTTACAGATACAGTTTATCTTATATAATATTATTGTTATATATAAGGATATAACTTTATAATACTTTATTGTTACATATAAAGATAGAATTTTTTATTTTTTTTATTTTTTAGAATCTGTTTAGATCTTATTCTACATAAACATTTCACATTTTCTAAGATATAGCTATGTTATGCATATTTCGAAATACAACAAAAAAATTTGACTGTAGCGAGAAAAACATTAGTATGCTATTATTATCATAATTTTTTTTATTATTTATAAGTATTAAATTATTTTATTTTTAAATATTTAATTTCATTTATTTCAAAATATGGCATTGTTCACGGTACTTTCTCTTAAAGATCATATATCACCATTAGAAATATTCCCTCTTGGAAACCTATTGGATATTAAATAACAAAATGCATAGATAAAAACACATGGCCACCTTTGTCTAGCATTCTTAGGCATTCTTAGTAAAGTACCTGGGTTTGGATAATATGTCAAGCCCATAAGTGAATAATAGTGAAAGTAGACGCCTAGGCGCGATAAGGCAAGGGTTATCTGGCTTATAGCTTTGAAATATCGATTGACATCCTCTAATCTACACGAGTACTAGAATAAATTATGTTTAAACATTCCAATGAACTATCCCCGACCAATTTTTATTTCCTTTTCTAATCTCATTACAGTCTTCGTGGATAATTCTAAATACGTTAAAAAAGTCAGTCAAGTTACATATTTCAGACTCACCACTTCTAAGCTCTTAAGTCTTATTCAGAAATAGCCAGTACAACTAACTACATATCATTATACGAAACACAAAAACAATTGTAACTTATTTCATTAAAATATACGGTGATAACTTCAACGCGTACAATATTTGATATCGCGCATCTACCTTGTGAGTCTTACGGGATCCTTTAAAAGAACGCGCGTTCTCTTATTAATTTGCAGGAACGCGACGAGCGATATTTTGCTGACGGCCTTCAAAGATATCCTAGCCTAGTGCCGTCGGTCTTATTTATCGTAACCAGTATGTCTATAGCTCGGATGACAAGGAAGAGATGGGGAATATTTTCCGTGCAGATCAACTGGTCAGGTGCGAGACGTGTCTCTAGAAACGCTCTTGTAGTTGCGTTCTCACGACGCAACATTAAGAATTGAAAGAATTGACAAAATTGTAATACTGACTGTCTATGTCTCTCGAAATCTAGTAATTAATACTCTTCTTTTGATACTCTACCACTTCGCTGCTCCGGAGATCGAATTTTTATGTCGATAGACTTTAGGCGTTTCCCACTCTTTTACATGGGTGTGTCATGACATATATTTTACAAGCGCGAGTTCGCTCGCGCGCTCGTTCTGCCAAGGGCAAAAAATCGCAACGCAGTTACATTCCTGCACGTGTGTCTACGCACGCTTCTTCTAACAAAGTAATGAGTTGTTTCGCATTATCCTTGAAAATTATATTGAATTCCCATGCTTCTAAGAAATAGAATCATGAATACATTTTTATATTGCACTATAAAAGTATTCCAAATGAAAATATAATAAAATCAATAATTAATTCATTGGCGCTACTATGAAATAGAACAATAACGCTTGAATTTAATAGATTTTTATTATTAAAAAAAATGTATTATTTTGAACCTAACTCAATTATCTGGTGTTTTAAAGAATTATTTTATTTTTAAATGAAATTAATAGGCCTGTCCCGTATTAGCAATTTTGTTGCGTCTTTTAGAAGTATACTGAAATTACATTTGCTTGTTAACGCTTCTTAGAATCAAAACGATAAGTATCGTTTCGTGATACATTCTAACATGTAGCATGCGTATGATTCATACCCTTACTCATTTTTCACTCACTCAGTTCTTAGAATAAAGATGTTCGATATATCGAAGTCGCTACAGTGCGATTTATTGCACTACCTTTTTTATAGGTTTTATTCATTAAAAAAATTTATAATTTGTATTATTATACGCTTTTTTATAATGTTGCTGGCAAAAATTACATCAAAGATACATCGAAGTCGTTACGGCGCGACTTGTAATACCTTTCCTGTAGCTTCACTTGTTAGAGTTCTCGGATTCGACTATTCTATATATATCAGGAATATTCTATAAATATCAGGAATTTATTATAATATGTTTCCTATAGGTTTACTTCGGTAAAAGTTCCAAAATCGATACATTCGATAAATAGCATGAACGTTTCGGCGTGATTTATTATAATAGGTTTTTCACAGTTTTATTTGTTAGGATTTTATGAAATAATATGTTCGACACGTGTTTTTAATACTACAGCATTATTTATCATAATATATTCTTTGTGACTTCACTTTTTAAAAATTTTTGAAATCGATATTTTCGATATATATCGAACATAAAATAATAATACTTATGACAATGATCATCTTAAAATATAATGAAAAATAATAATCTCACGACAATGATTGCAGTTAATTAGCGTACTATTGGCAAAATTTGTTAGGTGCTTAATTATTGAATAAAAGTGGTAATAATATTTACGACAATAGTCGTTCTTGGAATTTATTCTACGAATTTCGTACCGTTCAATGACGTAACTAATAATGGATTTAATTTGTTTCATTCTCATAACTAGTAATTATTCTTATTATAAAGGAACATAACTTTATTTATTTATTTCAAACAACATAAAGAATTAGTTTGAATAACATTTTATCTTAACAAAAATCATGAACTTAATTTAATTATTACCATTATTGTTATTGTTATTATTACCATTATTGTCTTATTAATGTTTATTATATTTATTCTGATTTATTATGTATAACATTTAACTGAATGATTAAATGATAATTTCTTTTTATTATTTTTATTAAATTAGTTCTGTATTTTTTTTTTTAAACCATTATAGAAAAGTACAAACTAATATTTATTTAGCGATTGCTTTTTGCTAACAGCAGAATTTATCTATGGCATTATTATTGACACGGTCTCGAATAAATGATTAAATATATAAGTAAAAAGAAATTTCTGCAAATAAGCAATTTGAACTTATAGTATTACGATTTTCGATGATAATCTTTCGAGAGGTTTCTACCAAATAAATGATCTTATACACACATACTACATTAGTTTAGATACACATAGAAAATTTCTTATAGGGAAAGGAGAAGAGACGCAAAGAGACAAAAGAAGGGTGGGAATAATTAAAAAAATATTATAAAATAATATCGTCCTCAACGCGAAAACATCCATGAAACAATCGTTAGAAATGGATAACTAGTACGCTAAAAAGAAAGACTGCGAGCTAGAAAATACGCCAGCTCTTGTATATACGTATACACTATATAAGTCGTTGATTTTGAAAGTGAGGCAAGTTCATTTTGTAAATGTAATAAAATAGTTAAGACGAATTCTTTAAGACTTGATACGATCAGCAAAGCATCAGTCTAAAACATGTCCTAAGAAATCACAGGCTTACATTGTTTTAACTACAAACAGGCAGAATCTACTGATCTCAACTGCATTAGATAAGATTAAATGTTCAATATTTAAGCGTAGACTAACATAGAAAGTACTCAATATTAATTATGATTAATCAACTTAAAGGCACTACAGATCGTCTTCAAGTTTGTCATGTGAACTATCAAACGTTTCTTAGACATATAGAAGAATTCCGAAATTCCTTTGTGAAGGAAACATTCCACTTAATTTGCATGTCAGAAACATGACTACTGATCAGCCTACAAAATATAACTTATTGAGGCATGACGGAATTGATAAAGTGAGAGGAGGAGTTGAAATCTACGTACATACTTCTTTTCAGGTTCGAAAAATTGCAACATCAAATGAGACATATTGTCATCTCCCAGAATATATGATAATGCGTTTTGTAAAGATAGTATCAAAATCCTAATTGCAGTATACCGTTCACCGAAAGTTGGCTTTCTATCTGAGTTTGAAAACAAATTTATGAATGTAGCAAACAGGTATAGCTACTCGATCATTCTGGGAGATTTCAATACTGACCTTCTTACAGCATCCTTTGATAAGAAACAATTCGTCAACTTGATTGAATCCTCCAATCTCTACTTTGTGATGTTCAAACTACGCATCATATAATCCACTCAAATACACTTATTGTCTTATAGGTGACCATGACAAGCTAATTCAGGACAAGCATCAGGACAATTCTCAGTCGCATTTCTCTCGGCCCATGATCTAATATTCATTATGTATAAATATAAGGTTCTTTCTTCTATTCCTCGCGGAGAGTAAGATGTAAGAACATAAAAAATTTCAGCAACAATGAATTTCTTGGAGATCTTTGACTGGACTGAATTATACCACGCTAACTTTGTCACTTGCATGGTAGATATATAAAGCAGCACTGACATTAATACTTATAATAAGCATGCATAAATTCACACGATAGCATATAGAAATAAGCCTGCTCTTTAGTTAAATGACGATATAAGGATTCGGATGAAATTAAAAGGAAGATGGTCCTTAGGTCAGGATCAACAAAACTCTTTGAGGAATATAGAAAACTATGCAAATTAGACAAACGCAAAAGAAATATTATAATGAAGGTTTTAGTTCCATTTCTGATACTAAATCCATCTGGCAAGAAATGTGAAAATTAGGACTTTATCTGCAAAAAGTGAGAATAAATTGGACATAGACACAGATACTCTAAATGCCTACTTAACCAAAATGGGAACATCACGGAATTCAATACAATAGCTAGAAGAAGTCGAAATTGAATTTAATGACTCCAATCTGTTTTTTCGTGATATTGAACATTCTCTTTCGGAAAAGAATACTTTAAGACAAACATCAGAATCCACGAGTCCTGACCTCATATCAGTCAGTATGCTGAAAAAAACATTACCTGTAATTTTTCTATATATACTACATGTATATAATTACTGACTATACAGCTCAATTTTTCCAGATAACTGGAAACGATCGTATATTAGGCTGATATCAAAAACCAAATTTGCCACAAAGCCAGAGGATTTTCATCCGATTTCACTTCTAAATTTAATGTCCAAGCCACTCGAAAAAAAATTGTGCATGATTTTTGTAATTGACTTTTTCGAAGAAAATAATTTATTTGATCGCATGTAGTCAGCATACAAGAAAAGATATAACATAGACCTTGGTTCAGAAAGTAATTGATGATATTCGACGTGCCATAGACTTGAGACAAATCACTATAATGGTGCAATTTGATATGTCCAATTTGATATATCACGCTACAAGATAGATCTGCATCTATATAAATTCTTCTTCACGTAGATTATTGCTGCATTGTCTTTGCTAATATCATCAAAGAACTGAACCTGAAATTACAACGAAGATTAAATCGGATAATTAAATTTATATTCAACATTAAATAATACAAATATGTCACACCATTTTTTTGAAAATTAAAATGGTTCAAGTTAGAAGATAGAAGAAAGTACTTTCTGAATAAACTAACTGTGCAATCTTGACAACACAGACCCTCCTGTCTATTTGAGAACTTCCTATATAGATCAGATACAAGCATGACTGGTAAAAACAACAATGAACTAAGTCGATCACTTCAGTCATCCAACATGTAGAACAGAAATGTACCACAAATCATTTACTTGCATGGCACTCATGGAACTCATTATTGGATAATATACGATTATCTGAATTTGTTGCAATTTTTAAATCCCGCATATATAATTTTCTCTATCAGAAGATCATGGGTTGAATTACACTTGCAAAATTAGAATACAAGAAGTAATAGTTTCTAGAAGTAGTAGGTAATTTCATCGAATAATCCAATAAACGGATTGCGTAAACAAATATTGGAAGAATGTATTTAGGACTAAAATCTTTGTATTACTGGTTGTATGCTCACAATGAGCCGCAATGTGAGTGACGCGAAAGATGCCATTGCAGCCGCGGCTGCAGAACGTAGTATTATTAATCTTCGATAGCATAACCTCCTTTTCTAATTGCATGATTCTCATTTTTCGATCGTAGCCTGCTACCGCCAGCAGTAGTTTTGTTCCACCTGGTTAAGAAGTCTATGTCGTACATGACGTATATGCAATAGATAAATCTTTGCCTATTTCGCCTTGCCTTAGTATACCACCTATAGTGTAATTAGATGCGTCGGTTGTAACAACGAAAGGTTTCGAGAAGTCTGGATATTGGAGAAGTGGTTCCTGACATAGTAGATTTACTAGCATTTTGAATGATTGCTCCTGACTGTTTACTCATTTGAATGGAACATCCTTTTTCAAAAGGTTTGTGAGTGGTTTACTTATCGCTGAAAAATTAGGTATAAATTGTCTGTAGTAACCGGCTACTCCTAAGAACTGCTTAATGTTCTTAGCTGAGCGTGGCTCTGGGAATTCTTTTACTGCTCTTATCTATCCTGGATCGGGTTTTACACCGTCCGAACTTATTATATGCCCTAAGTACGTTACTTCTTTCCTAAGAAAGTTGCACTTCTCGGGTTGTAGCTTTAATCCTGCGGTTTTCAGTCGATCGCGTAATTTTCGATATTTAATAATGTGCTCTGATAAAGAGCTGGAGTAGATAACTATGTTGTCTAAATAAACAAAGAGCTCATTTCCTTGCAGTCCCATGAGAATTGTGTTTATTAGTCTTTGGAATGTGGAAGGAGCGTTCTTTAAACCGAAAGGCATTCGTGTAAATTCATAATGATCGTAAGGAGTCGAGAAAGCCATTTTCGGAGCGTCTTCCTTACTCATTGCGATCTGATGGATCCGGATTCCAAATCAAACGTGCTGAAGTATTTTGCGCTTTCTAACTGATCTAATATTTCCGTAATGTTGGGTAAAGGATAGCTATCTTTGACCGTTTTTTCATTTAACATACTGTAGTCGATTACTAATCGCCATCGTTTCTTTCCATCGGCGCCTGCTTTCATTGGAACAATCCATAGAGAATTATAGGGTGACGTCGAGGGCTGAATGACCCTAAGAGCTCGCTTATCTGTTTGTTTATTTCTTCTTTGTGAACAGGAGGGAATCGATACTGTCTAATGGAAACTAGCGTCGAATCTACCGTTTCTATCTTATGCGTTATCGTATTGGTATAGGTGAGTTCGTCTCCCAGTAGATGGAATAACTCTAGTGATTCTCTTATGATCTGTTTTGCCGTTTTGATTTGTTCCGCATTTAATGATTTTAAGTCTATGTTTCGTGTAGATCCCTTGTTTTACCGATATAATCTATCATATGTTCGTTTTCGCGCATTAGAATATTCCTAAACTCTGCTCTGTATTCATGTTACGAAATTCTTATTTTTCTATGGCACGGTACGCCGTATCGTGTATTTTCCGGATAGCAGTTTTGGTGAATAACTCCTCTGGATAATCCGGTATCATTTGACGAGCTATTTTACATGCCTTGATGAATGATAAGAGGCATATTTTTCCCGTCTAAACGCGGTATCATCCCTAACGCTTCATTGATTGAATGTTGATCGGATTTTGAGCGAGTCTCGTTCCTCATGGCAAGAATTTTCTGCATCATGAAGATGAGAGGATCCGTTTCTATTTTCGTTCGTTCCGATTCACGTCTTATCGCGTCTTCGCGTGCGCATAATGCTTGTTCGCGTGCAACTGAGATTCGAAATTAAGTAATTTCCTCTGCGCGTCTTCTAATTCTTGCTCGTTTCGTCTCCTAGGTCTTGCACTACGCGTTTCCATTTTTTCGACCACAGCCACCACCACTGCTATCGCCATCGTCATTGTCACTGTCAATTAACTCTTCCTTTTCCCTTCTTCTTCTTTTCCTTCTTCCTAATCAATAGTTTTGATGAAATCTTACGTAGTTATATACTAAGTGAGATTCCTTGTTTGAAATAAAAATATTGCACTCCTATTCTTTGGTGCAATTTTCTTGCCATTTTTATTTTTACTATTTTCATTATCTCTGTTCTTTCCATGCATGCGGCGTTAACGTGCAACCATTTAAAAATTAGTTGTTTCTGATTTCCTACTAGCGGCATATTCGGCACCGTGGAATTTGGTATTACGTCCCGCATTTTCTTTGGTTCTGTCGTTGCGCACCAGTCAGAACAATCCTTGCAGTTCTTTAGCTTCCTTCTCATTTTCTCTCTTTCATTCTTTCTTTCTTTCTTTTTCTTTAGATTCACGTACATTTTGTGTTCCCTCGTTCATCTTAGCTGGGTCACTTGTAAGATAGATCTATTAACACTATCGCTATTACGCTGGAACAAGGGAGAAATATTATGGGTTGAATTTCACAACTGTTTACTACTGCTTGCTTGTTCGCTCACTTGTTTGCTTGGTTGCTTGTTTGTTTGTTATCTTGGTTATTCAGTTACTTGGTTATATGGTTATTTAATTGTTCGGTTACTTGGTTCCTTACTGGTTTACTTCTATCGTAGTTTTAAGTTAGCTTAGAAATTTTATTACTTTTAAAGGAGAATATTTGTAAACTGTAAGAAGTAAATTGGTCTTATATGAATACTTTGTGTGATAGTTTGTGTAAAATGGTTAGTTACGATCGAAATCATCGTGGCTAGAACAGAAAGAATTATTTATAACGTTGTCTTATCGTCGATAATGGGGGGGTGGGGGAAGAGAGAGAGAGAGAGAAGATAATGGACTCTCTCATTCTCTTGAATTTTTTTATCTTTTATATTTAATATTTAATATTTATTATTTAATGTTCAATACTCGTATTTTGTACAGTACGTACATATATTTATATGTATCGGGGTTTATGTATGCACTTTGGATACACTTACAAGCTTTTATTATTGTAACAAAAAAGAGAAGTATATTTCCATAATTGATGTTCATCATTCAGTAATTCAAATTATTTTTTGATATTGTTATTTTATTCTATTCATATTTTACTTTATTTTATTTTATCATATTATTTAGTACGTCATTATACTTATTTATAATTATAATTGTTTTATTTCTTTTTTTATTCTTTTTTCTCTTTCTATTCCCTTTTTTAACTTGTTTAATGTTTTTTTATACTCTTTTTTCTTATTCTCTCTCTCTCTCTCTCTCTCTCACTCTCTCTCTCTCTCTTTCTCTCTCTAATGACGGTTAGCGGTTGTGCAGTACAAGCAGAAAGATATTCCTTAATTAATGTGATTTTTAAATGGAAAATACTGATCTGAGTTTTTAGAAGCATTACGTATAAAAAACTAATGGTGAAGAAGCTTTGTGGATGTTTTATAGTGATAAACATAAGTGTTTAGTGCAAAATAAACAAGATTTTTAATTGGTTATTTAAAATTTGAAAATTTGTCTTATAGATTCATCGCGCAATACTAATGCTGGTGTCGGGGATTATGGTGATTAAATTGATAAGGTCATAAATATTAATTAAATGAAATGGATTTCTTGCGAAACAGGAAGAATATATGTAAACAAAAGAAAAAAAGAAATAATAGCTGATTAATTGTATACCATGTGAGAAAATTTCCATCAAAGTTACCATAAACTTCGTAAAATCTACAATTTAGTAAATGAATTTATCAGTTGTTCGGGTATATATAATATTTATTATAAAAAATATTAGTATAGGAGAAGTTGGCATAAAGAACGGAGAATGCGAATTAAAAAGGAAATACATATAGAAGATACTGGAACGGAGACTAAGATAGATTGCAGAAAAATTAAGGAGGAGATGATCAATAAAAACGAAATAAAAATCAATCACAAGTTTTGTTACAGAGGAATTGGAGGGCTTTAAGACAGAAATAGAAGAAATAATAAAGATATGAAATGCAATGTCAGCCCAGCGCAGTTATTCTGAAACAGCAAAAGAGAAGAAGGAAAACATAATTGTAATAAAGCCTAAAGAATAACAAAAGAGTGAGAATTTATAGCACTATCTGAAACTAGATTGATTGTTGAAATTGAAGATAATGAAGTGAATGTGCCATTTTAGTGTGATCAGATAGGACTCAGAAAATAGAAATACAGGGGGAATAATTTTATATATAAAAAACGATGTTGAATATGAAATAATAATGAGAAAAAGATTCATGATGAATTGTTGGTGTGTTGCAATATAATTAAAAGAAAAGATATATAAAGGTTCGATAATAGTAATATATCATTCACTGAGTGCATTACATGGTGATTTTGTGAACTTTTCAGAGGAGTTAATAGAGGAACTAACTATAACAAAAGAATGTAATAGGAGACTTCAATATCGATTTTATGGTAGATTCGTTCTATGCAAAGAAATTACAAAAAACAAAGTTTTGTTATGAAACAATTTGTCAACAAGGCAACAGGAATTACAAAAGACAGTCAAATAATCATAGATCTTTAGTTTGTTAATAAAAATGTACTAGTTCAAATTGTTAGGTTAGTAGAAAACAGAACAGGACAAGAGCAAAACAATAAAATAAACAGAAGAGCTAAACAATTTTTGGATGATATAATGGAGGCATTGGACACCCTAGCATCGAAAAAAAGTTTAAAATAGTTTTCGGATAAGAATGGCGGTAAACAAAAGAGATGAAGCGTTTAAGAAGGCAATATGTGAGGAAGGAGAACAGAATTGGGTACAATTCAAAAATGAGAGAAATGCAATGGTTAAGTCAATAAGAAAAAAAAGATATACTATAAAAAAAATAATAGATAATAATAGAGAAGATTCTATTAAAATATGAAGAATTCTGAAAGAAATTATTAGAGAAAAATCAAGATACATGCAAAATATAGAGAGCATAGATTTTAAGTTTTTAGGTAATAATGGATATAACTTAACTGATAAATTTAATATATATTAGTATATATAAAAAGTATTAATGACAGTTAAATATATAGATAATATAGACAAAGGGCATGGATAAAAAAATTATGTATATTAGTGAAAATAAAGTGAATAGTATACAGAACTTTAGAATGATTAATATAAAAGACATAGAAAAAATTGCTATGAAGTTGTCAAGAAAGAAAAGAATTGAAGAGGATATAACGACTGATATATTGATGTTGATGCTTTATATAATAAAGGAAGAATTTGTGGAAATAATACGTAACTCGTGAAAGGAAAGTTGTGCCGAAAGAATTGAAAAATATCTATGATAGTATCGTTTTCAAAGATAGCAAAAGCAAAAAAGCAAATGAATACAGATCGATTAATAAGTTACCGACCTATGAAAAAGCACTAGAATTAATCGTTAACACGATAAGTGCCATAGAAATTCTTAGGGAAATCCCCGTCAGGCCACGCGTGCTGCTTAGAAGCGCTGTGTAGAAGATGTTTAGATTTCAAATGAAATGCTTATAGACATTCATTCAACATGTTATTGCGCCAAACCTGTTTTGTCTTCTTTATTGTTCAGACCGCTAGATAAGATTTCATGGAAATCGGCTCGCGGCTGGGGTTCCTTTTACGATGAAAGCAATACAAATGTTTTAGAAATGTCTCATGTGATACATTTTGGAAATTCTTTACATTCATATTCGTTCAGTTCTTTGCGGTTCTTGGTCCAGTGCAGACAACAAAATTTCTTTAGCCTTGAACGTAAAAATGTCAATCGAAAAATGTGAAAGCGATAGCAGTGAAATTATTTTTGCTAAAAAACGGCCAAGAATAGATGTATTTTTATCATCCGAAAAAGAGGAGGAGAATGTTAGAGAATGGCATGAAGGGGTTATTAGCCAAACATTGTTACGTTTACACATCCTTCTGGGTTTGTAAGTGAAAATTTGCATATCAGGTCAGATATAGCGATAGAAACCTGCTATGAATCACTTGTGCTGAATAAATTGTTCGAGGAAATTGCCGAACAAACAAACGTGTTTGCATCACAGCAATTAGGAGGTGGATGCACGCAGCGCTTGGCAAAGTGGTCAGTGACAAATAAAAGTGAAATAAAGAGATTTTTTTGGCTAATTCTATGGATGGAATTAGTGAAACTACCAGCCATATATCTATATTGGTCCAATGATCCTGCCTATATGCAAATGTTTCCGAAAAAAATTATGTCCAGAAACAAATTTGAACTGTTATTGAGAATGCTACATTTTGTAGATACAGAAACAGTAATGGTTTCAATCGTTTGTTCAAAATACAACCAGTTATAGACACTGGAAGTAAATTTTCGAAAATACTACAATCTAACCGAGGACATATGTATTGATAAATCCTTGACTTCGTTTCATGGCCGCATTTTATTTAGCCAATATTTAAAACAAAAGAGCCATAAATATAGAATCAAAATATTTAAGTTATAGTGTGGATCCGGTTATACGTATGCTCTTTGTGTATATACAGGGAAAAATTTAGAAAAAGAAAATACTACGCCCACTAAAATCGTAATGTCTCTTCGCAGAGATTTATTCGATAAGGGACACACGCTATACACTGAGAACTGGTATACAAACTTGGAATCAGCAGAAAAATTAATCAATAAAAATATTCACTTAGTAGGAACATTACGTTCAAATCAAGGAGGAAACAACGAGCACTATAATAGGGGAAAGGCAACTGTCGACTTATCCGATCAAATGAATGCCTACAATAATCCACTACGCAGGTCCCTGAAATGGTACCGAAACCTAGCCTTTGAACTGTTATTGAATACTACAGTTTTAAATAGTTACATATTATATAAAGATACCACGAAGAAGAATATCAGTATTACTGAATTATAGGAAACATTAGCAGTATTGCACATCTTACAAGTTGCCGAGAAGAAGACATTCCATCTGGCAGTATTGCAACAGCTTCTAGAAAACACCAACACCAACATCAAAAAAACCTGGAAAAGTCTCTGCAGTGCGAAAATATTGTAAATCATGTTATGACAAAAATGCGACACAACATGGTAGAGCAATAGTCAGAAAAATGAATAAACAAGTTGTCACATTTTGTGATACCTGCGAAGGATAACCGTTTTTATGTTTACTGTGTTTCAATAAAATCCATTAAAATTCACTAATAATATAATCCTATAATAAATAGAAATGATGTATTTTAAATAAATTTTCAGTAATTACTTAAAATGATATAATGTTTTTAGTTCTATATCATATTTTACACTGTCAGTCACCAGTTACTGACGCGGCCTAAACAGAAAGTTCAGTGTCAGTCACCGGTGACTGACGTGGCACTCAACATGTTAAGAAACAAGTTGAAAGATATAACTTAAAGATATAACGGAACACCAATCAGATTTTAGAAAACAATATTCCGGCAAAACGGCAATATAAACAGATGTTAACGAATGGAAATTAGTAATTAGCGAGGGTAAAATGGTAGTCTTTATAGATATTAAGCGAACATTTAAAATAGTGGACAGAAAAAGGTTAATAGAAAAACTGTATCAATATGGAATTAAAGGGATTGTTCTAGAATGGTTTAGATCTCAGAGCAGGTTTGTTTCTACAATAAGTTGTCTGAATTAATTATCACTGAACACAAAGTGACATAAGGATTTGTATTGGACCCTTATTGTTTATTCTATATATAAATGATATAATTACAATATGCCCCGAAAGATGTAATATAAAAATGTTTACGGACGATATATTAATATATGTCACTGGAGAAAGTAGTATGCAATTAGAGTTGGAAATAAACAAGGTGTTTAACATAGTTGAAGAATGGATGAATATGAAAAAATTAAAAATGAACTCAGAAAAGACAAAATATATAATAGTTAGGAGTGTAAAAAAAGAATTTAAAGGAAACACTATTTTGAAATCCATAGATGGAACCGAGATAGAACATATAGAGAAAATAAAATATTTAGGAGTAATTATAGATGGTAAGCTTAGATTTAAGGATCATTGTGATTATATATTTAAAAAGAAAATTAGTTTTACAAATAGGCAATTATATAAGAGTATATGCAAGATGTATTATATATAAATCCATTACAACGCTGCATTTCGAATATTGTGCAGCATTGCTAATGGATATGGGAGAGACACAATTGGATAAGTTGCAAATAGCACAAAATCTAGCAATGAGAGTTGTATTGGAATGCAACACCAAAGTGAAACATATGTTGCAAGCGTTGCAGTTTATATATAATGTATATATAATATATATATAATGTATATACATTTTTTTTAAGATAATAAGAAATTTATTAACTAGGCAATTAAATAATAGATTAGAAATATAGGGTGTTCCATAAGTTTTTTCCTTTTTTTTTTTTGATGCGAAATCAATAGACGATATTTGTTGTTTAAGTTTGATTTACTGTGTTATATACGAACCGTTCTACTCTATTACTTTCTTCCATCTTTCAGGAAGTCTCATTATACCTCTTTCCAAAGTTGAGACTTGCAAAATATTCATCGAAGTGCGTTTTAATTTCGCTTTCGGATTTGTGACATTTATCACGGAGAGAATTTTTTAACGAGAGAAACAAGTAATAATCGGACGAGGCAAGGTTTGGGGAGTATGAAGGATAAGGTAGAACATCCCAATCAAACTGTAAGAGTTTTTGCCTTACAGCCAACGCAACATGCGGTCCTGCGTTGTCATGATGAAAAACAACACCTCGTCGGTTCACCAATTTTGGCCGTTTTCCAGTTATGGTGACTTTCAATTTATCGAGTTGATTGCAATATTTTGCAGAATTGATCGTTTCATCTTGTGGAAGGAGTCGTAGTACATTTTCCAGTCCCACAAAATGCACAAAAGAATTTTTTTCGGATGAAATCCAGGCTTCGCAACAGTTGAAGGTTGATTTTTTTTAGACTAAGTGAATGAATTAGACAAAGAAAATGCACTTTATAAATATTGAATAACTATAATTATTAAACTAATTTTACTTTTATTTTTAAAAATCAAATACACATAGTATGGAGCAATTATCAGCGAGCAACTAAATAAGAAAATATTATAAGATTAAAATTTATTGATTTTATCTGAAACAAAATAATGATTTTTGTAATATAACTAAAATTATTCAATACTTTGTAGGTCCACTTTTATTTCTGATAATTTCCGCACATCTGCAAGGAATAGAATTAATAAGTCAATACTAATTCAACAACATTATATGAATTGTCAATATTAGATGATCTTTTGTTTATCGACAATTTTTACATCGTTCCAAAGAATTTCTATTGAATTTAAATCGGTAGATTGAGCGGGTCATGTCATAATATTAACATGGTGGTCACTTAGAAACTGCTTTGCCATACGAAATGTGCATTTAGGATCGTTGTCTTCTTGAAGAATTCAGTCTACTGACGAATTGTTCATAGCAAAATTAAATAAATGGCGATCTAAGATATCAATATGATTCATAATTGTTTCTATTTGACAAATTGGACAATGACTATTCATAATCATCCCGTTTCAAACCATTACGGAATTACCGATTCCTTTAACGATTGGTTATAGGCATCTTTCATTGAGTTGTTCACCTATTTTTCGCCGAACATATGTTTTTCCATCCCAACCGAATTGATTAAAATTTGATTCATCAGCGAAAATGATTCTGGTGTCCAGTCAATGTGCTCTTTAACGAAGTGTAACCTTGCTTTCTGATTTTTTAAACTTATGAGTGGTTTTCTACGGGTAACACATTCTTTTGACTCAATCTCATTCGAACAATGTGAAAACTGTGTACAGTGTGAGGACTAATTTCTGCATGTAGTATGTGCTAAAATGTCAGAATGAATTTCTACTGAAGTTTTGAAATGATACTTTTCTGAGAGCCGATGAATTAAACGATTAATGCGAGGCGTTGTTTTTCTTGGTCTAAGGGCTTGCACCTTATTAAAATAGTAGCCATTGTCATCTTTTTGCTTCTAAACTTGGTGATAAGCAGTAATAGGAATATCCATACGATTTGAAATGTCACAAAATTTAAAATTTTGTTTATGCAATTGCAGAATTTCTCGTCGCATGTTAGGTGCAACGAGCTATTCACCCATAATTATAAAGCAGGAAATGAAAAATAAACAAATGCAAATTAATTATTTTCACTTGAACGAATTGGAGACATTCACAGTACGAAGTATTTCTTACAACTAATAGTAAGAAGACATTTTTTTATTTACATGCTCGCTTCAAATGTGCTGTTACGCACTATTTACCGTCGTAGAAGTCAAACAGCAACTTTAGTGAAGATGTATTCTATATCAAATTGTAGCTTAGAATATATACATTCCGAGAATATTGATTTTATTTGTATTATTATTTTTTATGCAAGGACAGATAGTTTAAGTTTGCAAAAACATTTTTCTTATTTATATGCTCGCTACAGTATATAATCTCAATCAATTGGTATCGAAAGTATGCAAAAATTTTCATTCTTCGTATTATTTAACTATTCTACAAAGTTCTTTATATTTCTTTATCTGTCTATCTATGTGTGTGTGTGCGTGTGTGTGTCGTGTTCCCGCATATATGTATTTGCAAACATTTTAAACAAATTTCTATATCGACAATTATTACATAAAACTTAAAAATCATATATAATAATAAAAATAATATAAATTAATAACTTGATACTATTTGTTATTATTATTAGTTTTTTGCAATAAAATTTCGATAACCACTTTACAACCATAGACGAGAAATCTCGCGACTCAATGTCTCTTATGACTCGCTCTGAACGAGATATTTGGCTATGCGATGTTATTAGGCATACGCTTTGGACGAGATATTTCGAGTACCACTTTTTCAATGTTTAAAATGCAATGTTTTTTTGTTCGGCGATTCTCGCATATGTTTCATCAATTTTCATTTGGATTTGCTTGAGTATAGTAATTATGGGTCGACAATTTCGATGGAATTATTAGTAATAGTGAAATCAATAACAGTGACAGCGACGTACAGTTTAGATAATTGACGACAACACTCTGTTAATGGAAAAACTCAGTAAATTTATAAAAGCAAGACGATGGAAAATACAGCAACAGTAAATTTTGAACCATTTATTATAAATTATACAGATGATTATAGTGGAGAGCAGTCTGGTTTAACAGAAAAAAGTTATTGATAAAACTTATAAAATACAACTCATTATTAATTTTTTATTGATATATTTCCAAAACGCATATCGACCTAACCAATACATCGTTATTGATGAAAGCTAGATCTTATGGAAAGGTAAAGTATCATTCAAGCAATACATTTCTTCCAAACAAGTAAGATTTGGTTTAAAAACATTTGTTTTAGCTGATCTCAAATTAGACATATCTTCAATTTTAAACTTTACACTGGACAATTAGTTCGTGAAGTAAAATCAAAAGCAGTTGGTATCTTTAGATCCATTGTGCTTCAGTTATCAAACGATTTATATCACAAAGAAAGAACTCCGTTTTTTAATAATTGTTATTCGTCTCCTGCATTATACGAGAAATTACATAAAAATCATAATAATGTTTGTGACACTGTTTGTGTAAGAAGAAAAGAAATGCCACACGATGAAGAATTCTTAAAAAATATAAAAAGCTTAAGAAAAGGATAAATGTTAGTAGATTATAATTAAATGATTTTTTGTGCATGGAAAGATAAAAGCGTGCTATCAACTCTCACTACTATGCATTATGCCTGTTTGGTGATCAAAATTGATTATATTACGGGACAATATATAGAAAAGGCTAATATCATCGTAGAACGTAATACATATATATGTGGCGTAGGTCAGTCAAATTTCATATGGTCGTAAATCTATTCGAAAGTCATTAAAATGGTATAAAAAGTATTTTTTGGATTTAATCGACATTACCATAAGTAATTGTTTTGTTATATGGAATTGTTTTCACAAGAAAAACTTTTCGTGAAATGAAAAAAGATATTATTTCAGAATTATTGAAAAATACATGAAAAAATTTCACACGACAAAACGATGTGTGCTGTGTAAGTTATTGAATGTTCGTAACGAAAGTAGTTATTTTCGCAAAAATTGTAATGTATCATTATGTATGACACTATGCTCCGAATTGTATCATTCACTTGAAAATTAAAATTATTTGTTTAAAAAACCTAACATATTTTTCATTTAATGTTTCTAATCTCCTTCGTATATAAGAATGCGATAACTTACAAAATAAATTTTATTCAATACTATTGACGAGATATTTCGTATTTTAATAGAAAGAATCCGCGAGATATCTCGTCTAAAGCGTGTGGTAAATAACATCGTGTCGCGAAATATCTCGTTCGAAGCATGTCATGAACGATATTGAGTAGCGAAATTTTTTTTTCATAGGTGTTTAGTGCTTAGGGATTGTCCGACCTATTTCACTATCGTTTATGCGCGCAAGCAAGTATATTCAGATAGGTAAGCCCACGTTATCTCAAAATAAAATCCGATTCCGAGGGGTAGATTCGGAAAACAATCAGATCTTAGATGAGTTCACGGCGAACGTATTAATAGACGGAGATAATCATTCGCGTTATTCCAGACGATCTTTACAGACGAACTGTAAAGATCGAAGCTTTCCTGAAGCATGATTACTGGTTTCCAGTTATGCAACCAAAAATAAAAAAGATCATAACCAATTGAGTCGATTATATTTTAACAGAAAGGAAAAAAGAAAAACAAGAAGGACTTCTATATGCCATCGATAAGGGAGATACACGTTAGATGTCTTTCGTATCAGTCACCTCGAAAAAGCGCTATAGGTATATTTTTGTAGTCGTACACGTGTTCATCAAGTTCAACTGTTTGTATTCTACGAAGACTACCAGTATCACGGAGGTTTTAGACCGATTGAGGAAACAATTGGCAACTTTCGGGAATCCGCGAAATATCATTTCTTTTACGTCGCAGAAATTTGAAGAATATCGTGAACGAGAATGGATTGAACACGTTCTTATTACCACCCGAAACAATGACCAGGTAGAAAGAGTGAATAGAATTCAAATACCATTGCTGACCAAATTATCCGCTCCAAAATCAGAAGAGTAGTATAAGTATCTGAAGACGGCGCAAATATTTCGGTGATATTTCCTCGTACTGCTCCATCCTAGGACCTAACGTAGTTCTAAACGGTGGCTGCGAAGCCCTCAAAATGACAGTAGCATACAAGCAAAACAGTGAGAGTGACCAGCATGTCAGTGAACAGCGAACAGCGTACGATCTTCATTGTTTTATTTTTATATTTATTAAATAGTCAAACACAACGTTATTTTTGTCATCATTACGAATGCCCATCAGTAAATCTAAAAGTTTTTTTTCCCTATATAAGGGATGAAAATTACGAACGTTATCGAACTTTAAACAAATATTAAAAATTTTATTGAAGAGTTCTATTATGTTTAGTGCATTATAGTATTAGTTTATAAGTATCGTATAGTTATAATATTAGTTTAGACTTATAAAACAGTATAAGTATAGTATTAATAACTAATTACAAGAGTCTCATTCTAGGCGTCAATGAGATAAGCAGATATAGAGGAATGGGGAGAAGTGTATGCTAAGTTACAAAAAGATGTCCAGGATGCAGTAAAGACTGAGAGAGCCAAAACACTTGACCTTAATATGGGGGTAATATATTTTAATGAAGTAGTGCAAATGTAAGCTAGTCGGAGGATTAACATAATTATGACGGTGGAAATGAAAATGATGTTTGAATTAATCTATTCAATTTGATTTAATAATTTAATTTAATTTAATTTAATTTAATTTAATTTAATTTAATGCTTATTAAATACCAGGTGGAGTTATATATTATTTATTATTATTATATATAAATATTAAAACATATATTATACAATATATTATATTATTTTACATTATATAGTAAAGATTATGAATTGGTAATGATAAGGAGTAATATAAAGATTATATCAAGTGAAATTATACTATCCATGTCCTATTTCTGAATCCGAAATAAAAAGTAATATAAATAGAATATAATATAAGAAAATGTTGAAATAAAGACTAATATAATAAAATATAATATAAATAGAATTTTACAAATCGATACACACTCCCTCGTGATAGCAAAACCGGGCCAGTAATAGCGATGAATATGCACGCAACTGACAAAGAAGAATAAACATCCCAAAATTCAAAACTTTCTGAAATTTTGTGTACAAGTGAGGTATATCATCCGTAATATAATTTTATTCTTATTTCGAATAATATAGTTTTTTTTTATTAAACGATCTATTGAAATAGTATTTTTAAATAATAATTTAAGGTTATATAAATATTGATTGTTCATTAATTAAAAATTTCTAGCAACATCAGAAAAAAAACAATTTTTTATTCTGTATTTTTTATATTTGTGAATTAATTCTTATATTAATATTTATGTTCCTGAAAAGGAATATGCGAAAAAAAATATTATGCAATGTTGGACATGGAATTTGTTTATATGTCAGAGTTTTTTATTGAGGGAAAAAAGTGATCAAGAATACGTGTACAATGAAATTTCAGAAGTACGATTGAAATATGTTATTGTGTTATACGAGCAGTTCTTTAATTAAAATGGTCTCTGATCGCGCCAAAATCTTCCGTGATAATTATTGAAGAAGCTTAGTTTACTAAAAGAAGAAATTTCTTAATATACTCACAAAAAACTGAACGAAAATAAGTTTCGTAACTTTTATAGAACTTACTATGCATAATTACCAGCATTGAGAATATATTCAAAGAAGTTGGAGGATTCTATTATAAAATAAAAGTTGTTAATAATGTTAAAGCATATCCAAGTTAGAACTCGAAGACATGGTACTTCCGTTTAAAACATATGGAAGATTTATCAATAAGGGAATCACATATTAATAGTAGATATATTCGTGGTAGGTCATTGATTAATTATCGATTGATAACCGTATGATCACTTGAAGGAATCTCATAATAGCTAACAAAAATTTACAAACAACTTGCAGCACTTTTACTTTATTTACAACAAATCAACTCTAAAACTTCCAATTTGTGAGTTACGCAATTTAAGAAAAAACATCGAATAGGCCAATGAAAAGTAATTGAATATATGTCAGAAAGAGAATATATAAATGATGGAAAAAATCTTTATTTTTTCAGAAAATTCCCTCCCCCCCGCTCTAACATGTTGATCGCTTAGCGAAAATCGGTCGAGATTTGCGGGATCGAATTTGGAGGGACGAAAATCCGATAATTGAAGACACAGAACGATTAACTGGAATAGCAATACGACACTATCCGTTGTCTAAAAGTAGGCACATGCATGATTGGTGATTTAACGTCATTGAGCTTTCATGTTATTACAAAGAATAAAAGATCGGGTCACGAAGTGAGGAAGGCGATAGGCCTCTTCCTCATTTTTAATAAGCTTCCTTATTCGATCAAATTTATTTTTGTTGAAATATATTCTAATTACAGAAAGGATGAAAAGTGCAAAAGGAACCATTTATCACAATCGAACCATTCTCTTAAAAAATGATAAAGTTTCTTGGTCTACTAAATGAATACTTCTAATAATATCACTACACATTCTATAGCTGTGATTTGGAATTTGAATGTAAATAGTTAGAAAAAGATAATAAATACGCCATAACTTTGAAATACATACAGATAACTATACCTACAGATATTGGCAATAATCACAATATTTCTTGGTTTGAGTTTCAGCTATGAAGAGAAGAAGAAATAGTTTTTATCGCTATAATGTGTGTTAAATGCTTCGTACTGTTGATGAAGCCTTTGGAAATTACATTTTAGCTCGAAATATATATATATCAGGAGTATTTAATTAATAGTAGAAAAGAAAATCCTATGAATATTTCAAACCGACGAGATTTGATCAACGTTTTCATGATATCGAAATCGTTATTAATCCTGGTCATCGTAGGATAGGTCGACCACGCATTCATTGGGAAAAGAGGAACAATTGATTGTACTTGCATGTGTTCATCTTCATATGAGTTTACCTAGCATTAGACAATGATAGGCACTTCGCATATGACCTTAGGATACATAATTCGTGAAAAAGGTTCATGTCCATATCGCCTTTGATGAGTGCAAGTATTTAACAATGGTGATGGTTTCCTACAATGTAATTTTTGCCGTTGGATGTTGAAAGAATTTGAACGAAATCCACAATGTTTCCGAAAAATGCTCTTCACAGATAAAAGTAATTTTTCCAACACGAATATTCAAAATTCACAAAATACTAGAATCTGGGTATATACAAATCCCCAAGCTATGGTTGAAACATATTATCAAGGCTATTTTTAGATCAATTTGTGAGCAGGACTTATTGGCAATAATATTATCGTTCTTTTTTATTTGTCCAATTCTTTAAACGGAGCACATTATTTTAATTTCTTTCGGTCGTTTCTCATATGTCAATTAAAGGAAATTATACCACACCATAAACGCCACCAAATTTATTTTATGCACGGATGATGTACTAACGCATTTTATTAGATCGGTATGAGAATTGTTAAAAGAAATATTTGGAACTCATTAGATAAGACATAGATCTGCACCCTATTTGTGTGCCCATTTCGTTCTCCAGATCTTACGATTTTTTTCTTTAAGGAGCAGTAAAGCATATGGTATACCGGTTAGAACAGCCGATTAGAACTGCTCAACAATTAAAATTAAGAATTGAAAATACATTTTGTCATCTGCGTACTATATAAAATCTTTATGAAAAAGTTCGACAAAATTTAGAAACAATTTGATGCAATATATATTATTATATATGCAATAAATATTATTACGCAATAATGGTAGTCATTACAAGCTGATGAACAAGCATGATTACTAAAATGTTTAATTACTAATGGTTCTGTGTTATGGCTAATAAGAAGAAACTGATAAAAAATTTTTCATATCTTTTTCGATTGTGACGCATGATTCCTTTTGTACTTTTCATCTTTGTAGTAAGTAGAATAGATTTCAACAAAAAAAATTTGAGCTTCAAATTTATGGTGATGATTAATTTTCTGGCTAGCTTTTTCAATGTTTCGTCGTCGATCATAAGTTCTGTAGAAGCTGCGATAAAAACTCTTTTTACGCCTTCTACATTACAACAAGAACTTTATACCAAAATATGTTATGTCTTATCCATTGAAAAAAAGGTGAGATGATATCACTCGAAGATAATAATGGGATTGCAGTACTAAAATGGAGAGATCCATTAGAATATTGTCAACAAAACATATACCTTTTATGGTGTCATATTCTCTACACATAGCGGTAATCCATCGAAAATGAAACTTTTAGCAGTAACAACTTATAATAATAGAAAGAACAGATTCAAGACAGACTCCTGGACAAAAAGGTAATATACTTAAAAATTTTCGTAATATTCTTAAAATAGAAATATGTAACTTCAGAAATTTATAATGAAACTGAGAAGACAATCATTGTTGAAACAATGCGTAGAATAATGAGAAAAAATGGGTATTATACTAGAATAGCAAGAAGAATATCGTACATCAATGAGGTTATTAGGTTGGTGCGTATGAAATGTCGGATTTTCTTTAAATGTGAACGTTTGTCTCCCTGTTTTTGTTATGCTTTTGTTTTTGACATAACCTGGTTTATAGTCGTACTGTCCATTATCAGGGTCACATTTTAGCAAAGAAGATTTTCTCGAAAGTGTTCCCTTTTGTTATTTGCTTTGAATTTTGCACCGATATGAATTCATTCGTGTAATACTATTCGTGTAATTTTCTTATATGAGTATAAACATGGTAATAATGCTGCAAAAGCTGCACGCAATATAAACCAGGCGTTTGGGGAGAATACTGTGAACGATCGAAAAGTGCAGCGTTGGTTTGAAAAATTTCGGTCTGGTGATTTTTCCCTGCAAAACGAAGCGCGTGGAAGACCCGAAACGTCTGTGAAAAATGATGCTCTGAAAGCATTGGTGGAAACGAACCCAACTGTTTCTTCAAGGGAACTTGCTGCCAGAATGGAAGTTGACCATACAACAATATTGCGACATCTTTCTGAAATTGGCAAGGTGAAAAAAATGGATAAGTGGATACCGCACGAACTAACCGAGCGAAATAAGCTGGATCGCTTGAAAGTTTGCTCATCATTGCTAACCCGATTTAATCGAGATCCATTTTTCGATCGGATCATTACTTGTGATGAAAAATGGATTCTTTACGACAATAGCAAAAGGTGTCTTCAGTGGCTTGATAGGGATGAGGCTTGTGCTCATACTCCACGGCCATCACTTCATCCATGGAAAATTTTAATCACAGTTTGGTGGAATGTGACTGGAGTAATACACTACTCATTCCTTCGTACTGGAATGACAATTACAGCCGAAAAGTATTGCCAGTACAATGAAGAAATGCATGAAAAATTGAAAATTATACTCCCATCACTTGTTAATCGGCATGGCCCAATACTTCTCCACGACAACGTTCGGCCGCATACATCGTACAAAACAATTGCGAAATTAAATGAATTAAAATATGAAATTTTGCAGCACCGGATCTTTCGCCAACCGACTTTCATTTATTTAAACATTTAGAACTGTTTTTACGGGCTAAACAGTACGAAAATGAAGACAGTCTGAAAAATGCCATATCAGAGTTCATTGATTCTAAAGATCAGAATTTCTTCAAGACTACAATCTATGCATTAAAATCTCGTTGAGAAAAGTGTAGTGAAGTAAATGGAGCATATTTTGATTAAATAAACAGCTTTTGAAAAAAGATATGCTGTTTAATATATTCACGTAAGAATCCGACATTTCATTCGCACCAACCTTATATTAGGAAAAGAATACTGACTTATTCTAAAGAGTTCATTTTAGTAAGCGAAGCATTGAAATTAACAAATTTTAAATTTACTTCATAGAGATGGTTCTGTGATTGTACGGGGATGTATTTCGAGTGCTGAAGTTGATAAATTGGTGTTTATCGACCATATTTTAGAAAAGAACAAATATTTGGACCTTTTGAAGAAAAAGTGCGACTAAGATAGATACACTCCTGGACAAAAAAATAGCACATTTAAAAATTTTCATAATATTCTTAAAATATAAATAGATAACAGTGTCGGACAAAATGATAAAACATTTGATTGATGTATTTGTATATTTCATATAATATAATAAGATATGTATATTTTAAGTATATTAGATATGTCCTCCAAAGTAGTTTCATATAAAATTGCAAATTCATATCTTGTACATGAAAGAAATTAGAAAAAGAAGTGTAAACATGGGTTAACCTTACTCGATCAAAATGATAGGACGCGTGTAATATTTTCCATTATTATATACTCGGGCAATAATCTATTAGGAATGATTAGAAGTAGACGTGTAAATCTTTTATTTATCTAAAACATATGTGCCATTAACACTACCAACACTTCATGTATACCTATTCCTACCAGTCAAATGATCGATCTTAAAAAAATTTATATTTCTTAATTTAGAATGAAGATAATAGCCAATTTGATAGTTAAAAGTATAGTTTCTCTTATTTAGAAATAAATAATTTACATTTTATTTCTTTTTGAAAATTGTAAGAGTATAAATAGTAACCTCCGCAGGCAAATGTTAACGAAAAATAATGATAATATGAGCAACGGGTAGGTTGATTCAAACATTTTTTGTTTGTAACAACTTTATAGTTTCAAAATTGAGTCTTCGAGAAAATAATATTATAAAAAGATAAATCGTTCATTTAATGTAAATTTATTGTACATATATAATAAGAAAAATTGTGGAAGGTTTAGTGTTAATCTTAAGAATTTGTTTTTTATTGCTCAATGCAAATGAATTTTCTTTTTCTTTTTCATGAATTTGTATGTGATATACCTTAATAAAAAAAGTGAATATACCTTAATAAAAGTAATATTGTTCATTTTAATTCCTCTATATTACTCTTTGCTTCATAAAGCAAAAATATGCAAATGTTCGAGTTTTACTTTAAGTCGTTATATATGTTTCAGGAATAATTTCTACGTTAGATTCTAGAATGATTGTTCATTGCATTTAATAAGTATAATACTGTAACTTATGAAATTAAAAATTATAATAATTCGAGAATGAAAATGTATATATGAGAATGCATATTTCATAAGTATGAGATTAGATTAGATAGATGAATTAAAGAAACGATAGAATAAAAAAATGATGGATTTAAATCATTTTTCAAAGTAAAACGATAATTATTATAATTTTGATAAGTTGATTTAACGATATATATATACTTATGTATGTAGGATCAAAGAGTTTTTGATGAAATCACATTAATGGACTATATATGCGCACTTCTTCACCGATATTTCATTAACGTAATACTCATGAAGTTTTAAATTATTTTTATTGCATTGTTTTAATAAATGCATTCATTTAAAAAATTAAAGATGACCAAATCTTTATAACGAACCGGCATAGAATACTATGCTGATCATCGACTTACTGTATTTAAGTTTTTTTAGGTATTGATAACTTTAACAAAACGATGGATGAGCGAAAACAGTTCATGGTATAGAATCATCTAAAACGTATCCAGACCAAATTAACACTTCGCTTACAATAACGTATGAGATTCATGATAAGGAAATTGGACCAAACATGAGTATCACGAGTGAAAACAGTGATAAGTCGATCGGGCTAAACATAAACACTTGTCAGACACATGATTAGGCCTAACAGCACAGTTCTGACTCTGGTTTTCCCGATGTCTTTTTGTCTTAGACTCATTGTTAATTTTCCCAATGTCTTTTTTCACAATTATGTGTTATTTTTGACCGCATTCTCACGTTCAGATATATTTATTTTTATAATATCTTCAAAAAGAAAATTTAGCGTTGATGCGGTCAGTGAAAATTGTGCTAACTTTGTAAATAATGATTTAATAGATATTTTTAATCGTGATATTGGCAGTATTAATATTTTATTTTCTGTACGAAAACGTATGGTTATTGAAAATGACACTAACGCATTAATTATCGGCTATTAAAGCAATGGATTTGGAAAGAAGAAAATAATGAACTGAAAATCTGGAATTATATAGAAATTCCTGCCATAAATGTAGCAATGTTATGTAGCAAGTTACGTGTAAAAAAAAATGGTTTTGCAGGGTTCCTCCATTGATGACCACATCGCGAGTACGAGGAAAAAAGAAGAGGAAGAATTAGCGAAATGCAAAGAGATACTGAAGGCCATCAAAAGTGTAACCGAGCGGCAAAGAAATATCAGTGCAGATGTCAAGAAAGTGCATCGTATTCTTAGGAGAAGCCCTGGATGTCGTTGCTTACCTGCGAATCTCGTGAAAGGCCACAGAGCTTTCCGGAAGGACTCAACACACGGACGGCGTATGATCAAACAAATGGTATGGCATCCTAGGATGAAACAATAGAGGAGGCCAACAAAAAACGAGCAGCGTCGAGTCCGGTAGAGGAGAATACCGGGAAAAAGAAGAAGGAGACGCCTCCCACCCCTACCTGGACGGAGGTAGCCAAAAGACGACGGAAACAAAAAAGAAGACACCCGCCCAGGTACCCGACGAATGTGAGAAAGACCAAAAAAGGCAATACGAAAAGAAGAGTATATATAAACGTTCAAAACCTCGCCTGGAAGTCCTCCTGATCAAGCTGAATGGAGGAAGAACCTATGTGGACGTGCCTGGGGAACTCTGTAGCAGAACTAAACTGAAGGACTCGGAGGTAGAGGTGAGATCGATCCGCCAAACAAGGGCAGAGGATGTTCTCCTGGAATTTGGCAGAGGCACTAAGGATAAGGCCGCCTTCAGAGACACGCTTAGAAACATCCTAGGGGACAAGGCGACGGTCCGCCATCTAGATCCTAGCGTGACGATAGAGATTAGAGATCTCTATAGCTTAACCACTGCCCAAAAAGTGGAAGAAACGATCAGAAAAGACATACAGATGGGCTCCGAAGAAAAAATGAAGATCTGGACCACAAAGACAATCTGGAGAGGGCTCAAAATTAGATATGGACATATCGCCCGGAACTGCAACGGCCTGGACAGAAGCAAGCTCTGCTACAAATGTGGTAAAGCTAACCATCAAGCGAAAGAGTGCCTGGCCCCTGAAAACTGCATGTTATGCACGAAGGCGTATGAAGGACAAGAAAGACTCGAATGTAACCACGTTTCTGGATCGGGGCGTTGTAGCACTTTCAAGGAAACTCTCAATAAGGCCAAAAAGCTCCTACGATGACGCGAATACTACAAGCAAACATGATCAGGAGCAAGACTGCCAACGAGCTACTGTATCAGCAGGCTTAGGAGAAGAGAGCAGATCTGCTGTTGATCAGTAAACAATATAGGGACAAGAAATCGTCCTTACGGTTCTCTGATTCTCACTGTACAGAGGCCATCTGGTTCCTGGAATCAAGCAAGATATCAGTAGAGAGTCACGGAAACCGTCCTGGCTTCGTTTGGATTAAAAGTGAGGAGGTTACTTATTTTAGTTGCTACCTCACACCAGACGAACTCATCCACGAATTCCGGGAAAAAATGGACATGCGGCAGGATGTGCTCCAGAACACAACAGGTAACATCCTGGTGGACGGTGATTTCAATGCTAAGACGGTCAAGTGGAGAATTCCGCACCAAAACTCGAGGGGCAAATACATAGTGGAAATGGTGGCCAGAACAGGACTTTATGTCTTGAACGTTGGTTCCACCACAACTTTCCGGCGCCCCGGATACACAGAAACGATTCCGGACATTTCCCTCGCAAATGAGGGCCTGTTATTACGGATCGAGGACTATACTGAAAGCGATCACCAATACATTACCTTTAGCGTACACCGAGAATCATGGAGAAGCAGAGAAGACAAAGCGACTCCACGCAGATGGAACGTTCACAAGATGGACTCCGGAAACTTTATTAAAACAATATCCCGGGAAATAGAAGTTACCGAAGGACACGAATCAACAGAGAAGGCCGCGATTGAAACACTTGTCGGAGCTACTATCCGCCACATCGTCACGGCTTGCGAATCTACCATACCACGCAAGAGACCTCCCCACGGCAAGTGATCTGCATACTGGTGGACTCCAGAGATCGCGGAGCTGCGCTGAAAGTGTCTAAAATTGAGACGAGCTACACAACGAAGGAAAGAGAGCAAAGCAAACGCCAAATCTGCGGAACACAAGGCTGCGAAAAAGCAATTGCGCCGGGCCATAAACAAAAGCAAGGTCGGCTGTTGGAGGAAGTTGGGGGAGGATATCAGTACGGACCCATGGGGATTGGGCTACAAAATTGTAACCCTAAAGTTCGGGGCCCTGAAATCGATCCAAGTCATGGACACGACCAATATCGTGGGTACCCTCTTCCCGGCACACCCCACAAGGCCGGAGATAAACTTTGGCCAAGTAGAGGACTGTCCCCCCTTCAGCGCAGAAGAGCTAGAGAGGACGGCCCGAACCTTATGAAATAAGAATGCATCAGGTCCCGATTGCATAACAAACGAGGTGCTGAAAATAGTAGTCCAATAAAATCCAGGCCTATTGTTAAAGGCATACAATGCCTGTTTAACAACTGGAGTTTTCCCTTTGCGATGGAAAACAGCGCGCCTCGTGCTCATCGGTAAGGGCAAAGGAGATCTAAGGCTGCCATCGTCCTATCAGACGTTGTGCATGTTCGACACGGTAGGCAAATTGCTGGAAAAGTTGATAAAGGCAAGATTGAGGCCCGCGATTGAGGCCGTCGACGACCTGTCACCGAAACAGTATGGATTCAGAGCGGGGCATTGGTAATCAACGCACTTCAAGAGATCATGGAAACAGTGTGGAAAGCGGAAGACCACAACTGGCACTTATGTCGAGTAGTCTTACTGATGACGCTTAACATGAAGAACGCTTTTAACTCCACAAGGTGGAGTGACATCATGCATGCTTTGGAACATACCTTCCAAGTATCGAAGTATCTCCTGCGCATGCTTGATGACTACCTGAGAAACCGGACGCTACTGTATCAGACCACAGAGGTACAGAAAAGAATGAAGCTCGGAGCGGCCCAGAGATCCATCCTCGGGCCAGACCTCTGGAACGTGGCATACGATAATTTGCTGAGGACCGAAATACCAGAAGAGACGCTCCTTGTGGGATATGTGGACGACATCGCGGCCCTCATTGCGGCAAGAGGTGTTGAACATGCGGACGATCAATGGCTGGATGGCAGACCATGGCCTGCTGCTAGCTCTAAAAAAAACGGAAAGTCATCCTTACAAAGAGGAGAATAAACATCACTCTCCCTTTGCAAGTTGGAGACATAGCAGTAGAGTCCACAATCAAGTAACTGGGTATCATCGACCGCAGGCTGAGCTTCGGGGCGCAGATCCAGCAAACTGCGAATAAAGCTGCGAAGGGCGTTACTTCGCTGAGTAGGTTTATGGCCAACATCACCGGGCCCAAAGTCAGTAAGCGCCGATTGCTAATGACCGCGGTACAATCAGTCCTCCTCTACGGTGCTAAAGTGTGAGCGAACTCGCTTAGCAAGGAGTCGTACCGGGAACGCCTGGCGCAGGTACAGAGGAGAGCAGCACTTAGGATAACTCTGCGAAGAGGACAGTGTCCAAACCAGCCATACTAGTTATCGCTGAAGTCATACCAATTGCGCTCTTGGCGAAAGAACGTAAAGGGATGCATCTCAGGAAAACCGAGGTTGCAAAGGCGGTAACAAGCAGAGAGGAGAGAGAAGAGACCCTTTGGTGCTGGCAGACGTCCTGGAAACACGACTCTGGAGAGGACACTAGACCGCGAAATTGATCAAAGACGTGAAGATGTGGACGGAAAGGCGGCACGGTGAATCAACTATTACTCGACCCAATTCGTGAACAGACACGGATACTTCCGAGCCTACATATATAAGATGGGCCGGGAAAAAACACAAGAGTGTCTGTTCTGCCCAGGAACAAAAGTGGAGCACACCTTTTTCCAGACGACGTGGAGCATACCTTTTTCCACTGTGACCGTTAGGCGCAACGCAAGCGAGAGTTGGAAATGAAAATCGGACAAGTGACTCCCGACGGCATAGTGGAGAATATGCTCTGAAAAGAGGAATGCTAGAACCTAACAGTCTACTGGGCGTAGGACATCTTTCGAATGAAAAAAAAAAAGACATAGACAGAACCTTCTAGGTAAACAGAAAAAAAGAAATAGGAACAGACAGCAGCGAGTCTAAAGGGCGAAGAAAACGAGCATAGCCCGAAGTAAGGTAGTAAACGGTCCTAAGCTAATGTCCAGCAGCAGTAGGTGTTTAGTCAGTATAGAAATGAGTTCGACACTAGGGACAAATAGTTGTCTCTTTGCGTAAATGCATTTCACCTCCTACGTAAAAATTATTATTATTATTATTATTATTATTATTGTTATTATTATTACATATTTTTTTATTATAGTTATTATTAGATTGTATATATTTATTTATATTCCATGTTTCCCCAGGTGTAATGACAATCACTTCGTATAATAAATCTAGTACTACTGGTCCGTTTGGTGAAATAATTTCTAGTTAAGTATCTGATGCATTTCCAACATTTTATTTTTCATTGTCAGATTGTTATTTTTTTAATTACCAGTTTTACTGATTAGTAGTCTATGCACTAAATAAAATAACAAATACGTTAATGTATCTCCTACTAAATACAATAATCATCCATAGACACTGTATAAAATGTAATCACAAATAACTCTATTAATGATCAATTAAAATGATTTTAATAAAAAGTCCTAAAAGTTCAGATGTTTCCAAAGGTGAGTAATTAGTTCCAATCTTTATCTCGTGTGTTGGTAGTGATATATTTCAGAATAATTTCGTCTAGTAAATTTAAAATTTACATTTCTTATGAAACTAATCTTGATTGATCCTTACGCTAGTGTGTTTAATACTGCAAGTTTCTCGGCAGGAAACTTTATATGGCTTCTAAATTCATTTAGCTTTTCTTGTATATATTGTGGAACAACATGTTTGAAAAATAAAAAACAACTTATGTACAATTAGCAGCTTTACAAGCACTCTTTAGAAAATATACAAATATCTCGGAACGTCCGCGAGTCACATCCTCTCAGATCGACTTCCTTTAGAAGACAAACAACAACTGTTTGTAATAGCAAACCGTTATTATTAGTCACAATTTCTGAGCACCTAGAAACGGCCTCCTAGTTACAAGTTCAGTTTTCTAGGTCGGCTAATAACAATATATATAGCTATCGGTAAATATTACAGGGTTTGTATCGTTGGTTATATTATCGGTTTTGTTATAGTAAATAGTAACGATTCTCTATATTTTAGAGTCATTTATAACGATTTATAACGATTCTCTATATTTTAGATTCAGGGTTTGTAATAAAAATTTTATTAATATAACATAAAGGTAACTTCAATGGGTTGCGTTATGTTACTTAAGTAGCTTGATTTAGTACAGTATGAATTTAAGATGTTAAAAAAAATTTCGTTTCTTCAAAATACCATTCCGCTATCTTTGTTACGATTACTTCAACGAGCACTTCAAAAGCAGCAGCAAAGCCTTAATGATAACGACAATTGTCTAATAGTGTCTTATTACTAATAAAGTAATGCATCGTTTCCATTATCCACTTAAACGAGGTTTATATCATATAAAGCCTGAATTTACTATCCTAGCCGTGGGCCAGCGCTGATTTGAAATAAATCATATGCTACTTGATTTAACATTGTCCATCTTTTGTGAACATAAAACAATTAAAATAAAAACACACATTGTTGTTTCTGTCAGAACTATACCTGACTATTGTTATTCATCTAAGTAGTATAACATATTATAAATATTTTGTTATAATAATTTACATAATTATTATTGTTCCTCTATACATATCTCAATATTTAGTTGAAATATTTTTGAAGTAATATAACATTATATATATATTATAATCCAAATCGAATTTCAGTTAAAATAAATATCCATTAGGATGTCAAAAAGGAAATTCGATGATTCGTCAGATGAATCTGTTATATATTATCGAAGGAAAAAGCTACGACCTATCTACTACATTTCAGACGAGAGTAAATTAGAGGAAAAATCTAATATTGACAATACATGTATTGGACTTTCGAATTTACATTTGTGTACGAATATAACATTCCAAAAAGGAGAATGGCAATCGATTCAGAAAACAGAAACAGAAAAAGAAATGATAAAACACGAGCGTGGCCAAGACACGGAACTTCTAACAAAAAATATTAATTGTGATGATCCGTTGAAGACGTATAAATTATTTGTAACCGATAGCATAATTTGACTTCTAGTTAAACAAACAAATAAATATTCCACATAAGGTGGCATTGCTGGAAAAACAAAAAAACATAGGAACTATTGGGTATCCACTACAATAAGCTAAATGAAGGATTTTATTGGTATATTATTAATTATGAAGATGTCAGACATTAGATTATATTGGTCCGAAAATAAATGTACAGAAATGCCCGTAAAAAGAGTGTTATGAAGCGCGATCGTTGCTTGGCCATTTTGAAGTATTTACATGTCTCTGATAATATAACATGTAGAATTGAGGATCCCTTGAACAAAATTAAAGACATCATGGAAGAAATTCAGAAAGAGTATAGTAAAACCTAGGAAAGCTGTTGTAATAGATGAGAGCATGATTTTATAGCATGTACGCTTGCATTTCCGCCAATACATCAAAACGGGAAATACAGGAAAATGTCATAAATATTGTATAAAATTATGTACACATTATTAACACTAAATAGAAATTTAGGGAAACTTTATTTACCTGATAATTTTTACAAAGCCGATACTGTTTGGTCTTTATATCAGATAAATGTTCTACTCTTGCTAAAAAACGAAAACTATTTTTATACAAGTCTGTCAAGATGATAAATCTGTACCTCGTATTATTAGGAGCATTACATTCATAATTTATTGCAACTCGTTTACAGACAAAATTAGGTAAAGTTAAATCATTTTGCAATCCTAATTCTTTTAATTCCATGCATAATGCTTGTATAAATCATTTATCATCTTAACAGAATTGTATAAAAATTATTTTCGTTTTCTAGCAAGAGTAGGACATTTATCTGATATAAAGACCAAACAGTATCGACTTTGTAAAGATTACCAGATAAATAAAGTTCTCTTAAATTTTCATAGGTTAATATAGAAACAATTAAACAATTAGAATTAAAATACTCTTGATCGGCAAATACAAAAATATATTATTATTGATTAAAGTTTAGTTTGTGGTTTTTATATTTTATTTTACTTAATCTTTATTTTATACTTTCTTATAATACCTTTTTGCAAAACATTTTTTAATTATTTAGTAGTATAATTTTCATAAACGAACTGTGAATCCAAGTGATTCGAATGTAATTTTGAAATTTTCACAATTCATTTTTTCATAATTCACTTTTCCACAATTTCGTGATTAAATATAATTGTTATGCCACGTTTTGGATAATCTATTTTATAATATGAAGGATATTGTTTAATAGGTGACATTTATGATGATTAAGTTACCTGAGTATTATTCTTTCTGTAAGGGTAGACATGATATTTTTCATATTTAATGAAACAATTATTTGTTTTTATTATAAAAATAAAAGATTTCGTTTCATGTTTTAATATAAAATCTATACTTTTGTATAAAATAAATTTACTTTTTATTTCTTAAATTTGTCTTTTTATAAAAAATAAGACTCGCGTGGGATATTCATCGATAAGGAAAAAATATGTCTACACGTAAGAAACAGGAGAGACAGCGCGGAGAAGAAGGGAGTTAATCTTCTTTAAGTCAATGAAGGAAACGAAAATTCGCTGGGCGAAAAGAAAACAGTAAAGAACATTTCCGTTAATTTTTCAAAGACTTTACAAGTAATTTATATTTATTTTTATGTTCTCCTTATATTTTTTACTATTTTTCCTTTATCAATATTTAGATAAAACATGACATTACATGCAATTATAGTTACTTTATTTTTGTGCTCTCCTTGGTTGAATTCTATTAAGTCCTTTTGCGTGGTAGTCTATTTTTCTTAATTTTCTTTTTTTTATTTTTTTCACGCATTTACAAGTCGAGATTTATTTATTTTTCTTCTATTTTATACTTCAATGTTGTTCATGTTTCATGTAGAATTTTTTGTGTTTTAACTTAAATTCATTGTTTTGTGGTTTGTTTGAAATTCTGTTCGGCTATTATTCATTTATTGCGTAGTCGAAATATATTTTTAACAAAATATTCGTAATAACTACGATATTAAATCACTATCTTGCAACAAAATTGATTCGTAGCAAAGATACAAACTATATAACATATCGGCATTTAATTAATTTTTGACTAATATTTACTCCTCAGCGATAAACTAATTGGAATTCTGCCGATTTCGCTGAAAATTTCTTATTGAAAAAAGTTTCGTAGTAATAGGCCGGCTCGTAAACTCTTCAGTTTCGCAAGAATTAATAGAATCGCCTTTGAGAAGTATCGCTCAGTGATTAAACATTGGAGTAGAACTGGTTGCGATTTCAATTAACCAACTATTTCCAGATGTGTATACATATGTAATTTATATAGAAGGATTTCAACTACACTAGTGCCTTACGCACATTGCTAGGAAACTTCACATCTGATGTAATCTGTCGTTATAAATCTAACGGGAGCAATTGATTATAGTTATCTCTTTAAGAGAGTTTATCGCTTTCCTCCTTCTGTCATAATTTTGTTCTTCTCGAAGTTCCCCAATGCCTTTTGCCGATATGTTCCACCATCAACGATACTGTTGGTTTCATCGAATTATATTCATTAACTTTATAGTTTCAATCCACTAAGCATCTATATATTTCCTGCGTTATTACTTATAATTGTACTTATTCGAATTATGCTTTATATCTCCTTCAATTGTTCATAATTACTTATGGTATATATTTGATTTTTTCACGCATATTGTTACAAAAACTATATTAGTATTTATTTAATTGATATATTTTGCATTCCTTGTAAATATAGATTTCTTTGTTTATAGTGTTTTCTACATTTATTATTAGAAATATATAGTATATGTATATAAAAGAGTAATTATAATAAACGATTAGTTGCAATAATGTAAAATAAATTTCCAAACATTACCTATTCTATGTTCCTCAGGGAAGAACAAATAAATAAGGTAAAAGTTACCGAAAGGTAAAAGTTACCGAAAGGTAAAAGTCAACCCGAGAACAACGAATCAATGAATCTCTGGCTAAAATGTTATACCCATTTTAAGATACATTATGAAAATCCAAGAAACAACTAATAAACGCATTGAATGATTCAGAAACTAATTCGGATATTTGCATTAAAACCGAATTGTCTATAAATATATCACTTTGCAAAGAAAGATGATTAAACAAACTAAGGATTTCGAAATCTGTAGAAAAAGGCGATATTAACATCTTTTCTTGGAGATTCGATTGAGTCCTTAAAATTCAAGCTCGTAGAAATTGTAATTAGGAAAGAGTACGTAACATCTATTTGAAGCCACATGTTTTATACAATGGATCAATTAACACATACCAAGAAGTAATTCCGTTTTAGGAAAAAGAAGATTTTGATTTCAAAAAGGTTCTTGCATAGGCAAAGAACGCATATGAAAAACACTTCAAACAGAACACGATTCGAAATATGAAAACAGGTAGATACATTGTCCAAATGCCGCTCAATAAAACAGATAATGAAATCAGTTTACGTAAATACATTGAACGGGAATCTTCAGCTGATGCTGTGCATTTTCCGTAATCTTAGAGCACTCTAAAAAAAGTGCTCTAATGCGTGAAATTAGAGTCAGTAAACACAGAAGAGAAAGAAATAGCTAAAGAAATGTTGAGAGACTCGTTGAATTTATTTCATCTACTAGGAATAAGCTGACGTACACAACCACCATCACGAATAATAACGACTGTCAACTCGATACCAGTCGCCGTATGTCAGTATCGTTTTCTTCTTATATACAAGGAAGAAATCAACAAGCACGTAAGCGATCTTATACAAAATGACGTAATCCGACCATCCTTATCACCATACAATTCGCCTCTCTGCCTGAAAAAGGCAGGCGTTAATAAGAAATGGAGGCTAATAATAAACTACAGAATGCTAAATAAAGAAACGATAAAAAGTAGTTATCCGCTACCAAACATTACAGAAATATTGCATCAGGATTATACCGATGAGTGAAAGAGACGCGCCTAAGATCACTTTTTCAACATCTTACCGTATCATCGACAGTCTAATGGATTGATTAAACGCTTTTACCACGTATTAGCCGAATTTCTAAAAAACTTTATTTCTGATAATAGTGATTGAAATAATTGGATCGAAATAGTTCTTTTTATATAATACAAGTGTACAAGGGCACGATGTATATTCCTCAAGAACTAGTCTTCGGGTAATTAGATCGAACATTGAACGAATCAACTTTTAACGATCTCCAGAGCAAAACCTATGCATATTATTTAAGTGAATTAAGTGAGCAAATTAATAGGTCGCAAGAAGTCGTGCAAAGAAATCTAAATACGACAAAAATTAGATCCAAAATTTATTATGATAAAAAGCAAAGAGCCGTCAATTTCAAAGTAGGTGATTACGTATGTTTCCTAAAAGACACGCATAAGGGAAAGTTTAACGATCAATATGTAGGACCATATGAGATAATTTCAGTTATGAGTAAAAATAATGTAAAAATAAGTAAGTTTAACATAAATAAATTGAATAATTTTTCACGAATAAATTGAACAATGAAGATTACTTATTAATATTTAATATTTTTAAATTAATATAGTAAGTTTAAATAACTCATGATGTATTTTCGGCCAATAAATGCGATTCTTGTATAAATGGTAATTTAACAAAAGGATTTTGATTATGTTCTAATTTTTTCAACATTTCAAGTATTTGTAAACATTGCGATTTATAAAAACATAACATTTCTAATTTCATTTGAGCACACTTAACTGAAATATAATATTACTTAAATACTTTATATATGTGTATATATTTTTATAAGAAATTACTTCTCATTTCTAATATTTCATCTAATATCATTTTTAAATTCAAATCTTCTTTTTGTATCTGAGGCAATATATCACAATATTTTGACATTATAATTTTGTAATATTTTTTTAATAAATACAACTTGTAAAATAGAATCTTACTGAATTTTTCAAAATTGTTGTTTTAAACTAAATAATTCGTACCTAAAAATATATATAAAAATACGTGTGATACAAATAACGTATAAAATATATATTAGTTTTGATTGGATAGAATTAATATAAATATAAATATTATTCAATCAAAATTCAATAAAACTTATCTGTTATGGGTTATGTTCGTTCCATATACTTCGAAAGAATTCGACTTATAATTTTTAGATCACAATGGTATCAATAAGTTACTTTGTTCTTTTTTTCGAGAAAGAGGTTTCGTTTTTCTTCTTAATCCTAAGTTACCTTTTTTTAGAAAAGACGGCTTCTTTTTTTCTTAATCAATTATATTTTAACTGATAATATTGATTATCTTAATTAAATCTCATATTACGTATGAGATTTTAAATCTCGTAAATATATGAGAAAAATACACTCGAGTAATGCACACTAATCGTCTTAAGATCAATAAGTCGAAGCAACGTCGAAGTAAGCGTCGATAAAATCGCCATCATGGAACACTTACCGATAGACTATCCGATAAGATTACACAATCTTAGCAAGCGCACTATGGCGTAATAATCTTCCATACAGGTAAGGTAAATCTTTATTATTCCGTTAGTCGAAAATTTTATAATATAAGCAGTGCAGACCTAGCTCCAACCATCAGTTGCTTATCGACGTCCAGGCAAAACTACTTAAGCTAAAAAGAAGAGATATTACAATTCAAGGAAACACGATTAAAATACTTACATTAACACATTGCGTACGGCGCTCTGCGCGCTCAATGCGCTCCCAAAGACATTTTTCAATACTCCAAGTATTATAATAGTTATCCATATAAAGATAATGCCAATATCCGAAATATGGTGTAAGAATCGTAAGGTTCATTACCTTGATAACGTAACATAAACATTTGTCTTTGATTGCTTAACACATCGATTCAGTCGAAAAAACATGAAAACGAGATAGCTCGTGACTCGTACACAATGTGTTAATACTTATCTTAGTAAGAGTGGCGCTAGTAGGATATGATTGTTGAAGAATTTCTTTAAACATTTCGACATTTTCCTTGTTGGACGTAGCTAAATGCGAAATATCTGACCTCTAACATATAAACAATACGATCTACATGCAGTTACTACAATCATCGGACTATCATGCACTAAAGATAATTCAATGTCGAATCGAGATTGATAGAACTATTTATTATTGCAAGATGTATTCACACATATCCATCATTCATAATGGACAACGAGAATACTTATATACACTCACTCATCATCTGTGCCAACAACTACACTCAGTAGGAGGAAGTCTCTCTAAGATCGAACGCTTCTCTATTAAGCTTAAAGAAAAATAACACAGCTAGAAGGAGCTACTCCATCAATAGGATCATCAGAACGGATGGAACATGCAAAGATTAGCGATCCGTACGAAACATAGGATAACATAGTAGTACAAGCTACTGTCAAGATCATATTACGCGACTACTATGCAACAATAAAGACACGAACCAATCAGATTCATCTAAAAACAGGAGCCGTATGCGCACTGGACGAAGAAATTTGTCTCGACTCAAACGAAAGCGAGAGCAATTGATCAATAATTCCGAACGACAGTTGTGGGTTCAGTGAATACGATGTTCTTTACGAAGGTCTAGCAACAAAACTAACACTTATCGAAACTAACAACTATCGAACTAACCAAAAGCCCCGTTCTTTACACGGTAACTACGAAGTGAAGATATATTGATCCAGAATATCTCGGAACCAGCGGGATATACTCCAAGATTCTGAACACGTTAAGATTATATATTATGGAGCCAGTCGAAAAACCCGTCATCCTCGACACTTTCGTTAGAGAAGCTAGCGGAAGGCAGATACCATGAGGAAAAATTTCTCTTAATAATCTAATGGATGAAGAATCATTAGACAAGATCGCATCAAGTATGAGACAATGGTTCTAGGGAGCTTTGTAACCTTTGGGTCAGCAAGCGCCAGAGTACTTGCTATATTTATGATTCTTCATAATGAAAATATCTTCATAAGTGAAATACATCACCGTACCTACGCTTACGTACTGTATAACATATACGGATGGAGTCTATATCTCGTAGAAGCATTATGGAGTTAATATATCTTCTTCTTCACTTAGTCAAGAGACCTAAAGGAGCAGCCAGCAACAGCATCCGGAATCATAGTGACATGTGAAAATAAAAGTGAATCAACTGAAAGTGCATCTTTGGGCTTGCCCAATGTAGTTCATTGAAAGCAATACGACTCCATGAAGAGTGTTTTCCTAATAGACGTTTCCTAATAAGAATACTTTTCGGAGGATACATGAGCGTCTGCGACAAACTGGCTTTTTTTCAGAAAAGAGTTTCAAATAGTGTTAACCTTATTTAAAGATCTGTTCATTTAAAAGAGCGGATTCTTAATCACATTGAAGCAAATGATGGAGATATTACTCGAAAAATAGCGATAACAAAAACTACTTCACATATGAATGTGTGAAGAATTTTAAGAGATGTATTTGTATCACATTCAGTGAGTACAAGGACTTCTTGAAACTGACTTTCTTCCTAGAATTGTTTTTTGTAGATGTTTTCTTCAAATGATTATCCAAAACCAAAATTTTTCGGCTTGCATATTTTTTACCGATAAAGCTGAATTCACAAACAATAGAATCGTAAATTTTCACAATTCTTATCGTTGGGCTGATGAAAATCTGCATCCCACCAGTCAAGACATCAGTACCGATTTAGTTTAAATGTGTGGGCAGGAATAATAGGTGATAATGCAATGTCATTCTTTTCCCAGAAAAATTAATAGGCCAGTCCTACTATGATTTCTTAAAAACACAGTTGAATATGTTATTAGAATATGTTCCACTGAATATCAGATATTGCATATTGTTTATACATGATGGAACACCGCCGTATTTTTACCGACTAGCCAAACAATTTTTAAATGAACGATTTCCAAGAAAATGGATAGATCTGGTGGTCCCATTGCTTGACCTGCTTGCTCACTCGACTTGAATCCGCTGGATTTTTATTTGTAGGTTTATTTAAAATATAAAAGTTCTATAAAAGGCCCATAGACAGTGTGGAAATACTTCGTAAAAGGATTAAACAAAGCTGCTAGCATTTCCGAGCAATGACTGAAAATATGGAGAGAATGAGGCAATCGCTTGTAAGACGACTGCAAGCTTATGTACAGGTACAAGGAGGTCATTTTGAACACCTCTTGTGAATGAAAGTGCATATAGTTCATCAAAACACCAATTCGCTGTAATTCCGTAGCAAAATCAAATATTTTTATGTGAATTTTTTTCTTGTTTTGATGTGCTGAAGCCATCCCTATAGTATTTCTCACTTATTCTTTTACACCTGGCACACACACATATTGGCATATAAATAAGAAAAACGTTTTTGCAAACTTAAACAATCTGTTTTTGCATATAAAATGAAAATACATATAAAATCAGTATTTTCGGAAAGTGTACATACTAAGCTATAATTTGATATAGAATACATCTTGGCTAAAGTTGTTGTTTGACCTTTACGACGGTAAACAGTGCGTAGCAACACATTTAAAGCGAGCACGTAATAAAAAATGTCTTATTACTATTAGTTGTACGAAATTCTTCGTAATGTGAATGTCTGCAGTTCGTTAAAGTGGAAATAATTAATCTGTATTTGTTTATTTTTCATTTCCTGCTTTATAATTATAGGTGGATATCTAGTTGCACTTAATATGCGACGAGAAATTCTGCAATTGAGTAAACAAAATTTTAAATTTTGTGAAATTTCAAATCGTTTGGATATTTCTATTATTGCTTATCACCAAACTTTGAAGCAAAAAGATGACAATGACAACTATTCTAACAAGGTGCGAGCTATTAGACCACGAAAAACAACGCCTCGCATTAATCGTTTAATTCATCGGCTCTCAGAAAAGTATCATTTCAAAAGTGCAATAGAAATTCATTCTGACATTTTAGCACATACTACATGCAGAAATTAGTCTTCACATTGTACAGAGACGTTCAAATTAGTTTGGCTCAAAAAGATGTGTTACCCATAGAAAATCATTCATAAGTTTAAAAAATCGAAAAGCAAGTTTATGCTTCATGAAAGAGCACATTGACTGGATAACAGAGCAACAGTCCATAGTCATTTTCATCGATGAATAAAATTTTAATCAATTCAGTTGTAATGAGAAAACATATGTTCAGCGAAAAATGGGCGAACAACTCAATGAAAGATGCCTACAACCAATCGTTAAAGGAATCGGTAATTCCGTAATGGTTTGAAACGGGATGATTATGAATAGTCATTGTCCAATTTGTCAAATAGAAACAATTATGAATCATATTGATATCTTAGATCGCCATTTATTTAATTTTGCTATGAACAATTCGTCAGTAGACTGAATTCTTCAAGAAGACAACGATCCTAAATGCACATTTCGTATGGCAAAGCAGTTTCTAAGTGACCACCATGTTAATATTATGACATGACCCGCTCAATCTGCCGATTTAAATTCAATAGAAACCCCTTGGAACAAAGTAAAAATTGTCGATAAACAAAAGAAACCATCTAATGTTAACAAATTATATGATGTTGTTGAATTAGCATTGACTTATTAATTCTATGTCTTGCCGATGTGCGGAAATGATTAAAAATAAAGGTGGACCTACGAAGTATTGAATAATTTTGGTTGAATTACAAAAATGATTATATTGTTTCAGATAAAATCGACAAATTTTAGTTTTATAATATTTTCTTATTTAGTTGCTCGCTGATAATTGCTCTATACTATGTATATTTGATTGTATGTTAAAAATGAAGGTAAAATTAGTTTAATAATTATGTTATAGTTATTCAATGTCTACAAAATGTACTTTTCAGCGACATGTAATACTAATAAAAATATAAACAATCCATGATTATATCAGCAATTTAATTTGAGAATAAATATTTTCTTATTTATATGCTCGCCACTGTACACACACAAGCCAAGATAAAAAGATAGCATACTGTGCAATTTTGTTGATTTACACAAATAGTTGTATAACTATAGTTCCTGTGTTATGTAATATTTTTCAGTCAACATTTATTGTGAAGGACACCCGTGAAGTGTCTGCTTCTATGCTACCTACGGCATGTGCTACAGTTGCATCTACTCCCCGCTACAACCAAGTGAGCAAACAGAAAAACTCAAAACTCCTGCTGGCGAGGAAGTGTAAGCAGATTTGTTGGGACCTATATCCACGGTGATCTTGGCCCTACCCATGGGGAATCAAAGAGAGGCCCACTCACAGTATCACGATCCCTAACACTCGTTCCGTGGGATAGGGCGGGATGATAGGATTGTGAGTTTTAAAGAGTTGTGGAGTGTTGAAATATGGGAAAGAAAAGAAAAAAAAGGAATGAAGGATACGAGTCTCTTTAATCTTATCCTGTTCAAGAATGAGTTAACCAGAGAAGGTTACAGAACTTCGTCCCATCACCAGAACTTCGATAATTCCGGCTGAATTAACAAGATGACTTACCGCCTCCGGCCATTTCAATCCATCTCCTTCAAAGCGATTCTCTAGAGTTCGAAGGTCAGATATTTAAAATTGTGATGCAAAATTGTGTTCTCCCTACTACACTCCCATCTCTCATCAGTGGCAAATTCAACAATGTGAATTTTTCTTTGAAATCGCCGTGCGCCGTGAGAGCTTGCGCGTAGTAGTTTGGAGAGACGAAACGGGCATTCATCCTTTTTCTGACGTTCGGAAAAAAGTCAAATATCGTTCTTCCTTTTCGTGACTCTTCCCATCTTGATTGCCAAAACGTTACAATTTCTTCTTCAACTTAATTAACTAACAAGCTTTCAGTCAATAATAGATTGCACGTGCAGGGAAGTAAATATTTCGCTTTTGTATAATGACTTAAAGTAAAGTTAAAACAAACACTAGTGCTGACCGTTGCGTCAAAATGATAATACACCTGCAAATTTTTCCTTTTCAGTTAGTACAAGGTCTTCATACTCTATATATAAGCAAATATTTAATATCGTGCATGTTCTAATATAGAAATATTGCGAGATTTCCGAAAATAGATTGTGGTAAGAAATTGAATGATAGTGAGATAACAACAATTCAAAATTTACGTAAAGAAAATTGTTTTATTGGAAAAATTGCAAAACTATTTAATCATAGTCGCAAAATTTTTTACAATTTGTTAAGAAATGTAGACCAATATGGAAAAAAAGAGAACAGGTCAAACGATCGTCAACGACGTGCAATTTAAAAAATTGCATCAAATTCTACTGCTACTGCAAGAGAAACAAAATGCAAAATGTACAACATATTATAAAAACCCAAAAATTGATGCGTAAACCACCACTAACGACTTAACATAAAGAAGGTTGATTACATTTTGCTGAGAAATATGTTGATGTAAAATAATTACATTACTTTAATCGATGAACAATTGAAAAGACATGCTGTAAAAATTGCGGGCACGAACTTTGTTTTTCAATAAGATAATAAAAGTGTCTGCACTGCAAAGATTGTAAAAGCATATTTTAGGGAGTAAAATACCCAAATTTTAGAATGGGCACCGGACATGAATATTATTGAAAATTGCTGGGCATATTTAGCCAGATCAGTATACGCTGGGAGGAAAAGACAATTTCATACTCTTCAGGAATTAAAAGATTACATCGAACGAAACTGGACATCATTAAGGAGAAAAATTGTTACAAAATTATTTAAATCTATACCTAGATGTTTACTAACTGTTATATCAGTAAAAGATGGAGCTACAAAATATTGAAATAATATTGTTTCATATAAATGCTTACTTTTAAGTTATTTTAAGGAATTTGTAAGAAATAGTGTGTTTAATCACAAAAAATGGAATGTGCCAAGAAATTAAAAAGAAATAAAAACGATCTTGAATTTAAAAAAGGAAAACACAAGTTATTCTAAAATTTAAAAATTCGTAAGTAGAAGCCGAAATGTTATTAAAAATTTGTTAAAAAATGCTAAGAATTATATTTTAAAGAAATCAAAAGATCGCTCACGTGAAATAAGTGATGGTAGAGTTCAGTCGATTTTAACTCTTATCGCTTTGTAGGCTCTGCTACGGAGCCATCGTTCATTTGTTCTGTAACTCTGGTGGCTCCACCACGAAGATAATTTGTTGTTAACATGATTATGTTCAAGATTTTTTGTCATCGTTGGCATTAACAATTGTTATCTGTAGATAAAATTACAATTATTTTATGATCTTTTTTATGGTTAAAAACATGGAGAAGAATGAGTTCAGATGAGTGATAATGAAGATGTATTTGATTTTGAAGTATTAGAAGATAATTTAAGTATTTTAACATCCAAAGAAATATTGATGATTTTAATACTTCAAACAGTGGTAATGAAAGAATAACACGAAAAAGACGAAAAATGTGAATTGAGGGTGAAGATTCGTTAGAAGACTTAGATGAATGCCGCGATTTTATAGAAGAATTAGATATTTTAGAAAAAATACATATCAGTGTATCAACAAAAGTTAATCACAAAAATTGGATCACAAATTCCTTTAAATTTTCTACAGCCGATATTATATTTTAAATTGTTTTTCACAGAAGAATAGGTAAATGAAATTATAAAAGAAATCAACATTTACACAGAAATTGTTTTACAATTGAAATAAATATCTAATAACTCTATTTGGTAATCTTATCTTAATCTTATCTAAAACTTGTATTCAACGAGCAAGTAATTTTTTAGAATATATAAATACAAAATAAAATCAAATAGATTTACAAGTACGTGTAATGTTAATGCATTCAAAAAATTTTTTTATTTCTCAAATGCTTCGCTGCAAAAATGTGCCTGCTAAATAGTTGCTGGTAGACAGTGGTAGAGAAAAGCGCGTAATACAAAGGATTAAAAATTGCGTCAAATTCAACGTTGACATTCGTCAGCACGTCAAATCGTAGAAGAATCAGACGTTTCGATGAACGTTCGAAACGTCCAACGAATTTTACAAAAATCTGGAAAGACTCTAAGAAGAACATTAAGAAGAAACCCCCGCTGATAAAGAAACACATTGACGATCGGCTAGAATTCGCACGAGAATATCTTAGAAGAAAAGATGGAAAAAAGTTATATTTTCAGATGAGAAAAGATTTACCTTAAACGAATCTGATGGCTGGTCTTATTATTTTTAGGATATTAGAAAAGAACCACATTTCAAAATAAGACGACAGATGAAAGGCATTAGAGACCATAGGTTTGGTATAGAGTTATGGTTTGGTATGGGATTGGATTTAAAGGGAAAAGATCTATAAGATTTATAAGTGAAAAAATGAAGAGTACAGATCATGTACAACTTATAAATGAAGAAATTACGACACATGCGGATCAGATAAGTAGAGAGAAATTTATATTTTACCACAACAACGTGGCTGTACATAGTGCGCTGCTTTACAACGGTCCACTGAGGCAAGATCGAACATTTTGCAATTTATGGTGTACAGTGTCTGAAAACATGGAGGATAACATACCGCGTAAATTTTATAATACTTATGGACAAATGTAGAAATGTATAGCTTTTTATTCGTATATGTCCTTAGCTATAGATTATATGTTTTTTAAAGTAACTTCATTGACTTCAACATATACACATTGCCCCTCAATAGTTAGAAATATTGTGATCGTATATTTCATGAAAAATTACCTCAAGGAAATAATAGCGCACTTCGTATGTTTCCACTTCTCAGGTCAACACAAGCAAGTGATTATGAGTGACAGTTTACTATATAGTGTAGTTAGATATTATAAGTAAATTGTAAAAGATGGGCCATGGAGAAGAACTAACAGATAGAGAAACAACCCGAATATTGTCAAAAGAAAACTATTCTATTTCAAGAATAAAGAAAATTGTCAATAGAAGTCGTAAAGTTATTCATTTATTGAAAAATGTTAAGAATTATGGAACAAAAAATAGCAATGAGACATCTGCCGCAGTTACAGCACGTGAGAAACGTTCGATTTTACGTGATTCTACGTGATTTAATCTCGAGTGGTCCAGATGACTTCAATTTTTATTACTATAATATAAAGAAAATATGGCACAGGTACAACATTAAATGGGTGGAGGTAGTGTCACGGTATGGGCGGGTGTTGGAAATAATAGGAAGATCGATTTAATATTCGTACACGACCGTATGAATGCTACTATGTATCATAATTTAATAATTATGAAAGTAAATATTTCTACCGAAGCTTTCATATTTCAGCATAGAAAGCTATGTACATATCTTATTTCATACATTATTCCATAAGGATTATAAAATTCATAGGATGTAGATATTTTAACGCACTGTACAGACTACAAGAGACTGGATTTAAATTTAAATTTTTAAGCTTAATGATTATATCATCTTTGGGCATGTTCAGGAAGCCCTTTAATACCACACTAAGAAATTTTTTTCGAAGGAGAAACTCAAAAGGAGAATTTTTTTCCCATAATTGCTCTTTAAAGGAGTTATAAATATCGAGTTGTATGTATGTTTCGTATGCGTCAGCATAACACCCCCTTGAACAGTATTCAACCAAACATAGAAGAAAATATACAAGTGATAGATTATTCACGACCTATCAATTTATCACGAAATCTTTCGTTTAAAACTTCTTTGGCTATTCAGCTGAAGTGAGGTGGTGCATCATTATGTATAAACTACATATATTGTAAACTATTTCAATTGTTATCGGGAATAACTAAAATATACAGTAGAGTACATAAAATAATTTGAGAAATACGGATGCTTTGAGAAAAATAATCAACCGATTCAAAATTACTTTTAATTTGATATTCTCATTTATTCCTTATATACCTTATATTATATTCCTTATATTATAGCCTTATTTGGTACAAAAGGATGATCTACTGTAACTATACAAATACAATATATCATGCAACTTGCGCGATATGTTCCAATATACAACATTGAATTTAGCACTAGCTTTTTATCCGAATTTACTTTTCAGTATTAATATTTTATATCTTACAAACGCATAAACTGTTACAGTGACTCTAATTTGACGATCAATTGATCATTATTTTCTGTCAAAAGTTATTTCTAAGAATTTACCTGACAACAGAAAGGTTCTACCATTATTTACAACAACGTTTGACTCATTTAAACAGCTTCACCTGCAATCTTAGAAAAATCTTCATGTTTACGCACACGTGCGTCTCTTCATTGTTCGCGGCACTTTATCTTAAGGGTTATGTGTCACCATTGAAAATATTTATCCGTGGGAACCTATTAGATATTAACTAACAAAGCGTATAGATAAAAACACGTGACCAACTTTGGGCCTAAGCATTCTTAGTAAAATATCTGGGTTTTGATAATATGTCAATCAATAAGTAAATAACGAAAGTATACGCCTAGGCGCGATAAACCAAGGGTTATCTGGCTTCTAGCTTTCTAATATCCATTGTCATACTCTAATCACACGATCATTAGAACAAAGGAGGCACACACGGAATGTTTAAACATTCCAACGAACTATCCCTTATTAATAGGCATTTATTTTTTCTCTTTCCATATTTCAAATTCCGCTCTTTATCACTCTCATTTTAGTCTATGGATAGTTCTAAAGAGGCCAAAAGGCAGTCAAGTTACAACCTTCGGACTCAAAACCTCTAAGGAATCAAGTTACATCTTTCTGACTCACAACGTCTAAACTCTCAAATCTCTTTCAGAATCAGCCACTATAACTAACTACACATCATACACGAGACACACAAACAATTGTAACTCATCTAATCAAATAAACGGTGAGATTTACATAGCGCGCATTATTTAATATCGCGCATTTACTTCTTCATTTCTCATAGGATCCTTTAACCCTTTGAGTGCTAAATACTCGTGGCCTATGCAGTCCATACGGACCGCGTGCAGCTGGCGCTGACGATCGCCGGGAAATGAATACTTTTTCGCGCAGTATGAATCTCGTCGACGGTATATGACACATTATAATATAGTATATAATACAATTACTATTCCGTTGTCTATTCCACATTGAATGAAAACATTTTTGCCAGGCGCGTATTTGCGTCCATAGTCCATACTGATAGCATCTTCCGAACGCGTATTTGCGTCCATAGTCTATATCGATAGCGTACGCTGGATGCATATATGCGCCCATAGCACTCAAAGGGTTAAAAAAACGCGCGTTCTCCTATTAATTTGCGGGAAAGTGATGAGCGATATTTTAATAACGACCTGCAACGGTATCCTAGGCTAGTGTCGCTGCCCTTATTCATAGTGACCAGTGGGTCTATAGCTCGGACAAGGACGAGACAGGGGACATTTCCTCCTTGCGAATCGATTGTCATCGCTGGTCCGGTGCGAGAAGCGCATTATAAAAACGCTCTCGTCAATCAAACAACACTATTACTAATAGTTTGCAATCAAAAACAATTAAACAATAAGTGTATGATAATATAAATGATTTTGACTCTTGGTGAGAGGTGCCATCATAGTTGTGGTTTCAGTTTTATTCTAGAAATCGGTGTATTTGCTATGGTGGAATAATCTTTGTTTTGTGTGCACATCTGTTATTTTATGATTTGGATATTGTGAAAGAAATTTCTTATCAGTCTTTACCGCGGAACTGTTACGATTCTTCGACAGTCTTCAATAATAAAATTTGTATTGAAAATTTAATGAGTACATATTCGGTTTCCCGAAAATAGATGAGTTTAGCGCCGATGTTCAAGATAATAAGAGTAATGATGATGGCTTAGAATTTGAAATGTATGATGAATATGTGAATAATTCAAATATATATGATTTTATACTTGATCATGAAAGTGATACTAGTGATAATTCTATAATATTTCCGAAGAAACGGAAGATAGTATGAATTAAAAGTTATAGTGAGGATAGTGAAAGTGACAAAAAATTCGTAAGAAACGTAAGAAACGTAAAAAAACGTAACGCCATATCCTAACTAATCAGAACAAATAGAGGAGTCAAGTAAATCTGGAAGGATATAGCAGAAAAGGACGATTTACCATTTACCGTTTCTTTTAAAATTTTTCCACGAATTACAGGATTGCAAGTATCTCGTAAAAGATTCGTTGAACTTTATAAAATTATATTTCACTGATATATTGATGGATAGATGAGATAGAAAAGATGATAAGTGAAAAACAGTTATCTAGAAAATCAATTAAGCATTCGTAATAGATGTAACACATGAAAAATTTATGGTTATTATATTAGGACAATGCTTATTTAATTCTTATCGCTCCGTTGGCTCCGCTACATAGACGTCGTTTATTTGTTCCTTAATACTAAACCTACCACGTGCTGTCAAATGACCGTTTTTAAAGTTTCGACTAAGATTTTCTATATACAACGTTATTATATCGCTATTTAACTTCATGATTTTTCTTATATTAATATACGTACAACTCATTTTTCAATATGCGCAACTTTTTTTATTGTTAACTTTCTGAAAAAAATTCGTAGCCTGTCTTGACTACCACGAATGGTCATTTGATCAACTGCACGTGTTATTTACAATGAAATTATCTGGAAACGCATTTCTAAAATTATCTTAAAAGTTTATAATCTTTGTCTTCTATACTATCTAAAAAATTTTGCGATTCGAAAAAATAGCTACCCGTCTTTGTGCGACAGTACTATCTTGTGATCCTAACATAAAGTATTAAAATTCCATAGAGTATATTACGCCTACGTATAACAGAGTGGATTACATGTTATAAATGCTAATATCAACAAAGTGAACAGAACCAACAATATTTTGTAGTAGGATTAACATTAGAACTTTTTTTTATTTATGTACCCATTTTTTGTCCCCGTTTGATTTTTATATTTTATTTTTTAATTTATCATTTGTATATTCATCCCAAAAACATCTAGACATTTGAAGAATATCAATTTATTCGACAAAATAAATAATATCCACGAAGATTAGTCAGAAAATAATAAGAAAATTTATGATATTGATGATGATATAGCAGAAAAAGATTGTGACTTATATGATAGCGATAAGGACGAAAAAAATATTTTAAATATACACAAAGGACAAGAGAAAAAGAGATTTATAATTAGTTCCGAAAGTGAAAATGAAAAAAAAATCGAAATTGCTAAAGACGGAACTGTTTGGCAAAAAATAAAAGAAGAGTCTAATAGCGGAAGAACACCGATTTATAATATTGCGTAATCATGTAAGAAACAAATTGTTCCCGTTAATGTAGAAGAGCTATCGGAATTAACATAAAACCTACTGACATTTCATGTATACCTATATCTATACATATACCTATTCGCTTTAAAAAAAATACATATATCTTAATACAGCATGAGATTCTGGCCACTTGGATAATGAGCAAAATATTTTCTTTTACTTAGAAATGTTTTATGTACGTTTTATACGTTTTCACCGCATTTTTTACAAATTACAGGATTTTTTATTACACATTTTATACATACGTACTTTTTTACATTTTATATATATTATACAGATTATGTACAGTCTTATTGACTTTACAATACCATAATTAACAAGCTTTCTGTTCAGATGAATCTATAATTGTATTTGTTCTTGTTTTTGATGAACCTTCTTTATTTAGCTCTCATTGAGAAAGGAGCTTAAGCTATAAGAGGAAAAACTAGATGAGCGCGAGGCTCGAATAGAAATTTCTTTGGAAGAGAATATCGCCTTAGAACAAAGATTAAAACGATTGGAAAGGAAAATAAAAGAACACGAAAATGAATTAAGGAATTAAGAAGCAGAAATTCAAAAACATATAAATCAGGTAGAAAAACGCGAAAAGGAAATAGAAATCCAGAACGCGAAAATCAATGATCGACGAATGGAACTGAACAAGAGTTAGATTTAGAAAGAAAAGAGATAATGCTTCAACGCCGCAAAAATGAACTTCGTACCAAAGAACTTGATCGACAGGAATCGATAATGAATATGTCATTAGGAAATAATCGTGCGGGAAGTCGGTACTCGTCGCGCAATAGTTTAAACCAATGCGCCGACACCAGTGCGATCGCCAGAGGTTTAAACGAAGAAGATCATATTCACGCCAATGAGAGGATAGAACCAAGGCCTCGACATATTAACTCTTTGAGTGCTGAATACTAGTGACCTATGCAGTCCGTACGAACGGCGCGCTGACGATCGCCGGGGACTGAATGAATACTCATTCGTGCAATAGAAACAATTGCCGAACATATACATTTGACTATAGTACACTGATCTCATTTCTGCCAGGCGGATATTTGCGTCCATAGTCCATATTGATAGCATCTGCCGAGCGCGTATTTGCGTCCATAGTCTATATCGATAGCTTTCGCTAGACGGATATGTGCACCCATAGCACTCAAAGGATTAAACAATCGCCTTCGGGGATACCGGATTTAAAATTGAGAGAAATTACGAAAACAATACCGCGATTTGATAGATACATGTTCCATGTTACAGTTTGCGCAAGCATGCAAAAGGGTTATGGACCTGTTCCCTGAACGTCCTTCTGTGGAGGTAGAAGCAATGCTGATTCTCAGAATTCGGACCAAACTGGACGGACACCCATATTTGTTCACAGAGGACCAGGAATTGCAAACGATAGAGCAATTAATAAGCTCATTAAAAGCAGCTTTCCAACCGGCAAAGTCTGCGAGCCATTATAAGGGTCAGCTAGCCAATATTTTTATGAAGGCTAACGAGAGAGTCTTAGATTACACCGAACGCATAAAGGAATTAAAGCAAGCTATAATCGAGGTGGAAACCAAAGAATCGGGAGAATTATCCGATTACACTCGAAGACGCATTGAGAGTAAGGTGCTCGACTCGTTAGAGAATGACTTGTCGGAAGAATATGAACTATGCATGAAACATGAGAGGTATTACGATCTGACGATCGCGGTTAATGCCCTTTTAAAAATAAGTAGGGCTTTGGAAAGAAACCACGCTCGCATCGGTAAGAGAGGATCAAGGGACATTACTAGAATACACGCGATTACAAATGAAAAGATCATTTGTACGAATTGCAAAGGGACCGGCCATATGGCAAAAGATTGCCGAATCAAAAAAAGACCGCCAACTTTCGCTAAAGTCACTGCGAGATCTCCCTCCTCTCGAACAAAGAGGACCAGGTAAAAAATATAATAATAAATAATAGGCCATCTAGTCTGCGCGAACAACGGACTTACTATTAATGTAAGAAGATAGGCCATATTTTGAAAGATTGCCGGAAATTAAATTACGATAGCGAATGTAGGAGTAAGGATAAACGCTCTACGTATAATTCGGGCCGTCGGAGTCCGCAGGAAAAGATAAGAAGCCGCCAAAATTCAATAGATTATAAAAGGCCGAATAGTCGAAGCAACGATCGCCGGAACCCGTCGCCAAGGGTAAACAACAAGGAAAGAAGAAACTCAACTTCCAGTAACCAGGGAAACCCGACAAGCGGTCCGTCGAGATCAGACAGGAGCGGGGCCGTCACGGAAAACGCTCAGGAACAAACGAATATGCAGGCGACTCAATCAAGCAGATCGCAATCGTAAATTACAAGCCTACGGCAAAGGCACCTTACGACAATTATGGACATCGGAAACCTCGGGGGCAACATCAAATTCATGATTGACACCGGTGCGGAAGTCAATATCATTAAAGGAAGGTGTTACGTGTTAAAGTGCCGCATTAAAAACAATGAACTCGACGAAGGCTATGTTCCAAAAATACAAACTATACTAGGTGTATATATGGGACAGATGCTCGTTAAAAACCATCGGGGTAAAGCTTATTGTAGAGTGATAAACACCACTGAAAAGAATCAAGACGTCGTAGTGCCTACGTTAGAGCTACAAGCGTTTGAAACGCATTAGGAAACAAACTAAAAAGGCGTCGGGAACTTCAACAGGAAGTACAATAGCATACGTCGGAACCATGAAAGAATGTCAAGGTAACAAAGGGAAGAAAAACAATAGCGACAAAGCAAAAGAAGTAGAAGCATTGCTGCGGTTGGATCACCTAAACAACGAGGAAAGAAAGAGTATCGTTGATCTCTTATCCACTAGCGCAGACTGCTTTCATCTTCCGGGAGAACAGCTGGAGAGCACACAAGACTCACAGGATTATCACTACCGACGAGATCCCAATACACATAAAGCAATATAGGTTTCCATCCATACACAAAGAGGAGATCAATAAACAGACGCAAGAACATTAAAAGAGCGATATAATACGATCATCTTTCTCTCCTTACAACTCTCCTATATGGTGGTGCCTAAGAAAGCTGATTCAAAAGGGAAACCGAAGTAGAGGATGGTAATCGACCACCGCGGACTTAATGAGAAGACCCTCGGGTTCGCGTATCTCCTCCCCAACATCAATGAAATTCTTCATCAGCTAGGCTCTACAAAATACTTTTCGACATTCGATACAAAGTAAGGGTTTCATCAAATCGAGATGCATCCGGATGATAGTCATAAGACTGCATTCTCAACACCTCATGAGCATTTCAAATTCGCGAGGATGCCGTTCGGGTTAAAAAACACACCAGCCACCTTCCAACGGCTCATGGATCTTGTTTTAACCGGATTACAAGGCGAGATGTTCGTATACCTGAACGACATCGTCCTCTACACAAGGTCACTCCATGAGCACGAGATCAGGCTGAGAGGAATTACTCTACCATCGAACGCGAACATTTAGCCATAGTCTATGCAGTGCATTACTTCAGGCCGTATTTGTACGGAAGGGAGTTCACACTGGTGACGGATCATCGCCCACTAGGGTGGCTCAAATCACATAAGGATCCGACTTTGCATCTGACCAAATGGGGTTTAAAACTTGCGGAATATAATTTAAAAATAATTTACGAGGCAGGCAGGCAGCCAATGCCCTTTCACGGGATCCGCCAGAAAAGGCACAGGTTTGGCCATTACATCTAGGTAACAGCTCTTTGAGCGAATCATACTCCCACAGGTCAAACTCGAACGGATCCGACGTGATAGATTTAAGGATGTTTCGTGAGACGAAGGGAAGTAATACGAATAACACTCCTAACCTCTACGAGAGTAATTTGGGTTCTACCACGGAAATTTTATTTGAACCGGCTTCTCCACCATACAGGTGGCAAAAGCAGGTGGAGTATACGTACAGAATTTCACAGAACCTTATAGAGACAGATTAACAATGCGGAAAGCCAATCTCGTCATATTTATTACACAAAAGGGAAATCCGTGTGATGATGGAGCAAAACAATTACGGGAAATGAATAAGCTTCTGAAATACGAAGACCTGACATTAGGACGGACAAGGGTAACAAAATACGGGTCAAAAAATTTAATTTCATTGGTTATTTAAGAGAACATAAATATCGTAACTTAAATAGAATACCCAGGAAGGACAAGCGAGAGGACTTAATACGTGAGAATCACTTATCGGCATTAGGGGGTTAGAAAGGAGTAACCAAACATACAACCGAATTACGGAAAGATATTTTTGGGAAAACATGAAGGAGCAAATACAGGTCTTCATATAAAATTGTCTAGATTGTCAATTAAAAAGTTAGTCCGGGTAAAGTATAAACATCCAACTTATGATGTTGACAGATACATCAGAATCGGCTTTCGATAAAATGGCGCTCGATGTAATGGGTCCTCTAGCTCTGACCGATATATCTTAACAACCCAGGATCAACTCACGAAATTTTCATTGACCATCCCTCTCGCGAATACCGCATCAATAAATGCAGCACGTTAGTGGTAAATTTAATATGTAAGTTCGGAGCGCCTAAGACCATTCTTACGGATCAAGGGACAAATTTCCTAAGTACTTTGTTACGTCCCAGATGGTCAGACGAACAAAGAAAACTTAAATTACTTGAGCTGCGAATACTGTCAGGTCAAGAATTGAAACCATTTACTCCGACCTCGCAAACTCCTCTTGTTTTGGCACGTAGCTCGGGGTTGAGAGTAGTAATTTATTCCTTTTTATAAAAATATCTGGTATCACAGAAACTGTCCACTGCTGTTATCAAGATAGTTTGTTGAAGTCTCCTTTGATTTACCAAAATGTATAATCCACCAGTAAAAATTTATTCCTTGAGTTACCTTTCCTTGTACCCAGAAACCCTTGATTACCAAAAAAAAAAGTCGAATGGGAGAAGGTTTGAGTGTTAACGTAAGTGATGAGTGATGACACCTAATTCTTACAAATAAAGTACGTAATTGTTAATAAAATGATGTACAGAAAATAACAGTTCACTTTTATTTATGTTAATATTTAAATTATCGATACCGTACGCGAATGCGTTTATTTTATTAATTTAAATTAAATTGTACTCTTAAACTCTTCACTTAACTAAAAATAATATTTTATTTTCACTCAAAACCTGATATTTTACGTATAAAGGAAATACTCAATTAGAACAGATAAAAACTAAAAATTAACTTATAAAACATAAGAGCTTGTCACTTCTTCAAAATAATTCCAAGAATAATTCCTTTATTCGATTCGACAAAGAACTGATCTTAATTCGTAGGATATACTGTCCGAAAATAATTATTAACAACACTCTGATCTTCCTTAAGATCGTTGTAAACTAGTAGGAACTTTTCGTAAAAATTAATCAAAAACTTCTTTCCTTAAAAGTGTCTTTTCCTTAAGACTTGTGTTTTTAAGATTATTATTTTTATTAGGAACTATCTGAGACTTAATCCCTAACATTCTAGTTTTAGACCAGAAGCTTTAATTGCCAATATTCACAATAAAAACTTATTCCGTATGGTTTGTGAAAACGACTTGTTCCGAACGCTCGTTGAAATTCGACTGTGCGATTAATCCCTACGCTCCTACTTATTCGATAATTGAAAAACGGCTTTACGCATGCGCGTCGCTTATTCGAGACGCCTTTTCTTATAGGCGTTGGTCGAAAATGAAGTAGAGTGATTTTGCGTCATTTTTCTCATCCCCTATTCTAAGAATTAGCTTATGTATATTTTATTATTCTGTATAATTCTTAGAATTCTAATTCCGGTTTTATAATCCGGTTCTAACTCCAGTTATTATTTCTAAGAATTGGCTTATACATATTTTATTATTCCGTTCAATTATAAGAATTCTAACTCCTGTTTTATCCAGTTATTATTTCTGAGAAACTGACGTACGACTTTAGCCAAATGTAATTCCGAGAAATATTGGGTTCTACAATGCGGCTTTTGTCAGATATATACATTTATGATATACATTTATGATGAAATCGTGATACGTACATTTCTTAGAAATCGGCGGATGTTATTGCGCAATATGTCTTAGCCTGTTGTTTTTTTATTTCTTCGCATACTTACTACCAGTATAAAAACATTTTTTACTGCTATTATAAAAAACTTTCCTAACATATTACCATTATAAAAACATTTTTATACTACTTTTATTAAAAAACATTTCCTAACATATTATCATTATAAAAGCATTTTCATACTATTATTATAAAAACATTTCCTTACATATTATTAATACCAAAAACATTTCTTTTGATAGTATAATTACAAAATTATTCCCTTTCATAGAATAAAGCGTAATTTAAATATTTATGCCATTATATACCAATGAACAATAATAAAATAATTTTTCAATAATTATTCAATAATATAATTCCTTTTATAGACGAATAATAATAATGATTATTTAACATAAAATAACATATTTCCTTAGTAATTGATCAACATAAAATTATGAAATTAACTCGTAGGACTACCTATGTGTATTAGAAAAGACAATTGATGGTAATATTGCGTGCATAAAAATAATAAATTTATCGATAATAAATTTTTATCAATTAAAAAATTACCGACTAAGTAGTTACCGACCAAGTAGTATTGAAAGTAGTGAAGTTACCGACATTTTATTCCTGATTGTAATGGATATTGTAAATTTATTCATTGGAAATGACCTGGTTGAGTACTTGGTGAAAGAATCCAATAAATATCATTATCAAGTCATAGAAAAATATAGAATAATACCAAAAACGAAAAAATGGACAGACATCACAGTATTTAAAATGAAGAAATTTTTGGGCCTAATAATTCTAATGGGACAAGTAAAGAAAAACGTTCTCTATGACTATTGGTCCACGGATCCAACTATAGAAACACCATTCTTCTCGAAAATAATAAGCAGAAACAGATTTTTACAAATAATGCAGAGCTGGCATTTTTGTAACAATGACAGCATTTCTCACAATTCGCATAGACTTGCGAAAATCCAGCCTATCATAGATTATTTAAAGCAAAAATTTAACGATGTGTATAAACCATATCAACAATTGTCTCTGGATGAGTGTATAATTCCGTGGAGAGGTAGACTTTTAATTAAAACATATAATTCCGCAAAAATCACAAATTACGGAATACTAGTCAGAACGCTGTCTGAAGCTTGTACAGTATACGTATGTAACTTTTGCGTGTATGCAGCTGATGGAAAAAAATTAGAAGACATTGTATTATCGGTCATTGAACCATATAAGAACCAAATAAAATGAAAAAAGTATTCGAAGTCAACCTCTATAAACTGATAAATATTCTTTGATTTCTGAAGTATGAAATAAATTTATTGAAAATAGCTAAAATTGTTACAAACTGGCCATGAATCTCTCCGTTAATAAACAACTGTTTCCAACTAAAATTAAAGCAAGAAAAGTAACAAATAAGACAAAGAACTATCAGAATTACCGAATGCGTGTACATAAATGTGATCATTACAGAGGACAGTCTTGAGTAGACCAAGCAAAGAGTAAAGAGTAAAGAGAAAAAAAGGCGGTTTTAAGTAGACCAAGCAAAGAGTAAAGAGAATAGAAAACGGCTTTGAATAGAACGAACAAAGAGTAAAGAGTAAAGAAGATGAGTTGTACCATTATAATATATTAATTAATAAAATCTTTGTTAAATATAAGAGTACATGATCCGAATTTCATTAGTCTGTGTCTTCCATGTAGAGTTACAAAAAATATCAAGAAAAAAAAATACAATATTAATTAAAACTATTCGGTAAAACAAAAAAGAATTACCAATATTTAACAAAAGGAAGATAATATAGCATATTTTTCAATAAAAATTTATAAATCAGCTAATTTTTTGACAATTTATAAAAGTAAACGAAACAAAAGAGTACATCAAAATTAAACCGTTTACCTGAAATAGTTACTTATTATTGTATAATAATACTAAATTCGATGTGGACATAACTGATCAAATGTCGAGAAAATATAATATGAAATTTAAATCTTCCAGATGTCAACATTAAATATTTTTTAATATTTTTGATTAACCAATGTATCTGCATGGATTTGAACGAACAATAGGAGAGAAACTATCAACATGAATTCTTGTTCTATCTCCCAGAAAAATTTGCCACGATATACCTAAAATTGCAAGAACAAAACATACAAATATCAAATATAAGTAATAATCCAAGAAATATCAACAAATACAAGTAATAATTCACATGTACGGGAAACGTGCAAACTAAGATATTATAAGGACATTAGAGTATTTAAAATCTGCGGTGAGTGTAGAGAAAATATATTCGTGGAAAGAACAGACTAGAAAAATTTATAATCTATAAAAAATGAACTGACCAAATTGAAACATCTGTCATTTAGTTCTAAGTGAAAGAAAATACATTGCTCTTGTTCTCTGCTCTTCTTGAACATTAAAATGAAAAATAAATAATTTTTTTATCATTATCTAAAAGTAGTTTTGTTTATTATTTTCTATATTAAATTCACCATTATATGCATACAATTTGACAAAATATAACTTTTATTTCAGAACCAGTCATTTAACCAGTTATGATACGAATAGATATATAAAAATCTCGGTACGATTAATACAGACAATAATGACATATTTGAGTATAGTAGCATAGTAAGAAAACGTGCAAAACAATTATTAATTAAAGGATATACCAATAATTAGACTCCAGATATTTATTTAAATGCATATTTTTATATAAAGAAAAAAAGAAGAAATCAATGAACCCAACTATAAATACTTTTCATGATTAGAAAGTATTAAAATATTTTTTATTTTGCATTCTTTGCATAAAGCATAGACTCTGCAAATTTATGTTTAAAAACATATGCAGTATATTAATGCATATATTATTTGTCTTATTTATGTATATTTCATGTTCACGGTGCTCATTATTTATTAAAATATTTTAATATGTCATCTATCTGTAAATTCATTCTACATAGCAATCATAATAATAATTTCCTAAAGTAATAACGCGTAATATGTACTAACTAAACAATGAAGTATGTTTTCATGACTTCGAAGCACTCATTGAGCATTAAATATTTAATTTAAAATTCAGTTAACGTTTCAAATTCGAATAGTGAAGTCAGATTAGTTTAATGCTATCGAAAAGTGTGTAAATTTAGTAAAGTGTTTTTGAATATTTAAGATGAAAATAATGAAAATAATTAAAAAAGTATTTATTATGAAATCTGTGGTAAAAGTGTGAAAAACGAAAGAAAATTACAATTAGTGCACCATATGAATACATTTAAACATAAAAGAAATGTTGAAGAACAAAGTGATCCATATAAACGAGAAAGTGAGCACCAATCATCAAATTAAAGAAAGAATGAATTTTACAAAGATTTAACGCAAGTAATGGTTCCTGGTAATATACCGTGGAGTTCTTTAAATAACCATACACGGAGAAATTTTCTTGCAAAATATATAGATGATTCAGTTCCGGACGAATCTATATTACGAAAAAATTACTTAGATGAATGCTATAATTCAAGCATTCAGACAATTAAGCAAGATATAGGAGAATATTACATACGAATTTCTGTAGACGAAACGACCAATGTAGCAGGGTAATACAAACTTAATAGTAAAATAGCTCTGTGAGAATGAACCTTCAAAAATGCGCTTATTGTTTTCTAAAATAATAGAAGAAATAAATTATGCAACTATATCTCACTTTATAAATTCAGCTTTAAGAATTTTATTACCAAATTGTAGTAAAAAAAAAGTTCCTCTATTTACGACAGATGCAGCACTATATATGGTCAAAAGAGGGAAGAAATTAAATTATTTTATGCAAATATAATACATATTACATGTGTAATGCATATTCAACACAGGATAGCTGATGAAGTGCGACTCTGTTTTCCACTTATTAATACATTAATATCATCTGCGAGGAAAATATTTTTAAAAGCACCACTTCGTATTGAAGCGTTCTATTAATAAATTTGCTTAAAAGCAATTTGAAATGGAACACATACATACTACTATCCTCCAGATAATAATACAAAAATTCAAGTTGAAAAGCTATAAAGATACTAAGAGAAAAAATGTAAGCTACTACACTCATCAAACAAAAGATACCAAAAGATATATAAAAGATATATAAAGATATAAGCCACTATAAAGGGATTTCACTATTCGTTTATATTCTATTTTATGATACGATCATAAAACTCACAGTAAACCAAAATTCGCATTGAAAATTAATGTAAAGGGAATGCTAAAAATAATAATCTAACATTGTAATGGACTACAAAGAAAAAATATCCAACTACAGGAATTTCTCTATCAACACATGATAGACATATGCCTATGACTATATGATTACAGGAATTACACGAAATACCACTTAATCACTTTAACATAGATCCATTCTACATATACACAACACCAAATAGATCAAGCAGAACAAAAGGAGGGATTGCATCTTAAGTTCGGAAAGAAATAAAACATTATCTGATGCAAGGACTAAAAGAAAAATACGCACAGATCACCAGTATTAAAGTATGCCTGGAAAGACAGCAAATTCTTGTGATATCATGATATATTTCACCGAATCATGTATTAATCGAGAAAGAAATAAACGAAATACTACCCAAACGAAACAATTATATAATAGGAAAAGATTTCAATACAAAAAATCACGGAGATCGTGATTAATTAACAAGAGGCAAACTTATACAAAAAGTGATATAAAACTAAAAACTAACTGTAATAACGAAAGATAAACCAACTCATTAACCGACAAATGCTGAAGCAGTTTCAGATATCATAGATTTCTTTATAGCAAATTTTAAACTACACGTAACAAAGGTAAGGATATTATGAGAACTAAATTCGGATCATATGCTACTTATATTATGCATCTTTGCAGTAAATCATAATTAACTAACGCAAGTACATTAAAAACTGGAAAAACAAATTGGAAAGAATTTAAGAAAGAATTAGATAAACAACAAATTGCAATATAGAAGTTAACATAACAGAAGACATTACAGAAGTAAAGGAAAAACTCACGAAAATAATTCAAACAGCAGTCGGCGATTGGTTATCAACACCGCCGACAACCAACGTAGCGTATAAATTCAACGAAACTCTAATGTATATAATAAAAGAGAAACGTAAAGCGGAAAAGATATGAAGGAAAATATTTATTCAAAACAAGAAAAACTTATACAAGATTTAATATTTATGAAAACTTATTTTAGCTTTTTACCGGCCACAATGGAAAAATTAGAAATAATATGTCATCCAATTCAACAAAAATATATTAGGGTGTCCCATGTTTTTTCAGCGCTACGCTATGTATGACCTCGAGCCGGCTATGTTAGTAAATATGTAGGTTTATCTGTTGTCCGTTTATGGCATCAATTTCAGTCGTTTCACAGCTCTTTCAAAGTTCGTTTCGTCGGTGACAAAGTCTCTTTTGAAATCTTTTTCTACGTCGTTCAATATGGATAGCCAAAAAAAGCATTTCCGGCATGTTATGCTTCATTGCTTTAAAAAAGGTAATAATGCAAAGGACACTGCAGACGAGATTTGCACCATTTGTGGGAGTGGTACTATGACTATTAGAACCTTCCGCAATTGGTTTAAGAAATTTAGAGCTGGCAATTTTGATTTGAAAGATGAAGATCGCAGCGGCTGCCCAGCAACGACGGATACGGACCTCATCAAGACTATGCTCGCTGAAAATCCGTAATATTCGACAAAATATTTGACGGAAACAGTAACTGTATGCAAAAATAATTACACACGTAAAAAACTGAATGTGTTTTTGATTATAATATAGGAAAATGTAATGTAGATTTGTCCGATCAGCATATTCTATACTACACAAAAAAACCCTCATATGATATATAGAATTAGCTACTGAATTGTTATTAAATATATCAGTTACATATACGCAATTCAAATCAATTACATAAACTGCCAACGAAAAAAAAAATAAAGATCTTTGACTTTTGAAGTTAGTTAATTAATTGCATGACTCATATTACTTAAATGACTCATACCAATAAAATAAGAAGATACTGTTCTAAGCAAATGAAACTAGACTATGCTCAATAAAAAAACAATTACAAATGTATCATTCACGAGCAAATCCAAAACATTAATTATTAATGGTTATGCTCGTTAACAATTAATAGAAAAAATTACAAACAATAACTTATCTTAAGTGAAATCTTTCATCCTCAACATAATATATACTGTAGGGACTTAAATTTGTTCACTCACTGCTTAAGAAAATCTACAATAGCTCCAAAACATTCGCCCAGTTGTAGCTCGAAATTTATGTAAGCTGGTCCGCAATAGGTCCATAATTAAATAAATCAACGTAGATGGAAAATTAATTAGATTGAATTTGTAATACATTGACTTAATGACAATGTAAATCTGAAAAAGGATTAAACACAATTTTTATTAAATTAATAGAAATAAAAAACATTGTAGAATTATGTTAGCTATTAAATTAAAGCATTTATTTACCAATATTCTTCTATGGAAGTGTACTAGATCCTTGATCATCTTCCATGATGCACTGACTCAAATACGCAATAATTATTTAATAAGTAAGAGGCAAATAATGAATATAATTCGCGAATATCTATTGCTTGTTTCATATATACAGTATATCTGATTGTAGAAAAAAAGAAAAATAAAATTCTATGCGAACAAATATTGACTCTATAACTGCTTTGCACCCAAATTATTCATAGAGACATATTCCTAAAAGTTTTTTAACATCATAAAACACAAACAAATTTAAATTAACCGAAAAACATTAACAACAAATCTACTTCACAATTCCTTCTTTATTTTATCGAAACAAAGATTGATTCATCTATGGCTGCACGAACAACTGCAATCATAATCTGAAAAAAAAACAATAACAATATCATTGTACAATACAAAAAAATTGTTAAAAGTATAAAAGATTACTTAAAGTTAAAAAATAAAAGATTACTCAAATTCTTACTAATAAAAAGTAATAATGAAATAAACAAAAACATTGTAACGGTAATAAAAAAATTAAAAAATAACATCACCCACGAATCACAATATTATCTAAAAAATATTAATAATGTTCACGATGCTAATTATTTTTTAATAAAAATACATAGTATAATTATTAATAATTATGATAATTATTAATTATTCTAAAACAAAATATAGTTAAATTTTCACTGGAATAATTAACACGCAAATACTTATGTAACAGAAGAATAGCCGAGAATGTTATTGCGAGTAAGTATCGTATCATTCTGAGTAGAAGAGGTCACTTATACCATGGTACACCATCCCCGGCACAAATCTCTCATAAAGTCGTACACGAAAACAAATTTCCGAGAACCATTAACAATATCATTTCTGATAATGTAATAGAAGATTTATTCGTATTTACGTTCCTTCATATATCAAAACAAAGTTGACCTTTTTTTTTAACAACACATTTAGCTTACCTCGACTACATAAGAAAAACAGCAAAATATAACACATGACTTTCACTGTGCTTTGTATTTTCAACTTCGTCGACTCGTAGAATTTTATGTATTATATCTATAAAATATGTATGTATGTTACATATAATATATAGCAGGCAGTATATGTAGTATGCATTATAACATAAACAATAATATAATACTCTTTTGAGAACAACACAAGCTCTTATAGAATGTCCTTTCTTTCCTTTCAAATCCTACCATTTTCTTCCGATCTATTTACATATATTTATCCTTATTTTATATTATAAATAAGATAGCATTTGCTTGACATTGATAATTCCGGACGAAATAGAACACTCGCTCACCGATGTGACAAAGAAATGCCTTAATTTTGAGAATTTTACACATGTATATAAGCGTATCTATAACATATGTATGAACATATATATTTACCCATGACGACTCATAGATACAACGTGTACGTGTGATATATGTGCATATATATATATAGTATTAGTATCCATGTATAATATACACCAAGAATATACATATATGCATATGTATTATACGTATGATGTATTGTAAATATGTGTACTAGAATATATACGATTTAAATAAAAATCGAATATAACACATAATACGATCAGCCACAATTAATAATTATTAGACTAAGTTACTTTAAGGATAAATTATTTTAAGAAGCACACACATTGTGAAAATAAAGGACGAAAAATCGAGAAAAAATAAAGAGTAATAGCACGGTGATGAACATGTGGACGACAATATTATTTTCGCGAATATTTCTAAAAAGCAACATTTTCATAACTTGCGAACATTATATCGTAGAAATCTCATCTATGATGATCAATTGTCTATATTGGACGAATTTGTAAGTTAGAAAAAAAAATCTTAATAACCTATTATTACGAGATGACAAAACTTCGTTACCACATGAGGATCTTAACTAGCCTCTCAACAATTGCGATAAGAATAACAAAGCGCCACCTTGTGAACATTTCGTACCAAATATATATATATATATATATATATCGAATTTATTAGGTGAGGTGATAAACGAAAATATGTTTCTCTGTGAACAAAGATTATAAATCTTTATTTATTAATTAGCGATTATTTACTATTTACAGTCTTACCTGTGAATAAAGAAACGACAATTTACGTTTATTATTCACAATTTAAATTTTATTTAATATATTCTTTATAAAGTTTCTTAGTAATCTCTCATCCTATATCTCTCGTCTAAGTCCTATTTCTTAATGCCCGTTTTTCTTAAAAATCTTAACAGCTCGACTTGTAAATAACAAAAGTCAATCAAAAGGCGGGACATGAGAAGCGCGGCAAATCTAACTTAAGAAAGTATATTTTCTTTACATCGCCCCCCCCCAGGATAAAATTCCTACAATTTTTAGTCCTTGTCTCCATCTTCTGATATTGGAAGTAATTTTGCTATGTGGACAAATCCAGTTTCTTGTATTCGTTTTCTTGTTTTTATTTTGTATACTGATTCTGAAATTTTTTTTTTATTATTTGGAAAGGGCCAATTCTCAATTCGTCCCATTTCTTTCTATTCAACCTATTGCCATCTTCTATATATACCAGATCTCCTGTGTTAAACCGGTGATTTTTTCTATTCTTGTTAAATATCTTTTTATTATATTCGTGTGATTTTTTTATTCTTTCTAGAGCTTTACCTCTAATCCAATTTTCTTTACTGTTTTTTCTTTTTATTTCTTCGGGTAAAATGCTGGGTGTTCGTGTCATCTAACAAATACTTAGGCGTAAAGCCGGTTACTGTATGCTCTGTTTCATTATATTTATCCAAAAATTCTTTAGCGATCGTTGTCCAAGCGCTTTTTTATGTTTCTCATTTATCCTGCATCTTATTTTGTTTACTAGGGTCTGATTCAGTCTCTCGTTTAGACCGTTGGAGAAGGGCGTGTTGACAGCCGTAAAAATTAGTTTAGTTTCATTTTCTCTTAGGAATTCCTTAAATTCTCTTGAGTTTATTCCTGGGTATTGATCTGCGAGTATTATTCCTATTTTGTGTGTTTCTAGCACTTTATTTATCAGCTTGATGAAGTCCGTTGCACTCTGGGTTTTTGATGTTACCATAAATGCGTATATTGTAAAATGGTCCACCAGTAGGTGGAGATATCTTTTTTCGATCTTTGTCCTCCGAAGCCTCCAATAGTGTCTATAGACATTATTTCAAATGTTTTTGTTGCTGGTCCTAATTGTGACATCAGTCCATATTTTCCTTGCCCTCTGGATTTGTTCTTAATACATATTTCACAATTCTGGCAAATTTTTTTTATATTTGCAGTTATACCTTTAGCTGTATAATAAGGAGATATCCTGTTTATCATTTGTTTGATCCCTATATGACACCATTCAGAGTGTATTTCTTTAATTAATTTTGAACTTAATTCTGTAGATAAAATTATCTTTTCATTATTTCTAATTTTTGTATAGAATAGTCCGTCTTTTTCTATTAATTTTGTTTTAGTTCTCTGCAGTGTTTTATTTTCTTTTTGATCTGTTTTTATCTCCTTTATTTTTATTAGACTAGCTATTTTTTGTATTTCTTCCGTATTTTCGGATGGTTCTAGTGCTCGATTTCTACTTAAACTATCTGCTTCAGCGTTATCTTTTCCCGGAATATATTTAATTTGAAAATCATATTGTAACAAATAGTATATTAACTCCCCAAATTCTTCATCTGTTCTAGCTTTTATGTTTATACCTTCTAATGGTTTATGGTCTGTGAATATTGTGAACTTTCTTCCGATCAGCCAATGTTGCCAATACTTTATCGCTTCCTTGATTGCCAGGCATTCTACGTAAATTGCTTTTTTTCTTTTTTGTGAATCATTCAATTTTTTCGAAAAGTACGCTACTGGCTTTTCTTTACCATCACTTTGTATCTGTTTAAATATTGCACCAATATTTAAACAGATACATCTAGTGATGCATCCGTGTAAATTCTTATCGGTAAATTTTTATCAAATATTTGCAACACTGGTTGAGAACATAATTTTTTTATATTTGTGAAAGATTTTTCACACTCTTCAGACCATATAAAATTTTCATTTTTTCTTAATAGTTTATGTAATGGGTCTAGCAGTATTGAGCTTTTCGGTATATATTCATGATAGAAGTTTATTTTTCCGAGAAACTGTCTAATATTCTTTTGGGTTTTTGGAGTGGGAGAATTTTGTATTGAGATTAGAGTATCTTTCACTGGTCTTACTTTATTGTGCTCTATTATGAGTCCAAGATATTTCACTGATTCTGTTGCAAATGTACATTTTTTAAATTTTAGTCTGAAACCTTCGTTTACTATTGCTTTCATTACTCTTTCTATGTGTTCTATATATTCTTCAAATGATACTGAAAAAATTAATATGTCGTCTATGTAATTCTCTGAAAAATCTTTTAATTTGTGCTTTCTTAAAATATTAGATAGTATTCTTTGGAAAATGGCTGGTGATGTTTTTAATCCGAACGGTAGATTCTATTGGAAGTGCCCCTCTTGTGTAACGAATCCTGTTTTTTGTCTATCTTCAACACGTAATGGAATTGACCAGAAAGCGGAATTTAAATCTAATATGGTGAAGTATTTACAGTTTCTTGCTTTTAATATTAAATCTTTTATTAAAGAGAATGGTTGAGCTTGTGATGTAACTATCTTGTTCAATTTGCAGAAATCTATACACAATCATGATCGTTTGTTTTCATCTCTATTGAATGCTAGAGTTACTGGTGCTGCAAACGGACTATAAGATTCTTCGATTAATTTATTTTCTAATAGTTTTGCTATTTGATTTTCTATCTCTTTTTTATCTTCTATAGTGCATCTATATGGTCTCTTACTACAGTATTTATCAACCAGTAAGTTTATTTGCGCTTCGTAGTCCGAAACGGTGCCTACATCATATTTGTTTTTTGCAAATATAAAATTATATTTTTCTATTAGTTTTTTTATCTTTGTTTCTTTTGTATTATCCAAGTGAGTCAGATCTGATCTAAATTCGTCCTCATTCACATGTTCGTTAAAGTTTATTTTAACTTCTTTTATTTCTTTGTTTGTATCCAATGTACTTATATTTTCTTTTGTCTGTGTTTCTCTCTTTCGAGATATTTGTAGATTTTCATCTTGGGTTAGTTTGAATTTCTTTTTCATATCCAACCCAATAATAAAATCTTCAAAGTCATTTCTTTCTACAATAAATACATCAACGTATTCCTCTTTATCGAAAATTTTTACTTTAGATTACTAAACCTTTTGTTTGTGTCATAGCATTGACCGTCTTTAAAAATATTTTATTTTTATCATTTGTCTCTTTTTTTTTATTTTGACTAGTCTCGAATTTATTAGAGAGACTTGGGAACCTGGGTCATATGTTCCGTTTACCTCTAACTTCTTTTCTAATACTATCTTTACTTTGATCAATGGTGTGATTATTCGTTTTTTGTTCGTTGCATAGGTCCACTTCTATCATCGAATTGCTTCCATTTATTCTGGTTTCCTTTCTATTTTCCTTTTTGAACCAACAGGAGTCCTCTGAATCTAATACCTAATACCTTTAGATATCTAATACCTTTGTTTAGTTTTTCACAATTCTTACATGGTTTCTTTTCTTCAAATTTCTTCTTATTATCTTGTCTTTCCTCCTTCTTCTTTTTAAAACTGTTCTTATTTATTAGATTTTCACATTTTTTTATTTGTTGTAATAATTCTGTTGAGCTTTGACAATTTTCTTTGTTTATTTTATCTCTTATGAATTTTGGTAATCCTGATGCTATAAGCATCATCAGAGTCTATGTACCGATATTGTTGTCCATCTCCAGTAGTAGTTTTTCTTTCCTCATAGCGTATTCCATTAATGGACCTTCTTTATATCTGTAGGATATAGCGTATATACTTGTACACCATCCCTTGTCTGCAAGTGATTTCAAGAATATTTGTTTCTATTCATTCCAACCAGCCTCCCTTGTCAACGCTGTTAGTGTTGCTGAGTGCCAGTCTAAACATGCCCTGTCAAGGAATAATCTTAAAATCTCAATTTTCGTGTTATCTTCTTTAATTTCGAATCTTCGACATTCTTTTTCAAATGTCTCCAACCATTGTTCTACATTTGAATGTTTACATACAAATTTTTCGATCATGAATTTTTCCAATATAACCTTTAAATCTATTTGGTATTTTTTCGTCTGTGTGGGTTCTATTATGTTTGTTTCTACTATTTCTTCTAGATATAGATCATTAAACATTATATTGCCATCTTCATCAAAATACGTACTGTCCATTTCCTGTGTGCATTTAATCCATATTTTTCTTTCTTGGCCTTTTTGATTGAGGCTTTTTTCATTCTCTTTAGTTTTTTGTTTTTGTTAGTTCGCTGCGGTTACTTGCAAATTTTTCATTTTCTGGCAACATATATTTTTTATTGTCCTCAGTTGTGATAGAGGTTATGGCAATCACATTTGTCTTTCTGTCGCTCGGTGATGCCACACATTTAAATGCGAATTGTAGTTTTCTTGCTATTATAAACCAAGAATTGTCCGTTTATAATATCTCGAATTTATTCGGTGAGGTGATAAATGAAACAAAGATTATAAATCTTTATTTATTAATTAGCGATTATTTACTATTTAGAGTCTTACCTGTGAACAAAGAAACGACAATTTACGTTTATTATTCACTATTTAAATTTTATTTAATATATTCTTTATAAAGTTATTTCTCTCGTCTAAGTCCTATTTCCTAATGCCCGTTTTTCTTAAAAATCTTAACGGCTCGACTTGTAAATAACAAAAGTCAATCGAAGGGTGGGACATGAGAAGCGCGGCAAATCTAACTTAAGAAAATATACTTTCTTTACATAAATATATATATTAAAGCTTTGATGCGATTGTCTGTAGATTCCTCCCGAACAATTCATGAATTAGGAAAGGGAGGAATTTAAGTAAAAAGTGCCAGGAAAGGGAAAACAATATCTTTATTGATCGTGAGCATGTCAAAATAATTAATTCGAAATGTTTAAACAATCTCATGTGAAGTTCTTGTCCTGGTGACTGTGTGAATCCATGAGAGTTGCATTGATATTTGAAGAATAAGCACCGAACAAATCCTTGGCTCGTCGTACCTAAGAGTCTAACTTCGCAGTTTATTTATTACCTAGCTCGACACATTATTGAAGACTAAATACTTGACTAAAAATGCCTAAACTTGGACAAAGGTAGCATTGTATTTTTTATCTATGCTCATTCTTAGCGAGTATCCAACGAGTTCCAAAAAGCAGATATTTCGAATAGTTATATATGATTCTTAGGAGAAAGTACTGTGAGTGACGCGTGTACAGTATATAATACAAATATACATAGATATAAATATAAATATATATATATATATATATAAATATATATATATCTATATATATAAATATATATATATATGTATGTCTATATATATATATATATATATATATATATATATATATATACATATATATATGTAAAGAAAGTATACTTTCTCCAGGTAGATTTGTCACGCGTCTCATGGCCCGCCCTTCCTTTGTTTTTGTTATCTACAAATTCTTTTGTTACCTACAAATCGAGCCGTTAAGATTTGGGGAGAGAAACTGGCAGTAAGAAATAGAACGTAGACGAGAGAAGTAGTACGAGAGTAAAATATAAAATTTAACAGAGTGAACAATAAACGTGAATTGTCGTTTCTTTGTTCACAGAGAAACATATTTTCGTTTGTCACTTCACCCTAATTAAAACGAGTTAAAATAAAAAAATTAAGATATTATAAAACGACAATTCTTTGTTTATAATGGAAAGAAAATTACAGTTTGCATTTAAATGTGTGGCATCATCAAGCGACAAAAAACAAACGTGATTGCTATAACCTCTATCACAACTGAGGATAAAGAAAAATACATATTGCCGGAAAACGAGAAATTCGTAAGTAATCACAGCGAACTAATAAAAACGGAAAGTTATAAGAGAATGAAAAAAGCCTCAATCAAAGAGGCCAGGAGAAAAAAATATGGATTAAATGCACACAGGAAATGGAAAATACGTATTTCGACGAAAATGGAAACGTAATATTCAATGATCTATACCTAGACGAAGTAGTAGAGAAAGACATAGTAGAACCCGCACAGGAAAAAGAACACCAAATAGATTTAAAGAGTATATCGGGACAATTTATGATCGAAAAATTTGTGTGCAAACATTCAAATGCAGAACAATGGTTGGAGACTTTTGAAAGAGAGTGTCAAAGATTCCAAATTAATAGAGATAACACAAAAATCGAAACCCTAAGATTATTCCTTGACAGAGCATGTGTGGATTGGCACTCAGCAACATTAACAGCGTTAACAATGGAGGCTAGTTGGAACGAATGGAAACAAAAGTTCTTGAAATCATTTGCAGACAAGGGATGGAATACAGGTATATACGCTACATTCTACAGATATAAGGAAGGTTCACTGATGGAGTAATCTATGAAGAAGGAAAAACTACTACTCGATATGGACAACAATATAGGTACGAAGACCCTGATAATGCTTATAGCAGCAGGACTACCAGAATTTATAAGAAATAAGATAGACAGAGAAAAGTGTTAAAATTCGACAGAATTATTACAGGAGATAAAGAAATGTGAAAATCTGGTAAGTAAGAACAATTTTAAAAAGAAGAAGGAGGAAAGACAAGATAACAACAAGAAATTTGAAGAAAAAAGACCATTTAAGAACTGTGAAAAACTAAACAAAGGTATTAGATATCACTCAGAGGACGCCTGTTGGTTTAGAAAAGAAACCGGAATAAACAAATGCAACTCGATGATAGAAGTAGACCTATGCAAGGAACAAAAAAATGAATAACCATACCACAATGATCAAAGTAAAGATGATATTAGAAGAGAAGTTAGAAGTAAACGGAACATATGACCCAGGTTCCCAAGTCTCTCTAATAAATTGGAGACTAGTTAAAATAAAAAAAAAGAAAAAGAGATAAAAGATAAAAATAAAATATTTTTAAAAACGGTCAATGGTGTGACACAAACAAAAGGTTTAGTAACCATTGAAATAAAAATTTTCGATAAAGAAGAATACGTTGACGTATTTATCGTAGAAAGAAATGACTTTGAAGATTTTATTATTGGGTTAGATATGATAAAGAAATTCAAACTAACCCAAGATGAAAATCTACAAATAACTCGAAAGAGAGAAACACAGACAAAAGAGAATATAAGTACATTGGATACAAAGAAAGAAATAAAAGAAGTTAAAATAAACTTTAACGAACATGTGAATGAGGACGAATTTAGATCAGATTTGAATCACTTGGATAATACAAAAAAAAAAACAAAGATAAAAAAACTAATAGAAAAATATAATTTTATATTTGCAAAAAACAAATATGATGTAGGCACCGTTTCGGACTACGAAGCGCGAATAGACTTACTGGTTGATAAATACTGCAGTAAGAGACCATATAGGTGCACTATAGAAGATAAAAAAGAGATAGAAAATCAAGTAGCAAAACTATTAGAAAATAAATTGATTGAAGAATCTTATAGTCCGTTTGTAGCATCAGTAACTCTGGCATTCAAGAAAGATGAGAACAAACGATCACGATTGTGTATAGATTTTCGTGAATTAAACATGATAGTTACACCACAAGCTCAACCATTTCCATTAATAGAAGATTTAATATTAAAAGCAAGAAACTGTAAATACTTCACCACATTAGATATAAATTCCGCTTTCTGGTCAATTCCATTATGTATTGAAGATAGACAAAAAACTGGATTCGTTACACAAGAGGGACACTTCCAATGGACATGTCTACCGTTTGGATTAAAAACATCACCAGCCATTTTCCAGAGAATATTATCGAATATTCTAAGAAAGCACAAACTGAAAGATTTTTCAGAGAATTACATAGACGACATATTAATTTTTTCAGTATCATTTGAAGAACACATAGAACACATAGAAAGAGTAATGAAGGCAATAGTAAACGAATGTTTCAGACTAAAATTTAAAAAATGTATATTTGCAACAGAATCAGTGAAATATCTCGAACACATAATAGAGCACAATACAGTAAGACCAATAAAGGATAATCTAATTTCAATACGAAATTTTCCTACTACAAAAACTCAAAAGAACATTAGACAATTTCTTGGAAAAATAAACTTTTATCACGAATACATACCGAAAAGCTCAATACTACTAGACCCATTACATTAACTGTTAAGGAAAAATGAAAAGTTCATATAGTCTGAAGAGTGTGAGAAATCTTTCAAAGGTATAAAAAATTTACTATGCTCTCAACCAGTGTTGCAAATATTTGACAGGAATTTACCAATAAGGATTTACACGGATGCATCACTGGAAGTCATTGGAGCGATATTTAAGCAAGTACAGAGTGATGGTAAAGGAAAGCCGGTAGCATACTTTTCGAAAAAGTTAAATGATTCACAAAAGAGAAAAAAGGTAATTTACTTAGAATGCCTGGTAATCAAGGAAGCGGTAAAATATTGGCAACATTGGTTGATCGGAAGAAAATTCACGATATTCTTAGACCATAAACCATTAGAAGGTATGAACATAAAAGCTAGAACAGATGAAGAACTTGGAGAATTAACATATTATTTATCTCAATATGACTTTCAAATAAAATATATTCCGGGAAAAGATAACGCTGAAGCAGATAGTCTAAGCAGAAATCCAGTACTGGAATCATCCGAAAATACGGAAGAAATACAAAAAATAATCAACCTAATAAAAATAAAAGAAATAAAAACAGATCAAAAAGAAAATATGACATTGCAAAAAACCAAATCGAAAGTTATTATATATATATATATATATATATATATATATATATATATATATATATATATCTATATATATATCTATATATATATATCTATATATATATCTATATATATATATATATATATATATATATATATATATATATATATATATATATATATATATATATATATATGTATGTCTATTTCGTACCCAATTTCTTCATACTTCGAAAGGAAAAACTTTATATCCTATTTTATTTTCAGGATTGCGCATTTGAAATATCTTACATAAAGTAAAAGAACCACGATCAATCAAAATTTTGAACTATTAACTCTTGCATAATATTACTTTTAGTTAATACATAGAAAATGTGAGATATTTTGTCATTTGCCCATATTGTCTTAACAATTGACACATCAAAAACATTTAAATATTTTATAATTATATTTCGTGTTATTTCAATCATTCTTATTATTTTATAGTTTTCTAATGTGATTTCATAGATGAGATATTTTTATTGTCTCTATATACATATATCTTCAAAAATTCTGCATTTTTACAAGATTATTTATGTATATATATTTTTCTGTTAAAAAACACAAAGTTAATTTGTCATTTTATGTAACAAATTGTTAAGGAATTATCCTATGATTACATATTATCAAAACATCTTCAGAAAATTAATCTTCAAAGTATAAAAAAACGGGCAAGAATTCCCAGTTCAATAATACATGAAAATGGTATATAATTTTATAAAATATTCATCATTAGTACGGAAAAATTAATGATTCTGAACGTGGCATTAAATTAAAAATGGATAAAAGATTGTATTTAAAAAAGGGAAGAATATAAGTTAATAAGAAAATATGCGGCTATAGAAGAAATTGTTTTTCTTTTCTTACCAATGAAACGACTTTTCTGGTTTTGATATAAGAGTCAAAATATTAGCCTTGCAATTTCATATCTTTTAACATTTCCTTACAGAAAATATGAAACTTTACAGACAGCAGTAGCATAAGTCGCAAAATTAACAAAAATCTAATTTATTTTCAAATGAAATTCATAATGATATTTCAAAACAATATTAATTATTTATATAAATGTACTAATTAGATTACTCTATGCAATGAAATATTTTTTAAAACATTTACATACTTATATTAGAATCAAAAGATGTCTAGTCCAAAGACACATCCGTCTGTTGGGAAAGCTCATGTTTTCTCATGATAAGGAACATAAATTTGTAACTTATATATTATATTTACATTTTATCATGTTTTTATTAATAATAAATAAAAATTATAATAATGATAATAATCATCTACAATCTTAGAACACACATATGAAATCGAACATAAGATATCTAAACTTTGAGATTCAAAACTGAATCTTTCCAGCTCAGATAAAACTCTACTATGTAGATGATCAATAAAAAGCAATTGTTTATGAGATTCAAGCATGTTGAGATTTTCCAAAGCGTAACTTAACAACTATGTTTATGATGATATATGATGATAGTGATATAAAAACAAAAAGTAATAATATTTTATTTTTTGTAATAAAATGTATGTAATATATTTATTGTCCTCTAAATTACTGTTATTTATATTCATATTTTTCAATTTCTTTTAAAACATTAACAAATCTGTGTTTATTGTTTATTAAGGTATGACCATAATCTACAACAAATGTAACCAATAATATAAAACATAATAATATACAATTTTCAACTCTTTATTTTGTTTCAAAAATATTATTTAACAAATTAATTATATACATTAACTTACACTAGGCAAAGATTAAATAGATAGTGAATATTTTAATTGTGAATTAATCTATGCTAATGTGATTTTATATATGTTATAAGTAGCAATGGCTATTTTGCATTAACATGATCTACGTTTACCATTAATTGATTTGTACTTGAATCTAACTTACAAATTTTTACAATCATTAATAGATATTTTGTATAAAAATATTTCTTTTCCCATAAAAAAGCATTTTTAATAAAATAGATGTACATTTTTTTAGTTTAAGGATGTTCATTAAACATGGTTTTATAATGATTTACGTAATCCATGAGAACAGGCATAATTCTTGACCGATGAATAAGGTCGCATTTTTAAGACGAAGGATTAATCTAGGACATAATTTTTCCGAATTTTTGTAAAAGCTTTATTTTATTAAAAAAAAATCGTGTTAAAAATAGTATTTTTTCAAGAATAGTTTATAAACAAATAAAAACATAGTCTAAAAATTCGACGAAGATTTATGGTAGATTTATGTTTAAAATAAGACCTCATCCATTAAAATTGGTCAAACATTACTCCTATTCTCATTGATGAAGTAAATAATGTTTTCGACATTTTTCGCGATGAAAAAGTTTAATACTCGAAAATTGCGGCGTAAGAGAAGCTTGTATCCCCTCTACTGATTATTATGTACACGTTTGAATGTGGTATGTTTGTATTCGTGAAATAACTTGTCTATTTACGTAAATAGCCGATGGTCAAATTTTCTGAATATTTCCAAACGCAAAGAAATGCGTTTCACACAGAAGCTACGGTAATTCACTCGGTCATTTTAATAAGCTTTAGCCAATTGTTTCTATGATAATAATAAGGAAATACGTGTCCAATCGTTCATATCAATGTATTCGAGTTTCTAAAATATTGTTAAATTTTGGAAAAAAGTATAATTCCTCATAGTTTTTATAGATTAAAAAGGTAAAAATTCTATAAGCAATGTATAGCACATTGACAAGCATCTAGATTGATAATTAAAGAAATGTTAGATTCGAGGCTGTAAATGATTTCGTTTATTTTTTTATTGTATCCATATGAACGAAAATAATGAATTAATTTACTCTTTCTCCTTATTTGATAATTTAGTATGGTAGCGCTATTCAATCTCTTATATTTTTTCTTCCACCAATGGCTGAATTTCTGACGGTGATCTTTGTCGAATAGGACACAGCAGTATAATTTTGTTTGATTTCATACTTATCAAGTATATATATATATATATATATATATATATATATATATAATAACTTATTTTTTTTATTTTAACTCGTTTTAATTAGGGTGAAGTGACAAACGAAAATATGTTTCTCTGTGAACAAAGAAACGACAATTCACGTTTATTGATAACTCTATTAAATTTTATATTTCACTCTCGTACTACTTCTCTCGTCTACGTTCTATTTCTTACTGCCAGTTTTTCTCCCCAAATCTTAACGGCTCGATTTGTAGGTAACAAAAGAATTTGTAGATAACAAAAACAAAGAAAGGGTGGACCATGAGACGTGTGACAAATCTACCTGGAGAAAGTATACTTTCTTATATATATATATATATATATTTCTTATATATATATACATATATAATATATATATATATATATATTATAGTAAATATATATTATATATTATTTTTAAAAAAGATAATTTTTGGTAATAGCAAAGGTCAATTTGTAATTTATTTTATTTTATAAAAACTACTTTAACGCTCTAGTTACCCAATGTTTTAATTGCAACTGTGGTCTCGTTGCGATTGTTACGGCTTCTCCGACAAGAAACATAGCTAACACGCCTCAGCGCCACCAAATACACACGTAGAAAACCAACCAAACAAGAGAAAACAAAGCATACCAAAAACAAAGGAGACTACAAAGATACTGGAAACATAAAATCATTCATTATTTCTTTGATTCTTCTTGACCACCGCCATAGCTGCTAAAGATTAAACTACTGTGTACATGCTAATGTTAAATAAATTTGTCACAATTATTGCTTGATATGCAAAGTTTCTTTCTACATTGTGGGTTCTCCACAAAAAACTCACAGTTGGTGATCACGACGTGATCTTTGTGCATCAAGAACTCTTACTAAAAGAAAAATGAATCAGCTTCAGCCAATCTGTTTCATTATAATACACGAGATGCAAAAAAAGGAAAGAAATTAATAAATAATAAATGCTAAAAATTACAATCACCTTCATGTACAGAACATCTGAAAAAAACACAAATACCAAACACTATGCCAAAAGCCAACAATGTATACACATATTAGGTTTCGGCGCGAATCTGAATCCGATTTCCACGAATCAACAACAATAGCAAGTTAAACACATTAATGACAGAGAATACAAACGATAAAGAAACTCATCCTGAACAAATGAATCAAAACAACAATAGATAAAAGACGCCACCAAACATTTCGACAGCATCACTCACCCGAACAGCATCAATAACAAACCAGAAAAACTAGCATCTTCAGTAGGAGCGGTGAATGACAGAAACTTCGTACCAAATGAACTTCGACTATACATTTACAAAAACACTACCAAACAGAAATTTTAGATTGACTCTGGGAATGTTTTCATAATATTCGAAAAATGTTCCGTAACCATCAAAATATTGGCTCACTTACACTCTATGTTGCAAATTCATCACAAATAAACACATACGGCACTACAATCATCAATCTTGATTTAAATTTCCGCAGAAATTTCTCCTGGTCTTTCATCATCGCGGACGTGGAAACAGCAATCATCGGAGTTGATCTCTTAACTCACGACAACCTGTTCATTGACTGAAAACACTAATAAATGATTAATCCAGTGACTCATTTCTCATCAAAAGGAAAAGCAATGTAAGCACAATATTACGGCATCTCAACTATAAGTTCAGATTTGCCTACTAAGTATGATGAACTCTTAAAATAATTCATTGAGATCATTAGGCCAATCAGCAAGCCATGATTAAATTCAAAATCACACGCATATGCGCATAAAATTACTACGCATGGTTCACCAGTCACTCCACGAACACGCAAACTAGTGGGTGAAAAAGCAGCAGCGGTAAAAATACAAATCAGAGAACTTTTTTACTTCGGAATCATTAGACCTTCCAGCAGCATGTACGCCAGTCCTATTTAGATAACACGAAAAACAGATAGCTGGAGAATGTGTGGTGAATACCGTAAATTCAATGATGCCACTGATGCAGACATGATCTTATCCAAAATCTCTTTCCAAGTCTGTATAACAAAAAACGTTATAGCAAAATCGACGGCGAGAAAGCATACCTATAACTATCTATGCACGAGGACGACATTGAAAAAACTGCCATTATAAGTCCATGGGGTCTCTACGAATATCTAGGTATGCTCTTTGGTATAAAAAATGCTACCCAGTCATACTAATTCATGTGCGTCCAATTCATGAATCCTGGACTTCGTGTTTGTCTACATGAATGACACTCTGGTATTTTCGGATGAAGAAAACCAACACCTGGAACACATACGCATCATTCTCAAAAGCTTAAAAGACAACAACTTCATTATCAATCTAAAAAAATACGTGTTCAACCAAATGGAGATAAATTTCCAGGGTTAAATCATGAATGAACATGGTTACGAAGTAATCAACATGCAAACGGAGTTGATACCATTAAAAGATATACGAAACCGGAAACTATCGCTGAACTACACAGATTTCTTAGTATGATCAACTACTATTGTCACTGTACCTCAAGCAGTTCAGATTATACGTCTTCTCAACAGATACCACAAAGAGTTCATAAAAAATGATAAAACCAAAATTACTTGGACTCCTTAAGCTAATGAGGCATTTGAAACATGCAAAAATACACTCGCATCAATTACATTGCTCACTTTTTCATCTTCAAACGAAACAATGGCTCTCACAACCAACACATCCGGAACTGCTATTGGAACTAAACTAGAACAGTTGGAAAGTAATACTTGGAAACTCATAGGGTATTTCTCCAGAAAACTAAGCCAGACAGAACAAAAATATACCACATACGATCGTAATATATATCACATACTTCTTGCTATTTTTGTATCAATCAAATTTTTCCATCACTTGCTAGATTGCCATCAATTTATTATTAAAACAGACCATAAACTACTCACTTTTGTCTTCAAACAAGAAGTAGACAAAGCATCGGAACGTCAACTACGATAGTTCAACTACATCCCACAATTTTTCACTGACATAGTCTATATGAAGGATGATGATAACACAGTCGCAAATGTACTATCTCATATTAATAGCATTAACATACGCACCATTCTCACATTTCTTAAAATCCTATAAGCACAATTTAACCACATTAAGTTAGCTCATCTGATCAGAGACTTTACTTCATTGAAATTACAAAAACTCACACTAGAATCAGGAATCAGCATCTATTGTGACATTTCGACAAGATTCATCAGACCATTCATACCAAATTACTACGTAAGACAGCTTTCAAAGTCATATACAATCTTTCACATCCTAGCGGCAGGACCACATTTCTAAATTTATGCGGAAAATACATCTAGCCTGAATCCATAAGGACGCACTCAAATGGTCTAGAGAATGTCTTTCTTGCCAATGAGCAAAAATTCACTGTCACAACAAGATCAAGGTAAACCACATTGACGTACCTGATAACCATTTGAACCACATTCACTTGGACATCATCTTTTTACCGAAGATCACAAACTATCAATACTGCTTAACCATCATTGATCGTTTCACCAGATGTCCAATAGCTATACCTCTGAAGGACATGAGAAGAATACCATTGTTACTGCACTGTACGAACATTAGGTCTGTCATTACGGCAAACCAATGAAAATCATAACCGGCGAAGGAACTCAATTCGAGTCAGCGCTTTTTCAAACTCTCGCTCAGGTCGTGATAGCAATAAAAAGCTCCTACGACACCCTACCATTCTCAATCCAATGGAATTGTAGAGAGGATGCACAGGACTCTCAAAGCAGCGCTGATATGTTCACCTAAATCATGGATGAAGATCTTACCTACAGTATTATAAGGCCTAAGAACAAGCTTTAGATCTGACATCCAAGCCACCCGGTAACATGCTATATGGTACCTATTTACGCGTACCAGGCGAATTCTTCATCACTGCTGAACAACAATCTGAGCTACAAATCTTCATGGAGAAACATAGAGAATTCATGTGTGGACTTAGATCTACACTGACTGCTTACCACTACAAAACCAGAATTTTCATTATAAAATACTTTGACACCAGTTCTCATGTATTCCTGCACTGTGATCACGTGAAAAATCCACTAGAATTGGTCCATATAAGATTATAGATCGAATAAATGACGGGGTATTCGAAATATCAACGGAGAAGAGAAAAATACTTCAATAGACAGATTGAAGCCTGCATGTATCAGCAAGACCGATGATGATCAACCAAATTCTTCACCAGATCAAAAAATCCAACCACATAATTGGGATTCCCATGTAAAGTCAATTTCAAACTTTCACACGTAACATCAATTTCAAACTTCCAGCAGAAACTCACCCAGATGGAATGGATTTGGAGATCTCGTTGCGACAGTTATGCCTCCTCTGGCAAGACACAACACGCCCCGACGCCACCAACACATACGTGGAAAACCGACCAAACAAAGTGAGAGACAATAAAGATGCCGAAAACAAAGGAGACGATAATAATGGCGAGAGTAAAAGAGAAATCATTCATTCTTTCTTTGATTTTTCTTGAGACTCATAGCTGCTGAAAGTGATAGTCTGATTAAAATACTGTGTACTTGACAAAGTTGAATAAATATATCACAATTAATGGTTGATGTGCAAAGTTTCTTTCTACATAGTGTGTTGTCCACGAAAATTCCACACCTTTGTAGCGGAACTGCAGCCTCGGTCACACTTCTACAGGCTATATAATGTAACGAAAATCCGTTTGCAGCATACCCAACAATTTCGTTACCAACTTAGTCAATATCTACACAATTCATCCATTTCACGCGCGAGTTATTCATAATAATTATAAAACTAATTAATGTAATAAATGTTATAAGCAATAAAATTTGTGGTTAATTTATTTGATTTTATCTGAATAGTAATCCAGTGATAATCATAAAAACCAATTGATAACTTGAAAAAACAATTGAAAACAATTGATAACTCCTTCATAAACAAGTGTTTTGTTCATTGTTATTCATTGAATAAGTGTTTGTACATTGTTGTTCATTGAAGAAGTGTTTGTTCATTGTTGTTCATTGAACAACTTATATCCAACTACGTCTCAACAAAAGATGCCACAGATGCTACAAAGTACTTCCACCTAAAAAGCAATTTCCAGAAACACTATGATCGACTCAACAAGACATCCAGAATTAATTCGACTAACTCGTCAAGATACGAACTTCAATCTACTAGATTGTCATGATAATTTCGATAATGAAGCAAAATCTCAGACAAATGCTTCGCAACAACCCAAATAATGATCCAGCCCACTAGCACAGTAACACCTTAATCAACAAAATCCTGCATCAGTTAACTTTTTAACTAGTCTACACAGTTAACTTTCAACTTTCACAATTCAACGTAGGCTGTCCTAATCTCTGATTCGCTATTGCAGAATTTTTCAGCTAATCGTATCACCAACGATGTCTGAAGTACATTTAACTCTTGAAGATACTTCTTTTCAACGTTGCCATGCAGCTTTAAGACATCGTGAATCATCCACCATTAAAAAATAAGTACTCCCCACTAAAGAATGCAATCCTCACACGTTTTTCCATTTCTAGAAATAACAATTGCAAAAGCTGCTTAATGAACGAGTCGTGGGTGACAAGAACCTTCATAGCTTCTAGTAATGAGGGAATCGTACCCGTTAATATACTCATAAGCAAGCTAGAGATATATGTCCTCACTTTATACCCAGAAAACGGTTTATCAAACAAGACATACTTAACAACATACTTAACAAGATACTTAATTTTGATTTAAATCTATGCTGAAGTTTCCAATGGACTTTCATCATCGCTGACATGCAAACTGCTATAACTGGAGCTGATTTCATCACTCATTACAACTTATTACTAGACTTAAGAACCCAATGACTTATTGACCCCCTTACCAATCTCTGCATAAAGGGATAAAGCATTTGCCACTAAAAAATGTAACGTTTCCACACTAAGCAACACTCTTTACCTTAAGGCGCACTACTTAGACAATACATCGAAATAACAAAACCTATAGTGAAACCTAACCTGAATATGCTCATCATATTGAAACAAAAGATCCTTCAACTGCAGCGCACGCTCGCAAATTCGCTGGAGAAAAAACCACAGTAGAAAAAACACATATTTATTGCTACATAAAGGCATTTTGAGATCTTCCAAGAGACCTTCCAAGAGCCTTTGCATTAGTCCCATACATATGGTCAAAAAGAAAAACAATGAGTGGAGACTTTACTACACACCACCAATGATTCAAGACTGCTTTCTTCGTCTACCTGATATCGGTATATACTCTAAGCTAGATTTTGATAAAGCTTATGACCAAGTACCAATGCATCCAAAATACATATAGAAGTTGGCTATCATCACTCCCTGCGGCCTTTATGAATATCTAGTAATGTCATTTGGTTTCAAAAATGCAACTCAGACATTTCAACAGTACATGGACACTATTTTCCGAGATTTAGACTTGGTTTTCATCTACATTCATGACATACTAGTCATGTCGAAAAAACAACAAGACCACGAAAAACACTTACACATTGTCTTTGAGCGCCTAAAATCTCACTCATTCAGTATTAACATCAACAAATGCACATTTAGTCGAGCTGAAGTAGAATTTCTTGGTTATGTCATCAATTCAAAGGGCCAACCAGCAAACGCGTTGATGCAATCCTGAACTATAAAGAACATGAAACTGTAGAAGAATTAAGACGTTTTCTCGGGATTGTCAACTATTATAAATGCAATATTCTACAAGCAGCACACACAAAACACCATTCAATAATTATCTGAAACAGTCAAAGAAGGACAAAACTAAAATCCAATGGATTGAAGAAACTGAATAAACTTTTATTGACATAAGGCATAAGATATCAGAGGTAACACTGTTGGCATTTCCTTTAGAGACGCTCTCTCTAACTCTTACTATAGATGCTTCATCTATGGCAATAGACCAACTTATTGATCAAGTATGGCAACCACTTGGTTTTTTTCAAGGAAACTAACTCTCATAGAACAAAATTACAGCACTTAAAATCGTGAGCTACTTGCTATCTACTCATCCATCAAATTTTTTCACGATCTTCTCGACTGGCGAAACTTCAAAATTAAAACTGATCACAAGTCACTCACCTATATATTTAAACAGAAACTGGAAAAAGCCTTAGAGTGACAGCTGAGACAATTGGATTTCATTTTACAATTTTCCACAGGTATCTCTTACGTAAAAGGTAAAGACAACATTGTTCCTGACGCTCTGTCACGAATTAATGTCATTTCGATGCCATTTATGTTAAGCCCAGAAACCATACAAGCACAATACGACAAAGAACTGAGGAACATCACACAAAACACATCCTCACTGAATATACACAAATTTGAAGTTGAACCTAGCATTAGAGTACACTGTGATATTTCATCTGGCATTGTCAAATCTTCCATTCCGGTCAGTCTTCGCAAGGCAGCATTCAATACACAATATAGCTCATCCCAGTTGGTCGAACTATCTCTAAACTGTTAATAGAGAATCATTTGGCCAGACATTCCAAAAGATGCTAAACAATGGTCACGAGAATGTCTAGCGTGTCAACAATCGAAAGTTCATCGCCACACAAGATTACAGCCAAACCATATTGATGTTCCAGACACAAGATTTAACCATGTACATCTCGGCATCATATTCCTGCCAAATGTCCGTGGATAATCATATTGCCTTACGATGATTGATCGCTTCTCAAGATGGCCAATAGCAGTGCCGATCCATGACATGATTACAGAAACAGTCGTCACAGCACTTTTCAACAGCTGGATATGTCATCATATTGTTGGATATGTCATCATATTGTTGGAATCAAAAAGACACAAACTACATCGTACCATCCATAATCAAACAGCATTACATTTACACAGGACACTTAAAGCAGTCCTTATGTGTCCACCTAAACTATGGTTAGGCCGATGTCTTACTGGAACTCAGGACTTTTTTCAAGAAAAATCTTCAAGTCACTCTTGCTGAGATGTTCTACGAAACACAGCTATGCATACCAGGTGAATTTTTTGTTCCCACTGATTTACGACCAGACCTTTCATATATTCATTGTAATACATCATGGATGAATGCATGGAATACGTCATACACCAACGGTCCATCTCTCAAAAGTCAGGATCTTCATTCTCTATCCTAATGTTCGCTCTTCAACATATACGAAGCAAAAAAATAAAGAGAAATTTTTAAGAAAATTATAAGAAATTATATCGAATAAACAATAAAGGATTTATAGTTTTTTGTTTCTATTCAGAGACAAACAAACAAACAAACAAATAGACAGATAGATAGATAGATAGATAGATAGATAGATAAATAGATAGATAGATAGATAGATAGATAGATAGATAGATAGATAGATAGATAGTGGGTGGGATGGTGGTAGGGAGAGAGGGAGGAAACTAAAAATATATTTCCAGATATGATTTAAATCTAATGTGAAAAAAAAATTATACGAATAAATATTCCTGATATATTATTTGCCCACGAAAGATTATGATACTTATTAACACAAATAATTTGTCGATTATCACAAAATCTGTTTAAAAAACTGAACGTTATTGAACGATCAATAATTAATCGAAATGAAAAAACTTATATACATTGTTGGTAATCAACTTAAACTTGTAAAATCTATCGTGGCATTCAGGTTTACTTAAGTAATAAAAATATCCTTTAATTCGGTCGTATTAATTTCATCTTAAATCACTTTTTCATACATACGAAGTATCCTTTTGTATGTATACGGAATTCTAAACTTTGTTATTGTTTTTTCTGTAATCAGTAACGTTGTGAAGTGTAAGCCATGCAACGGTGAAGTGAAATTTATGGAATGAAGCATTCGTTAACTCGGTTTTACATTAATGATTTCGTGCGACTTCTATGAACCAGTGTCAATTCTAGTCCTTTCATAAAAAATAAAGCTTATGACATAAACAGACGAATTATTTTAGCATTCCAATTGTTAGGAATTAGTTTACGAGGAATAGAAAAATTTTGAGGAATTATGGATTTATCGAAAGCGATGTACCAATCATTTTACGATATCGTCATTAACAACACATTAATATTGTTGCAGAGAGTATGTACAAGATGTCAATGGAAAATACTGTGAAGGAGGAACAAAAATTGAGAGCAGAAATGGGAAAAGGATTAGGAATAACTGTTTCTGGAGATAGAACTTGACGCAAATGAGACATTGCTTTACGGTGTATTGACTATGGAAAAGAAATTTCGGGAACTACCTGATTGAACATAATACTCTCAGATACATTATCTACAAAGTAGCTTAAGATTTTTGAGATATATTAATTAGTTGTTTTAAAATAAATTTTTCTGTTGTCAAATTTTTGTGCAAAAACAGTATTTCGTTCATTTACCGCCCTTTTCTCAATATAAAAAAATCCGTATGCTACTTTATAGTCAAAACATTCACGAATACGAAAATATATCTTTTCTTTTTTCATATGGGTCATTACAAAGATCTACTCTTGGTCAACGACGTGCGTTCGTATTTATTAATATTTTTCTATAATTTTTCTAAAAGAGATTGTTTAAACTATAAACTAACATACAGTCAAAAATAAAAAATATTCATTTGATACTTTTGAGTTTATAAATTTTTAGAAATAAGCCCATTTTTCGAGCGCTCTGTGTGGTTTGATCCTCTAAATTAAATTTTTAAAGAATATCTTTTGAATTAATAATTTTATATCTATTCACATATGTATACGTAGTGGATTAATATCATTTTTTACTTATTAATCTTTCTTTCTTATTTATAAAAATCGACAAATTCGATGAATAAATTAGAATCAGAAATTATCGCAGATGGAATAAAATTCCGCTGACAAGAAAAAAAAAATAAAAAAAACAAGCAAAAATGAAAAATAACAATTGATTTACATATATCCTTTATCAATATACACCTGCGAAGAAAATTATTACTTATTTCTAAAAAGAAGTTTTCTAAATCGGAGTTCTCTAAAAAAGAACAAAGATATTCGAAATTGATTGAAGTTTTTGCTTCAACATTTATATCTGCTTTACATTTGTGTATGTATGTACGTGTATATTTGCATACAAAAGAGAGAGAGAGAGAGAGAGAGAGAGAGAGAGAGAGAGAGAGAAAGGAATAATAAATTGTAGAAGAGGTGAGATAATCATAGCAAGGGCGATTATCAAGAGACATTCAGAAAGTTCAAAGATCTTCATCTGGATGATGAAACAATGATAGAAAAGGGATACAAAGTGCTAAGGTATGAAGAAAGTGTAAAACAGAGAAAGAGATAAAGAAAAAAAAGAAAATAAAAATTTGTACAAAAGAAATAACTCGTAGAAATTAATTAAAATTTGTATCGATTAGAAAAATTAATAAAGAAAGTAATCGATAAAAGGAGTTAATTCTTCAACGAATAAGATATAAATTCCGTCAAATTATCATTTATGTTAATTTCGTCGTTAAGAATTCGGTTTGTTTAACATATTGTTAAGGTAAGATCGATGTTCTACCTCTATTATTGGAATTCTATATTAAGCCGCGTCGCCGTTTTCCAACTCGATCATCTTTTATCATTCTATCCTCGTTTGACCACGATTGTTATAGTAGCTCCAACGGCTATGAGTACATGAATACAATACCAAGAAAGGAAAGAGCCATGATCGATAGAGACAATGATACACATACGGAATATGTACGTATGTATATATACGACAAAATTACATATACATACGAGCTTGCAGCAAACAGTTAAATATCGATAACACCGAACATGATTCATGATAATTTCGATAGATAATAATTTCAGTACAAAGAAACGAAATTTTCCACGCATTTCGATACTTAACGAAGCGACAATAATATCGAAGATTTTTGATGTAAAAAATTTTTTTTTATATAACTTATCGATAACTATTTACATGTGTTTGCGTGTATGTGTCTATGATAAAAATATCGTAACACCATTAAAATTTCCAATAAAAACATTTTTATCGATTCGAATTCTAAGATATTAATATAATAAAGAAAAGAAGAAAAAAAGGGAAGATATTTTATTGAAATTATAAAAATTACTTATGGAATCTTACATTATTAGTTTTTCACTAATGCTTCGAAATGAAGTTGACTTCGATCCCGTTTTCTTAAAAATATCTTCTTTTTTATCGCGATATAATTCTCCTTTATTCGGACTTCGATGCAAATACGAAAAAATCATTAAACTGTTTTCCTCCAATAAGTTAGTTGACATTAAGTTCGACTATAACTAAGTAAATCGCAATATTTTATTTCTCTTTTAACGAGAAAAAGAGAGATGGAGAAAGAGAAAGTGAGAAAGAAAGAAATAATTTTTATTTTTTGATTTCATTTATTTCTGAACATTTTATCTATTAATTTTCTTCTCAACATTCTTCTTCAAATTTATTATAATCAATCACTCATGCCGATTCAGACCTTCCGTCCTCGACATGATTGAATGATCGGAGGAACTCAAAAATTTACTTACTAGTTAAAAAGTTTTGCAATGGCTCCGAAACACTCCTCCACGATTTAGGTCAAAGTTACGATTAGTTGATTCGTAGCTAATTAAATATGAGGTAGGTAGACATCGAAATTAGTTGAGATCCTCTTCAATGATGCATTATGTCTAATACGCTTTAGTTATTTTTCGACGATCACTGAAATTACTTCGCGAAACTACTGTTTTTTATAAATACAGCCTGTACGATTGTTAAGAAAGCAAAAACATCGCTAACAAACAATGACTCGCATGGATTGCATTGCATGCAGTAGATGCAAGTCTTTTAAATCGCGACATGCAACGAACGAATACTGCTTCTACTTCAAGATATTTATGTATATTTTAGCGATACAAACACTAGATTTGTTATCATTACTTTACGCGCATTTACAATAACGTTCTGAAACAGAAAAATAAGAACTAAATTACTAATATCATTGTTGTTAGAAAGAATTGTACAAATTATTTAGCAAATGTTTAATATAAAAATATATTTACTTTAAATCTTTACTTTGATACTTGCACATCTTGAGAGAGCTCCGATGTTTACTGTTTTTGTTTTCATTATAAGAAGCCAACGATACAAGTAGTAACCACATTAAAATTGTTAAGCATAGACAATATAAATTATAATTATATTTAATAAAGACAACGACTTCGACTACAAAATATAACTTATCGACATTTCAAATAAAATTTATTTTATACTTAACGCGTATACCAAGCAATGAAAATTTTAAGCGAATCTACAATTGTTTTAATATTTGTTTATTGTTCTTCATCTGATGATCTTGATGATCTTCAATCTTCTCTAAAACCTCTACATGCATGTCACATTTGTACGAAGATTGTAAAATTTAATGAAGTGTCCGATATAGATTAGAATAAAATGAACGTAGTCTTATTATCTGTAAATAATTTTTGAAATAATATTTAAAATATGTAAATATTTATTTAAATAAGTGAATTTTTTAAATATATATTTCTTACTTTTACTTAACGTAGCGCAAACTTACACGTACATATATGCGCATGGTTGTTATTATTATGTGTATATGTGCTGGTTTAACCGGTTAATCCGTTAATAATCCTAAGAGGTACAGTCAGAGAAATTCAATTCGAGATTGAGAAAAAAGATGTTTTACTGACAAAGGAGGGGGGGGAGGGAAGGATTTGATATGAAGAAAATGGAAAAATCTTTCGAAATTTGTTACGTTGGAATGTGATGGACAGGATCTAATCCATAAATTAAAGGAAAACCGTGTATGTGCTATAGGATAGTACATAACGCCTAATACGTACGGTACATCACATCTATGATGCGCGCTGGTAGTACTAGGAAGGAAGCATTGATTGAGGATAGTTTGATCGGAGTAGTCGATTTGACAACTTATCAATTACATTTCTTACTAGTCGGTGGTCATTAATATGTTTATATATTTAATCAAACATATAAACGTCATAATATCGAATAGTTATTTCCGTGGCATTCTTTTATTATTTTTTTAAATATTTATTTTCTTCAATTTTTTATCTTTCTTTCGCCTTTTTAAAGGTCGACGGTGAATCTTGTTGATTGTTATCATCGATAATAAATTTGAGCCTTCTTAACAAAGCAAAGATCCTTCCAAAAGAAGAAAGTCACCATATTGCCAAATTGAAAAGATTAAATTCACCAGTTATGAGGATAAAGATATTCGATTATGATACGTATTATAACGATGAGGAGAGATTAAAAAATGTCGATCAATGATGAAGTCATTGAATTTGGTATCCTTAAGAAAGGAAGGTATAGTAAGAAGGTGGGAAAGGAAGAAGGAGAAAGAGGGAGAGTTTCAATTTTTTCTCCTTTTCTCTTCTACTAGGCCGATATTGAAAGAGGGGAGTATCTTATCATTTCTCTCTCTCTCTTTTTCTCTTTCTCTTTTTCTCTCTTTATTATCCTGTCTTTCTTTCTCCATCTCAATCGGTTCGTATCTCATCTCCATTAAATAGTACTTTTTAAGAATGCACTACTAATGGACATCTCTATCGATTTTACAACTCGATATATTTGTTTAATAACTGATTGGGGATCAACCTCCGTGTCCTTTTACCTTCTCCGTCCCTCGTTTTTGAACGAGCTTCTCCGCCAACCCTTCTTGAAAGTCACCCCATTGAACTGTTACTACTACTTCTCGAGGAAGAGCAAGAGACAGATATAGATAGATAGATAGATTTATGGATAGATAGATAGATAGATAATGAGAGAGATAGAGAGAAACAGACACTGTGTGTGTATGTGTGTGAGAGAGAATGAGAAGGGAAATAGGAGAAAGACGGTAAAGAAAAATACCGTCGAGCTGTGATTACCAAATTGGATAGTTACATTTCCAATGGACTGCTGCTGCAAAGTTTGAAACCGGCTAACAGCAGTTTTGCGGAGTGATTTGCGACAGCAATAGATACCTTCCTTAATTTCATCCATATATGTATAGTTTGCTACAGCATCTCCACCATTGTGCCAGTTATGTTATGTTCCTATCTGTGCGCCAGTTTACCCCTTGATGAAACTGACGCTATTCCTATTCACGCTATATCTTCCTACTCCTTCTCTCATCATCTTCTCTCTCTCTCTTTCTCTTTCTTTTTCCCTCATTCCGTTTTGTTTCTCAAGATAATGACTTTAAAAGATATACTGGTACCTGTTTCGTTCAAATTTGTCACTTTCCGATTTTCGATCTACTTCCTGTAAAATGAACACCATTTTCGCCGCATTCCTACGTCGACTCTTTCTTCCATTTTCCTCCGTGAAATCTCTTTGAGGAAAGAGTAAAAAAGAAAGAATAAAGGAAAGAAAGAAAGAAAAAGAAAGACGAAAGAAAAAATAAAAATATGATATTTTGCGAGAAATCAGAAATCTCTCTGTTGATCTCTCTGAGAGATCAAAAATCGATGATCGTTAGAGATCAATTCGAAAAGTTTACCCGAGGTGGAGGAGGAGGTAGAGGGAAAACGTTATTATATTATAAAATTGTGTTCAAATAATGAAAGTCCGTTTAAGCAAACCCTTTTCTTTCTCATAACCTCTGTTCTCCTCTCCCTCTCGATTCATTCTCACTTTTTTTTCTTCAATCTTCTTTATTCTCCTTTCTTTCTTTCTCTTTCTGCCTCTCTTTATCTCTCTTTTTTTTCTAGCATGAAACAATGTCTGACATGTAGACGATATTGCTATTTAACGAAATTGCTGACCAATACCATTTGCACAGACACAGCCACGTACATGCTCATAAGACGTATGCATCGAAAGGTCGAACATACAACGTGCTATTTAAATAGAATCGTCGAAATGTACTCGAGTTCTCGAACTGGAAAAGAGCATTAAAATTCCGCTACAATAAATCAGGAATAACGAAAGAATTTCTTTTAGATACAACTAATATCTGATAATATTTTAAACTATAAAGATCTTTTGAAAGAAGAAAAAAGAAAAAGAGCAACAAAAGATAGAAGATGAAAAGAATTGTGAACAGATCGATAAAATATTTTCTATTTTCCCTTTATTTTCAGTATCTCCTACTGATTTTTTCCTTCTTCATTTCGATACGTACCTATATCCTCGTCTCTTGAGTTCAATTATGATTGGTCACCGACGGCGAACGAAGGTTAAAAATAAAAGCTTCGCTAAACCATGACAAGAACAAAGAGACGACAAAACACTCCTACCACCACTACCATTACCAATACCACCACCACCATAATCACCACCATCAAAACAATCACAAACCTCCCAAACCCACCTCCACACCCAGTAAAACCCAATCTCCCCAAAATACCATCACTACCATCACCATCACCGCAACCATCACAACAACTACAATAGAACCCTAAACCAACCCCACACCTAATAAACCAAACAACCCCCAAACACCGCCGCCATCACCACCTCCACCACTATCATCATCATAGCCCCCAAAGTCGTCTATACACATCCAATACAACCCAAACCAATCCCCCATCACCATCGCCATCACCATCTCAACCTCCACCTCCACCATCGCTAACGCAACCGCCATCGTTGCTATCATCGTCCACTTAAAAACCTCATACTCACAGGTGAGAACATCGCCATCGTACTGTCATGTAAATCATCTTTCTAACCTTTATGGTCGAGATATATTCTATGCGATCTACCCTTTTCATTTTTGTTCTTCTCCATCATCTCCGTAGTCTCTTCTTACCTATGTATCCGATTATCTTTTTACCTATGTCTAAAAACCTAAATCTACAGGTATATTTATCATTGTATTTATGAATATGCAAATTCTCGTGGATAAATACATGAGTATATATGAACGTATGTATGTGCGTTAGTACGTTTGTGTGAACGTATATTGTGTGAACTATATTTATAGCTTTCACTTAGTAGCCCAGCTTCGTTAAGTTGTTATCTCTGTTCCAGAGTAGAAAAAAAATTGATTTCGAGATATTTTCTTTCTTTTACTTTTTTAGCCTCGACGACATTGTTTGCACGTTTCTTTTTTTTATCTTGTTCTTTCACTTCTTTTTTCTTTTTCGCCTATATTTTTTCTGTCAATGAGTCTTAATTTTTTTTCTTTGGAGAAAAAAAGATAGGGCAATCTTTTCGAGCAATATATTCGTCATTTTTATGATAGACCAACTAATGTTCTATGGTTTGATAATAATTAACGTCAAAAATAGTATGATGAATTTTAAATTAAAAATGTAAAATCAAATGTCTTTTACCTAATGTATTAACATGTCTTCAGGTAAGATTGTCATAATGGATCGCATTTTTTTACAATCGCCTTTATCGCTCATTACAGTTTGGGACGATAGCCTATGATCGATAAATAAATCGAGGGGTTATTGGTAACAAATAAAATCGTTAACAAAATCAAGATTATTACTTCCTATTTCAACTACTGTTTCTTCCTTAATAAAAAACCCCATACTCTTTCGGTTTTGCAAATTGATAGGTTATTTTAATGCTTACGACTAGGTCACGATTCGCAATTGATAATTTCGGTTGATGCATATGAATACATGCGCATACATGTGTATATATGCTTGTATGCAACTAGTATTCTGTATTCACGTGAATACGAGAGTAATCTGAAAATTTGCAGACTAAAACATGAAAATCAAAGCACTTGTCAACAAAAGCTAAGGAATGTGTTTGCGCATCTTTTGAAATTTGAAAAGTACTCACCACAATTTCAGCCATCTTAGATGCGCGGCTGTTGTTTGATAATCGTTTGAGTGAGTCGATGCGAGTGTATGGAAATGGAAAAAATAGAGTATCAATCAACGTGCCATTAAATATTTGAATTTGAAAGACAATAAGCCCACGCATATCAAAGACGAGTTGAACAATATTTACGGGGACACTGCACCATCATTTATCTCAATGAAATTTTAGGAGGCTGAATTTCAACGTTGCCGTACGTATCAGCTCGAAACGATGAAATTTCGGGATATATAAAAACAGCAACCACTGACGAGAACATCGCTCAAGTTCACCAAATGGTGCTAGACAACCGTCGAATTAAAGTGAGAGTGATAACAGAGACTATGAATATCTCCAAAGAACGTGATTGTTACATATTGTATCAAGATTTTAGCATGAAAAAGGTGTCCGCACGTTGGGTTCCACGTTTGCTTACGTTAGAACAAAAACGTTTTTGAATGATTTCCAACGCTCTGTTAGGTCAGTATAAGCGCAGATTAATTATTGTAGATGAAACTTGAATACAGCATTATATCCCAGATACAAAAATAAAAGCAAAACTGTAGACTGCGATGGGAAAATCGTTTACAAAAACAACCGAAACTGTTCTTTTTTTGCTGGGAAAGTGAAAGCGACTGTTTTTTCAAATAGTCATGGAGTTAAAAGCATAAGCATTACAGCATAACATGCTACGCATCATAATATACTACGCATCATTATTTGACAAGATGAAGAAGCAGAAGTTGCGGAAAAACAGCCGCATTTGCAGAATATAAAAACTTTGTTTCATCAAGACAATGCACCGTTTCACACCTCAGCGTTTGCCATAGTGAAAATTCGAGAATTATGGTTTGAACTGCTTGACGGCCCTCCTTACTCATCAGATTAACCATAAAATGAATTTTTTTTTGTTCCCTAAATTAAAATTTCCGCTCCTAGAGATTTTCATCAAAGGAGGATACCATCATATTCGTAAACAATTATTTTGCAGGAAAAAATTGCAAGTACTTTTAGGAGAGGTAAAAGAGAACAGAGCACCGCTGGTAAAAATTTGTAGAATTACAAGCAGACCATTTAGAAAAATTAAAATACATTTAAAGAAACAATGTTTTTTAGATTGGCAACTCTTCAGACCACGCATGTAGATGAATCCACCAGCATGCGTATCAGAGTTTAGAACGACTTGTGGACTTCATGCTAACTTTACATGATTCTTGATAATACACCACTAACTAAGGCACGTTACTATAAATTTCTGCTGACCAGGCAATAAAAAGATCGAGCAGCTAACATAGGGACTGAATCGAAGTGCTCAACCACCCTCTTTTTGTATTTATTTTATTTCCATTAATCTTTCCATCTCCAACTACTTATATCCTTCTATTTTTATTCTTCTAAGCGATACGATAGGAATTAATCGTGCAAACGGTTAATTCAAAGTACTCCTAGTTTCGATATTTTCCATCTCATATCTTCTACTCTCACTTCTTCTTCCAACCACCAACACTACTTCCATCGCCATGAAAGCAACCACCACAACACCCCACAAATCCAAACCCACATCTAATCCACCACCAACCCTACTCACCACCATCATCACCACTGCTATTATCATCATCACTATCTACACCTCCAGCATCGGTAACGCAACCGCCATCACTGCGAACGTCATCCACTTAAAAGCTTCACACTCACAGGTTCTCACATCGTTTTCTCGTCATGGTACTCTCATCTAAACCATTTTCTAACCTTTATGGTCGAGAGTTAATCTATGCGATTTATCCTTTTCCTTTCTTTTCTTCTCCATTATCTGTAGTCTTTTCTAATTATCTTTCTACCTATGTATATCTACAGGTATATTTATCAGTGTATTCGTATATATGAGAAATGTTGTGGATAAATACATAAGTATATATGAACGTATGTACGCGCGTTAATATATTTGTGTGAACGTATATATTTGTATATAGCTTTCGCTTAGGAGCACAACTTCGATAGATAGTTGTTTCTGTTCCTGCAAATACCATGTCTCATTTGTACCGCGATTGTAGAATTTATTGAATGTATGCAGTGTCTGGTGTAGATTAGAATAGAATGAATGTGGTATTCTTTTCTGTAAACACAATTTTTGAAATAATAGTTAAAATCTGTAAACTTTAATTTGAATAAGTGAATTTTTAAAATATATATTTCTTACTTCCAGATTATTATGAATAACTGAAAAAGTGTTTCAGACATTATCTCTCGAATAACTAAGAAAAAACTTTCCAAAATTTCCAAGCTAAGATTAGCGTGTAGTATTGTTAAATTTCAATCAAGATAATGAAAAAGCCGATCCATCGCATTACTAATAGTATCTATTTCTTCTGCTCCTTATATGATACAATACCTACAATGCTAAAATATTTTTTTTTTAATTTTTCGGTGAATCACTTATACATTTTATTATGAGCGTGACAAGGAATTTTTACTTACCTCCTATAGCAGGTAACTTTTTTGCGCAACAATTATTATCAATAGCCTGTAATATATTAAACTCAACAGCTCCATCGAATCGTTCTTAACCAGTATCTATATACAACAGTATCTAATAACACCAGCTCTAAACCACGAGCTCGTGATAATTCTGTATTTTCTCAAATTCCAATTCTCCTTCGGCAAAAACTATTTGGCCCAGTCTATAAAATAATTAAATATTTAAAAAAAGATTCATTAAATGATTATTAAAGTAATTCACTGACTTTATATCTTACATAGCATATAACATTTAAGCGTGAGATAGAATTCGAACAAATTTTTAACAAGCGTTAACTAACTCAGAATCATTATTACTATCGAATTCTATGTGATTAAACCTAGGCAAAATACATCTTCCACAACATGAATGCCCATGTAAATTATTTTACAAATATGCACACACATGTATCTACAGTATGAAGATTTATATAGCTTACATCAACATAATATAAGACAACTAAAATACTTAGAGTTTATTATATATTCAATACAATTTTTATATCAATAAATTTAGATATATTTCCCTCAATTCGACGTCTTCCTTTACTTCCCCATCTACTTAAGATCCCTTAAAACGACCCAGAATACAGCTCATTATTCTTTCATGAAAATATTGATTACGTTTATAATCTGTCATATTGTTAAAACACGCTTATTACTTCAGTAAGTATAAAAATAAATGAACCAAATTTCCCTTTTGATTAAAATTGTAAATAACAAAATATGATACATCACATATAAGTGTGTTTGTGTGTAATCCAAATTGTTTTTAAAAAGAAAAGTAAATATAAAGAATGTCTAAAAAAATAATGTTATATACATTTCTGATACTTCCATTTATTGAAACAGTATTTCTATTTATCAGCAGAGTGTGTTTGAAAAAAAAATGGTCAGTGTATATGAACACTATGTTCAGAATAAATAATTAAACAAGACAAGGTCACCTATATTATGCATTATACTAACATTTCATCATATGCATTTATGCATTCGTTAAATGTTTCAAAGTCTTGGTTATATAAATCGAAATCCTTTACTCATATTTCAAATATACAAAAAAAATTAATGGTATATATACATATATAAAATACTAGAAGTATATATATATATATATATATATATATATATATATATATATATATATATGTACTACTATATATATTATTATTATTATTATTATTATCACTATTATTATTATTATTATTATTATTACTATTATTATTATTATTATTAATATTATTATTATCATTATTATTATTATCATCATCATCATTAGCATCATCTTCATCATCATCATCATCATACTTATCATCATCATCATCAAAAAAATTATCATTATTATCTTCATCATCATCATCATTATCATCATAATCATCATCTTCATTATCATCATCATCACCATCATTATCATCACCATCATCATCTTCTTCAACATCACCCTCATCATGATAATTATTATCATCATAATCATAAAAATTATCATCCTTCTCATCATAATCATCATCATCACCTTAATCATCATCACCATCATCATTATCAACATCCTCGTCTTCATCATACTCATTATTATCATCATCATCATCATCATCATCATCTATATTAACAACATCATCATAATCAACATCATCATAGTTATCATCATCATCATCATGATCGTTATCATCATCATCATTATTATCTTCATTATCATCGTCATCACACTCGTCATCATCACCATTATCATCATCATCATCATAAACATCATCATCATAAACATCATCATCATCGTCATCATCTTAATCAACATCACCATCTTCATTATCACCATCCTCGTCTTCATCATTCTCATTATTATCATTATCATCATCATCATCATCATCTATATTAACAACATCATCATCATAATCAACATAATCATAATCATCATTATCATCCTCATCAGCATCATCATCCTAATTATCATCATTATCATCATCATCATCATTATCATTATCATCATCATCAACATGATCCTCATCATCATCCTCACCATTATCACCTTGATCGTCTTCATCATACTCATTATCAACATCATCATCATAATCATTATCATTTTCATCATCATCATCATCACAATCATTATTATCAGCATCATTATCATCATCATTATTATCATCATTATTATCTTTATCATCATTATCATCTTCATCACCATTATCATCATAATCATCATAATCATAAACATTATCGTCAACATCATTATAATCTTCATCATCATCTTCATAATCGTCATCATAATCATAAACATCATCATGATCATCATCAACATCATCTTTATCATCTTCATCATCATCATCATCATCAATATTATCAACATCATCATCATAATCATAATCATCGTCTTCGTCATACTCATTATCGTCACTATCATCATCATCATCATCAATATTATCAACATCATCATCATAATCATCATCATTATAATCGTCTTCATCATAATTATCACCATCATCGTCTTCATCATACTCATTATCGTCATCATCAATATTACCAATATCATCATCATAATCATCATCATTATCATCACCAACATCACCAACACTATCAACACCATCATCAGCATCTTCATCATCATCATCATCTTCATCATCATCATCATTAATATTATCACCATCATCGTCTTCATCATACATATCATCATCATCATCACCATTATCATCATCACCATCAACATCATCATTATCATCATCATCATCATTATCATCATAATCGTCTTTAACATACTCCTTATCATCATCATTATTATCATCATCATCATCAATATTATCAACATAATCATCATCATTATCATCGGCTTTATCATACTCATTATCATCTTCATCATCATCATCATCATCATCATGATCATCATCGTCGTCATCACCATCATCAAGATTATCAACCTTATATTATTATCATCATCATCATTATCATTATCATCATCGTCATTATCAAACTCATTATCATCATCCTTATTATCATCATCATCATTATCTTCATCACATTATCATCATCATCATCATTATCATCAGCATCATCATCATCATCATTATCATTATCATTATCATCGTCTTATCATACTCATTATTATCATCATTATTTTCATCATCATCTTCATCATTATCATCATTATTAGCATAATTATCATTATCTTCATCATCATCATCATCATCATCATTATCGCCCTTATCATACTAATTATCATTAAAATTATTATCGTCATCATTATCTTCATCACATTATCATCATCATCATCTTCATCATCATCATCACATTATCGTCACCATCTTTATCATCATCATCATCATTATCATCGTCCTCATCATACTCATTATCAGTACAAATGTCGTATTACTACTTGCGGAACTTTATTTCTCGAGCATAACTTTATCTCGACTTGTCGGAATCTTTCTCAGCTTGACAGATGCATTTGTTCGTTAGGTATTCGAACAACTTTTCCTAGACTAGGCCGAATATTTTCAAGTTTGACAGTCGCATTGGATTGTGAGTCACTCGCATATATTTTTCACGACCATCGGGAATACTTCCAAGTAAAACAGTGGCATTGTTTCGTGAGCCACTCGTCCAACTTTCAGTCAACTAGTGATAATATTTCTAGGGCCGATTGAGGTATTGGTTGCAGGTGCACTCATATAACTTCCCCTCGAATAGGAGTAATATTTCCAAGTCCAACAGGCGCATTGTTTCAAAAGTCGCTCGCATAACTTTTCCTCGACATGGCGGAATATTAGCTAACCCGACAGTTGTATTGATTCAAAAGACACTCGCATATCTTTTTCTCGACTACTCGGTATATTTCTATTTCCGAGAGATGAATTATGTCAATATTCTCTCGTATGTCATACATTCGTATAGTCGGAATATTTCCCAATGCAACAGTAGAATTATAACGTGCAATGCACGCAATATTTTCCTTCGACAAGTCGAAATTTTTCTAGGTCTGATTGTCGCATTGGTTCGAGAGGTATTCGCCTAACTTTCTCTGGACTGATTGTAATGATTCTAAGTACGACGGTCGCACTTGTTCGAGAGACAATCGCACAACAATCTCTCGACTAGACGGAATATATCCAAACTCAACTTTCGCATTGGAGCGAGAGGCATTATCAAAAATGTCCCACGAATAGTCGGATCATATCTATTACTAATAGTAGCATTTGTTCATATGGCTCTCGCAAAACTTTCCTTCTACTGGTCAGAATATTTTTTGGTTCGAGAGTTAGTAGCATCGCTTTCGCTTGACTTGTCGGAATATTTCCGATGCTGATTTTTGCATGTGTTCGATTGTCACTCGATGGACTCTCCGTCGACTAGTCGGAATATTTCTATGTCGCTTTGGTTCCATAGGAACTCGCTTAATATCTCAACTAGTCGGAATATCTGTATTCTCGACAGTCACATTTGTACTAGAGACACTCGTATAACACTCAATAGAATATTCAAAGTATTTCCAAGTCCGAGAGTTGCATTCTTACGGGGGACACTTATATAATTTTTCCTCGAATAGTCTGAATATTTCTACGTCTGACATTAGCATTTGTTTAAGAGACACTCGCACAACTTTCCCTCGGCTAGTCTAAATTTTTCTAAGTCTGAGGGTCGCATTGGAATATAAGTCCATCGCATAACTTTATCTTGAGTAGGCGTAATTATTCCAAGTCCGACAGCCGTAATGGTTGGAGAGCCACTCGCATAACTTTCCCTCAACTAGTCGTAGTATATCCAAGCTTCTCATTCGCATAGGCTCAAAACACACTAGCATAACTTTCTATAGGCCAATTGGGATTTTTCCATGTCCGACTGTCGGTTTGGTTTTTAAGGCAATTGCATAATTTTCCTTCGACTAGTCGGAAAATTTCCTGTTCTTGCAGCTGCATTATTTTGAGAGGCACTGGAATAAATTTCCCGGCTTGTGGAAATATTACTTAGTCCACCGGTCGCATTTTCTTTAGAATCACTCACAAAACTTTTCCTCGACTATTCGTAATATTTCCAATAACGAAAGCAGCATTGCATCGATAGGTACTCGCAAATTTTCCTTCCGCTAGTCGGAATATACCTAAGAACGTAAGCCGCATAGGTTCGTGAGTCACTCCCATAGATTTCCTCGACTAATCTGTAAATTTACAAATCCGACCTTCGCATTGGATGCACAGTATCTCACATAACTTACCCCAACTCGTCGGAATAGCTCCAAGGCCGACAGTCGTATTCGTTCGAGAGGAGCTCGCATAATTTCTTCCGACTATTCGTATTATTTCTAAGTCCGACAGCCACATCGGTTCGATTGGTACACGCAAAACTTTCCCCAAAATGGTCGGTATATTTTCAAGTCCGACAATAGCATTGATTCACAATTCATTCCCATAACTCTCAATCTTCTAGTCGGAATAGAACTAAGCCCGACTGTCATTTTTGTTCTAATGTCAATCGCATAAATTACTCTAACCTAGTCGGTTAATTTCCAATTCTGACCGTAGTATTGGTTCGGGATGTTCTCGCGTAACTTATCCTCGACTAGACGGAATATTTTCATGTCCCACAGCCGTATTGGTTCGAGAGACACTCACATAACTGTCCCCCGAATAATTCGCATTGGTTCCAAAGGAAGTTGAATAACCTTCCATCGAATATTCGGATCATTTATAAGTCAGACTGGCTATAGGTCGTTAATCACTCTCATAATTTTCTCTCGATTAGTCGGAATCTTTTCAAATCCGACAGTAGCATTGTTACAAGAGGCACTCACATAACTTTCCTTCGACTTGGCGGGATATTTCCAAATTTGACATCCACAATGGTTCTAGAAGCAATCGCATAATTCTCCCTCAAATTGTAGGTATCTTTCCAAGTCCGACAGTCGTTTTAGTTTGAGTGGCACTCATAAGTTCTCCTCGACTAGTCAGAATATTTCTTAGTCAGACAGTCTTATCGTTATGTTATTCAGTTGAAAAACTTTCTATCGACAAGGTAGAAAACTTTCAAGGCCGACTGTCGTATAGGGTACAGAGTCACACGCATTACTTTCACTCGACTATGCGGAATATTTCCAAGAAAGGCAGACGCATTGTTTCGAAAGCAATTTGTATAAGTTTCCTAGACTGGTCGGAGTATTTTTAAGTCCAACAGTCGCATTGGTTCCCAAGATATTTGCATAACTCATACTTTACTAGTCGGGATATTTCCAAGAAAGACAGTCACATTGGTTGACAAGTAACTCGCATAACTATCCCTCGACTAGTCGGAATATGTCTAAGTATGAAAGTCGTATTTGTTTTAGAGGCACTAACATAACATTTCATCGACCAGTAGTACTATTAGTAAATCGGACAGACGCATTGTTTCACAAATCATTCCCATAATTCTTCCCCGAAATTAAAGTATCTTTCCAAGTCCTCTTGGTATGAGTGGCTTTAGTTTGATTGGCTTTAGTTTGAGTGGCACTTTCATAAGGTTCCCTTGACTAGACCGAATATATCTCATTCCGACAATCGTATTGTTCCGCTGACCATTTACATAATTTTCTGTTGACCAGTTGGAATTCCAATTTCGACAGCCGCATTGTTTCGAGAGGTACTCGCATAACTACCTTTCGATTAGGCGGGATATTTCCACTTTCCACAGTCGCATTAGTCCGAGATGCACTTGTATAATCTTCCCCTGATCAGTACGAATATTTCAGAGTCCGGCAGCCGCATTGGATCGAAAACCACTCGCATAACTTTCCTTCTACTAGGGAAGGTACTATTTAGTCTGACAGTCGTATTGGTCCAAGCAACAATAGCATAAATTTCCTTCGTTTAGTAGGAATGTTTCCCAGACCAGCAGCCGTATTGGTTCACAAATCACTCGCATATATCTCTCTTTACTTGTCAGGATATTTCCCAATTTGACACTCTAACTTAACTTTCCCTCGACTTGTTGGAATATTTCCATAGTCCGTAAGCTGCACTGGTTCGAGAGACATTCTATAACTTTCTCTCGACTAGTTGGAATTTTTCCAAGTCCGATCGTCGCAATGGTTCTGGAGTCACGTGCATAACTTCCCCTCGACTAATCTGAATATTTCCAAGGCAGACCGTCGCATTAGTTCTAGAAACACTCGCAATACTTTCCCTCGTCTGGTCGTTATATTTCCACGCCCGTCATTCGTATTGCCTCACAAGTCACTCTCATAACTTTCTTCAACATGTCGGGAATTTTCCAAGCTCGACGCCAGTTTTGTTTGAGACATCGCATAACATTCCCTCGATTAGTCGAAATATATCCATGTGCGATAGTCGCATTGGTTGTTGACGCTCTCGCACAATTTTTCCTTGATTAACGGTAATATTTCTATTTCCAACTGTCGCATTACTTCGAGAGACACTCGCATAATTTTCCCTCGACTAGACGGTATATTTCTAGTTCCGATTGTCCCATTAGATCCAGAGGTACTTGTATAACTTTCACTTGCTTAGTCAAAATATTTCCAAGGCCGAGAGTTGCATTGTAACGGGAGCATTCATATAACATTCCCTAGATAGGTCGGATTAGTTCTCAGTCCGACATTAGCAATAATTTGAGAGGCACTCGCATAATTCTTTCCCACCTAGTCATAATATTTCCAAGTCCGAAGTCGCATTGGTACACAAGCCACTTTCATAACTTACCCTCATCTAGTCGGAATACTTCCAAGAGCGCCAGTCACTTTCGTTCGATTGCCACTTATATATTCTCTACCATTCTGAATATTTCTAAGATCGACAACCATAATGTTTCGAGTGTCAATCGAAATACTATCCATTACCTATTCGGAATATTTCCAAGTCCAACAGTCGCAAGGGTTCACAAGTCACTCGCAGATCATACCTCGGCTAGTTGGAACGATTCCGATTCTTGCAGCGGCATTGGTTCGAGATTTATTCGCTTAACTTTCCTTCGACAAGTCTGTATATTTGCAAGTCAGACAGTTGCATTGGATCACAAGTTACTCTCGTAACTTTCGTTTGAATACTAGGAGAAATTCTAAGTCAGACAGCTGTATGGATTCAAGATTTACTCGCAAATAACTCCCTCGTCTAGTAGAAATATATCCATGTACGACACCCACACTGGTTCAAGAGGCTCTCATATAAATTTCCTCTGACTAGTCGAAATAATTTCTTAGTCCAACAGCCGAATTGGTTAGAGAGGTACAAGTATGAATTTCCCTCGACTTGGCGGGATATTTCCAAGTACGGTAGCCGTACTGGTTCGAGAGGCCCTCACAGAACTTTCACTCAACTTGTAGGAATATTACCAAGTCAGACATCCGCATTGGTGCCTTAGGCAATTGTATAACTTTCTCTCGACTAGTTATGTTATTTCAAATTTCAACAGCCTCATTGGTTCGAGAGTTTTTCGCATAAGTTACCCTCGACACTTTGGAATATTTCTATGTCCGACAGTCGCATTGGTCCAAAAACACTCGTACAACTTTCCCTCCACCAATCGGAATATTTCCAAGTTCGGCAGTTGCAGTGGTTCCAAGGTCACTCGCAAAACGTTCCCTCGACATGTCGGAATATGACCAATCCCGCAGAAGTATTGTATCGAGAGTCACTCGCATACCTTTTCTTCAACTAGTCGGACTATTACCAAGTCCAACAGCCGCATTGTTATGTGAAGCAGTCGCAAAACTTTCTTTCGACTAGTCGGAATATTTAATGACCAATAACCGCTTCGGTGGTAGAGAAACTCGAATAACTTACCCTCGACTAGTAGGATTATTTTCAAGTCCGACAGTTGCATTGGTTCGGGAATCATTCGCATAACTTTCCTTCGTCTAAGCGGAATATTTCCAAGTACGTAAATCGCATTAGTTCGAGCAAAACTTGCAAAACATTTCCTCGACTAGTCATATTACATCTGATTCTGAAATTCGCATTGTTTCGAGATGGATTCGCCTCACTTTCCCCGGCTTGTCGGTATACTTCCAAGTTCAACAGTCACATTGGTTCAAGAGACACTTGTATAATTTTCCAACGATTTGTAGGAATATTTCCAAGAGCAATAGTCGCATTGGATCGAGTTGCACTAGCGTATCTTTCCCTGGACTAGTTGAATATTTCCAAGCCCGACAGTTGCATTGGTTCACAATTCACTTGCATAACTTTCACTCGACTAATCGATTATTTCCAAACACGTCATTCGCATAAACTCATAAGACATGCACAACTTTTCCTCGATTGATCAAAATATTTTCAAGTTCGACAGACGCATTTATTCGTGTGGCACTTCCATAAATTTCGTTCGATTAGTCGGTATATATCACAGTCCTATAGTCTCTTTGATCAAGAGACACACGGAAAAATTTCTCTCGACTAGTAGGAAAAATTCCAAGTTCGACATCCGTTTGGGTTGCAGAGTCACTCGTAAAACTTTCCCTCGACTAATCGGAATATTTCCAACCCCGACAATCATATTGGCTTTCAAGTCACATGAATAACTTTCCTTCGACTAGGCGGAATAGTACCTAGTCCGACAACCGCATTGGATCCAGAGTTGCTCGTGTAGTCGGAATGTTTGTAAGTCCGATAGTCCAATTAGATCGAGAGGTACTGGCATAACTTTCCCTAGACAAGTCGGAATATGTGCAAGTCCGGCAGCCGTATTGTTTCGGGATGCACTCACAATACTTTCCATCGATTGATCGGTATATTTCCAAGTCGGGCAGCAGCATTGGTTTAATAAGCCCTCGCATAACTTTCCGTCGATTAGTCGGCATATTTCCAAGCCCGACAGTCGTATTGGTTCTCAAGTTACTCGAATAATTTACCTTCGACTAGACGGAATAGAATCTAGTCTGACAGACGCATTGGTAAGAGAGGCACTCGCATAACTTACCTTCGACAACTTGGAATATATCCAATACCGCCTGTCGCATTGGTTCAGAAGTCACTCGTATAACTATCCCTCGACTAGTCAAAATATTTCCAAGTCATACAGCCCCATTGTTACAAGAGGCGTTCGCATCACTTTTCCTCTACTTCTCGGACTATTTTCAAGTCCGATAGTTACTTTGTTTCGAGAGGCAAGCGTATACCTTTCGTTCGACTAGTCGGAATATTTTCAAGTTCGACAGGTGCATTTGTTCCAGTATCACTCGTATAACCTTACCTCGACTAGTTGGAATATTTCAAAGTCCGACAACCTCGTTGGTTCAAAAATAACTTTCGCTCGACTATTCGAACAATTTCAAAGTCCGACCGAGGCATTGTTCCGATTGGCAGTCGCATAACATTCCCGGACCAGTCCGAGTCCGGCTGCCGCATTGGTTCGGGAGGCACTCGCATATCTTTCTCTCAACATGCCAGAATACTTCCAAGTCCGACAACCGCTTTGTTCCAACTTTCACTTACATAAGTTCCCCTGGACAAATCGGATTATTTTGAGATCTGACATTCGAATTGACCATAGCGGCTCTCGCATAACGTACCCTGGAATCGTCGGAATATGTTCGGCAGCCGAATTGGTCTGAGAATCTCTCTCATAACATACCCTCAATAGTCAAAATATTTTCCAGTCTGGCAGACGTATTGGATCGAGAGGCACTCAAATAACTTTCGGCCAACTAGTTGGAATATTACCAAGTCCGACATGCGCATTGTTACCAGAGGGAAGCACATAACTTTCTTGCGACTAGTCGGGTTATTTGATAGTCCGTCAGCCGCATTGGATCGATTGTTACTCGCATTACTTCCCCGACAAGTCGGTATATTTCCAAATCCTACAGTCGCTTTGTTTCGGGAGCCAATCGTATAATTATCCTCGACTAGTAGAAATATTTACAAGTCTTACAGCCATTTCGGTTACAGATTCACTCGTATAACTTTTCCTCGACTGATCTGAAAACTTTCAAGACCAACAGCCTCATTTGTTCGACAGGCATACGCATAAGTTTCCCTCGACAACTAGGAATATTTCCAATTCCGACCGTCGCTTTGTTTTACAAGTTACACGTATAACTTTCCATCCTCTAGTCGAAAATTATTCAATTTTGACAGCCGCATTGTTTCGACAGGAACTCGTTTAACTCTCCCGACAAATCGGAATATTTCCAAGTACGACAGTCGCATAGGTTCGAGAGAAACTCACGTAATTTTCCCTCGACTAGTCGGAATATTACCTCGTCCAAAAATCTCATTGGTTCACATGTTACACGCATGTTATTCCGTCAACTAGTCGCAATATTTCCAAGAAAGACATTTGCATTGGTTCGGTAGCCACTTGGACAACATTCTGTCGACTAGACAGAATATTTCAAGTTCCGACAGCCGTATTGGTTCGAGAGGTACTTGAATAACTTTTCCTCGCCTAATTGGAATATTTCCAAGTCCGATAGCCACAATGGTTCCAGAGCCACTCGCATATCTTACTTTCGACAAGTCAGAATATGACCAAACACGGCAGTCGTTCTAGGTCGAGATGTAATCTCATAAATTTCTCCAGAGAAATTGGAATATTTCCATATAATGCATTCACATTAGTTCCTGAGGACATCGCATATCATTTGTTCAACTTATCATAATATTTCCAAGTCCTACTGTCGCATTGTTTCGAGAGGATCTCACATAAATTTTACCAGACCATTTGGAATTTTTCCAAGTCCGACACCCGCATTGGCTCGCGAGGGACTCGCATACACTTTACTCAACTTATCGGAATTTTTCCAAGTCAGGCAGCCGCATTGTTTGAAGAAGTACTCACATAACTTTCCCTCATCTAGTCGGAATATTCCCAATCCTGACAGTCGTATTGGTGAAGGAGGCAAACGCATAATTTTCTCTCAACTAGTCGGAACATATCTAAGACCGACTGTCGCAACTTTCGAATGGCACTCGCATAACTTTCGCTAGACTAGTCGGAATTTGTCCATGTGCGAGAGTCGCATTGGATGTATAGGCTCTGGCACTATTTTTACTTGATTAATGGTGCTATTTCTAGGTCCCACTGTCCCATTGATTCCAGAGACACTCGCTCAAACTACCCTCGTTTTGTCGGAGTATTACCAATTACGAATGCCGTTTTGGTTCACAAGTCACTAGCATAGCTTTCAATTGAATAGGCGGAATATTGCTAAATCCGAAAGTCGCGTTGGCTCGAACGACACTCGCATTTGTTTTACTCTACTATTTAAAATATATTTAGTTCCGACAATCGCATTTTAGTGAGAGGCACTTGCAAAATCTTTCCTCGTATGGTCGGAATATTTCCTATATCGACGAATGCATTGGTTGGAGAAAAACTCTCATAATTTTCCCTCGTTTAGGTGAAATATTTCTATGTCCGTCAATCGCATTAGTATGAGAGACATTCGCATAAAAATCCCACGGTTTACCGTAATATTTGCAAATTCCGACAGTCACATTTGTTCGAGAGACGCTCTCATAACTTTCCAACGACAAGTCGTATTATTTCCAAATCCGACCGTCGCAATGCTAAGGAAGGAATTTGAATAAGTTTTCATCTAATAGCTGGATTATTTGCAAGTCCGACGTTTGTATTGGATCTGGAGACACTCACATTTCTTTCCTTCGTGTAGTCGGAATATTTCTATGTCCGACAGCCTCGTTTGTACGAAAGGCACACGCATAACTTTGCCTCGACTAGTCAGAATATTTCCATGTCCATAGTTTTAAATAAACTTGCATAACTTTCCCTCGTCTAGTCGGCATATTTCTATGTTCGACAGTTACTCTTCTGTCGAATAGACGAAATATATCATAATCGAACATCCGCATTGTTTTGAAAGGCACGCTCGAATCTTTCCCTTGTCCAGTCGGAATATTTCCAGATCCTACACACGCATTGGTTTTGGAGGCACTCTCATAACTTTAAGAAGTCTAGGCGGAATATTCCAAGGTCTAAAAGACGCTTTGTTTGACATGGCATTCATATAACTATTCTTCAAATAGACGAAATATTGCTAAGTCCGACAGTCACATCGGTTCGAGAGTTTCTCTCATAAGTTTCCCCCGACTAGTCGAATTATTTCTACATCAAACCGTAGAATTTTGTTCGAGAGGAACTCGTATAACATTCTTTTAACTAGTTGGAATGTTTCCAATTACTACAGTCGCATTGATTCGAGAGGAACTCGCCTAACATTCCCACGATTAGACGGAATATTACTAAGTCCGTCAGTCGCATTGGTTCAAGTGGTCCTCGCATGACTATTCCTAGACTAGTCGGAATATTTCCAAGTCCGACAATCGCTTTGGTTTAAGCGGCATTCGTATGACATTCCCACGACCACAGGAAATATTCCCTATCCCGAAAGTCACATTTGTTCACAAGTCACTCAACTAACGTTTGCTTGTCTAGGCAGAATGATCCCAGGTCCATCATTCGCTTTTGCTCGAGTGGCACTTGCATAAATTTCCCCCGACTAGTCGGATTATTTCCTAGTCTGACAGCCATATTTGTTCGAGATTCACTCGTATCACTTTTCCTCGTCTAATCGGGATATTTCTAAGTTTGATCGTAGCATTGGATCTACGATACCCTGCATAAATTTCCCCGACTAGTCGGAATATGTCCAAGCATTTCAGCCGCATTGGGTCGTGAAATATCCTCAAATATTTCCCTCGACTAATCGGAATATTTCCAAGTCCGACAGACGCATACGTCCGAGAAGCAACTCGTATAACTTTCCCAGTAGTAGTTTGAATATTTCCAAGTATGACGACCGCATTGAGTCGATTGAAACTCACAAAAATTTTCATCGACTAATTGGAACATTTTCAATTTCGACAGTCGCATTGGTTCACAAATCACGCGCATAACTTTTCTTCGACTAATCGGAATATTACCATCGCCGGCAGTCTTTATTATCCGAGTGGCAATCGAATAACAATCAACTGAATAGTCGGAATATTTCCACGTCCGACAGCCGTATTGATTAGAGAGGTACTTGCATAACTTTCCCTCGACTATTCTGAATATTACTAAGTCCGACAGTCGGTTTTTCTCGAGTGGCACTGGCATAACTTTCACTCGATTAGTCGGAATATTTCCAAGTCCGACTGCCGCATTGATTTGATAGACATTCGAATAACTTTCTCTAGCACAATCGGAAATTTTTCAAGTCCTATAGCCGCATTGGATCGAGTGGGTCTCGCATAAGTTTTTCTAGACTAGACGGGATTTTTCCAAGTCCGACCGTTGCATTAATATGTGATGCAATCGTACTATATTCTTTCGAATGGTCGAAATATTTTCATTAGTTCACATTGTCGCATTGGTTCACCAATGACTCGCATAATTTTCGCTCTACAAATGAGATTACTACCACAGACACTAGATTTGTATCGAGTGGCACTCGCATAACTTTCATCCGACTAAGCGGAATATTTCTAAGTCCGACTGACACAATGGTTCGAGTGCCACTTTCATAATATTTTCTCGACCAGTCAAATTATTATCAAGTCCGATAGTCGCATTGGTTTAACTCGCATCAACAATCAATCGCATAACTCACCGATCAATCGCATTTTTACACTCGACTAGACAAAATATTTCCAAGTACGATGGCTGCTTTGGTTCAAGAGACACTCGCATAACTTAGACACGACTATTCATTATATTTCAAAGTCCAACAGCTGCATTGGTTCTGGAGGCATCCACATAATTTTCCCTCGAATAGACGGAATATTTCCAACCTTGAGAGTAGCATTGGCTCACAAGTTACCAGCATAACTTACCCGCGACTAGTCGCAAGTCCGACGGCTGCATTAGTTCGATTGTCACGTGCATTATTTCTCCTCAACTAGACGGGATATTTTGGAGTTCGACAGTCGCATTAGTTCCATTATAACTCGCATAATATTTCATCGACTAGTCGGAATATATTTAAGTCCGATAGCTGCATTGTTCCGAGAGACACAAATATAAATTTCCCCGACTTGTTGGAATGTTTCCAAGCCCGACAGACGCAATGGTTCCAGAGACACACGCATATCTTTTACTCGACTATTCGGAATATTTCTATGCACGACCTTCGCATTAGTCTTAAAATCACAGGCATATTTCTACCTCGACTAGTAGTAATATTCCCATGTTCGACAGCTCCATTTATTCAAGAAGCACTCGTATATCTTTTTCTCGACTAATCGGGATATATCCAAGTCCGACCGTCGCATTGGTTCCAATGTAAATCGCATAACTTTCCCTCGACTTTTGGGAGTATTAGCAAGTCCTACAGACGCAAAGATTTTCAACTTACTCGCACAACGTTTCCTCGGCTAGATGAAGTACATCTTAGTCCGACATACGCTTTGGTTCGAGTAGCACACGCATAACATTTTCTCGTCTAGTCGGAATATTTCCAAGTCTGACAGCCGAATTTGTTCTACAGGCATCCGCATAACTTTCCTACGTTTATTCGGGATATTTCCAAGACCAATAGCCGTAATGCTGCACGAGGCAGCCGCTTAACTTTCTTTCGACTATTCGGAATATTTTTAGGCCCGAGAATACCATTGGTTCGAGAGACACTCGCATAATATTTCCTCGACAAGTCGGTATTTTTTCATATCCGACCGCTACATTGGATCTAGAGTCACTAGCATAATTTTCACCGGAATAGTAGAAATATGTTCTAGTCGGACACCGCATTTGTACGAGGGGAACCGGAATTACTTACTCCAACTTGAGGGAATACTTCCAGGATCGACCATCGCATTGGATCCTGAATAACTGACCTAACTTTCCCTCGACAAGTAGTGATATTTCAAAATCCAACAGCCGCATTAGATAGAGAGGCATCCGCATACTTTTCCCTCGACAGGTCGAAATAGTTCCAAAGCCAACAACTGCTTTTGTTCGAGTGGCATTCGCATAACATTCCATCGACTGGGAATATTCCCAAATCCGACAGACGCTTTGGTTCACATACCATTGGAATGAATTTTCCTCGTCTAGTCGGAATGATTCCAAGACCGATATTCGCTTTGGTACAAGCTGCACTCTCTTAAAGTTCCCCCGACTAGTTGGAATATTTCCTAGACAAACAGCCGCATTTGTTCGAAAGGCATTTGCATTACATTCTCCGACTAGTGGAAATATTTGCAAGTCCGACCGTCACATTAGTTCTAGAATCACTCGTGCAAATTTCCCTCGTGTAGTCGTAATATTTCCAAGTTCAACTGCTGTATTGGTTAGAGAGGCACTCGCATAACTTTCCGCGACTAGTCGAATTATTTCCAAGTCTGACAGCCGCATTTCTTTGTGAGTATCTCGCATTTCTTTCCCTCGATAAATCGGAATAAATCCAAGTCAGACGGGCGCTTCGGTACGAGAGGTATTCGCATATATTACGCTCCACTAGACAGAATATTTCTAAGACCGGCAGTCGTTTTGGTTCGAGAGGCACTCGTATAACTATCCCTCGACTCGTCGGAATATTTCCAAGTTCAAAGGCCGCATTTTTCGGGAGGCACTTGCAAGTCTTTCGTCGACTAGTCGAACTATTTTCATAACCGAAAGTCGCATTGGTTAACTAATCACTCGCATAACATTAGACGGATTTTTCAAAGTTCTTCAGCCACATTAGTTCGAGAGTCCCTCGCATAACTTTCCCTCGAATAGTCGGAATATTTCCAAGTCCGACAGTCCCTTCGGTTCGAATTGCATTTGCATATAATTCCCTCGACGTGTTGGGATATTACCATGTCCGATAGCCGAAACGGCTCAGAAGTCGCTGACATATCTCACCCTCGACTAGTCGGGATAATTCAGAGTCAATCAGTCCCATTGGTTCTCAAGTTACTCGTAAAACTTTCCCTCGATTACTCGGGGTATTTCCAAGTCAGCACGTCGCATTGGTTCGAGAGACACTCGATTAAATTTCCCTCGTCTAGTCGGAATATTCCCTAGTACGAAAGCCACATATGCTCGAAGGTCACTCACATAACTTTCGCGTCTAGTGGAATTATTTTCAAATCCTCCCGACGCATTAGATCTAGAATCACTCGCATATCTTTCCCTCGACAAGTTTAAATATTTCCAAGTTCGAAAGCTGTATTATTTCGAGTGCCACTCGCATAACTTTCTTTCGGCTAGTCTGAATACTTCCAAGTCCTACAGCTGTAATGGTTCACAAGTCACTTACACTCCCTAGACAAGCCTTGATATTTCATAGTCTGACAGTCACATTGGTTCATAAGTTACATGCATTATCTTCCTCAACTAATCGGTATGTTTCCAAATTCGACATCCGTATTAGTTCGAGAGGCACTCGCATAACATTCACTATAACACTGGGAATTTTCCCAATGCCGACAGTCGTTTTGGTTGACAAGGCAATCGCTTCTTCGTCGATTCGGAGAGATTCCAAGATCGACATTCGCTTGGTTTCGAGTGTTCTCGAATAAGTTTCCCTAGACTGGTCCGAATATTACCACGACCAAAGGCCGCATTGGTTCACAAGACACTCGCATAACTTTCCTTCGACTATTCGCGATATTTTTATGTCTGCCCGACGCATTAGATCTAGATTCACTTACAAATTTTTCCCTCGGCTACTCGGAATATATCCTAGTCGAACATTCCCTCGACTAGTTGAAGTAAATCTAATTCCTACAGCCGCATTGTTTCGAGAAGTATTCACATAACATCCCAAAGACTGGACGGTATATTTTTCTCGTCGAAGGTAGAGGAAGTAGAATACTCCAACAGTACACCCTGCTTGTTGTAAGAGGAGACTAAAAGGGACTGTGTATGGTGCGTGAATGGGCTTGTACGGCTATTTCTTTCATTGATCTTTTGTCATTACCTAGTCTAATTTTTCTCTCTCTCTAGCTTTTTTCCCTTCGTTTCCCTTCCTTTGGGGAGCTTGCCTCCCACTAATACTACTTTATAATCATGGACAATACAGCTGAAGGTATAAGCGGGAGTGGGAGGGACATCCACTCCACGACGGTGTTAGGAAGTGGTAGGGCAGGCCACCCGCCGTCGTTAACCAGCAACTGCCATGAACTCGAGGTAGGCAACCTGGTCGCAGCTCGGAATACTGCATTAGGAAGGACATCACAGGTAGGCTACCTGGTCTGCGGTGTGTCTCATGCGTCAGCAAGGTTAGGAAGGAAAGAAAGCCACATGGAAGAGTGGCAAAATGATGCCAGGGCCGAGGAGAGCATGCAGCGCTCCGGCAAGAAGTCAACAATGTTGGAGAGAACGCTCAAACGTGCGAGGCCCCTTATCTACTCCTCAGATGAAGAGGAGTTAAGGGTAGACATGGCGAGGTGGATCAATGAAGTACCGGAAGAAACCCTATTGTCTCAGGTGGTGACTTGCAGGTTCTTGGGTCTCGCCACAAATCATACCCTGGTTTCCGATAAAGAGAGGAGAAAATCTACCAACATTAAGGGCTCTATTTCAGGTAAAATGTAAAGCTCCCATAATGATGTGCTAAAAATAATGAAATACTTAATGAAGTGATTTCAAAATGGAGCAGGGGATCCTTCCATAACCAAGGAGGCCATGGCGCAGTTAAAGGCTGAACTCAGGGCCTAGGAACTGCTAAAATTGGGAGTTGACGGATGAAGTTGCACGACTCAAAAAAGGTAAGAGGAATGCATCGGTAGACCCCTTGGCTGAGAGGAATCAGACAACGACTCCGGAAATATAGCAGTTAATCGAGTCTGTGAGGTTGCTGACGGAGGATGTCAGCAGTATGCAGCAACAGCTGCAGCAGCTGCAGCAGCGGCAGACGTCGAATAGAGCAACGACTGGATCTGGCGGGCCACACAAAGGACCGAAATTCCGTATTGAGACCACTTGACACCCTGCGAAACAGGAAAGTGTGAGAAATCCACTAATTCCGCAGAAGAATTTTGATGAGGTGACTAGCCGGAAAAAGAGACGAGTCCAGTCGAGGAAAGCGAACGCACCCCTCATGGCTTCATCAAAGAAGGGAAACAACGTCCCTCAATCCTTACAGGAGCAAACGCCCCTTGGAAAAGGGGGAAGAGGAGTGGCGTGCAGGGAAGAAAGAAGAGGGGGCAACTGGTAAGGGAAGTCGCTTCATATTCTCTATCCTGTGCTGAGGAGACGACGTACAGAGACGTACTCCGCCGGGCCATGGAGAACATAAACATTAAAGACCTAGGGATTGGAAGCAAGTCGTGCAGGATGGGCCACATTGGTGCTATGATATGGTGGATAAAAGGCAAAGGGGCAAATGAGAAGGCCGAACGGATGACGGAAGCCTTGAAGAATGCCGTTCAGGGAGGAAGAGTTACTCGCCCTTTGCGCACAAGCACAATGTTGTTGGTAGGACTAGATGCGGCCGCCAAAGTGAGCTTCATCAGAGACGCGCTGGTAAAGGTGCATTCCGAAACGGACCTCAACCTCATTTATGTAGAGAAAGTAAGAATTGGTAGGGGTAGACTAGGCGAGGCCATTGACTCGCCTATGGTGCCCGTCATCCTTGCGGCCCTGAAGAGGGGCAGGACAAACGTGAATTGTACATCGGTGTGGGTGAATGGACTCAGGCAGCGACCCTTCAGATGCCACCGGTGCCTGGCGAAAGGACATGTTGCTGTAGTGTGCCCGGCCACAAAGCCTAGGACAAACTTATGCTATATATGTAGGAAGCAAGACCATCTGGCCAAAACTTGCACGGATAAACCTGAGTTTCCGGTTTGTGCAGAAGCTGGCCGGAAGCCGACGAACCACCGTGCTGGTTATTGAGAATGCACGGTAGTGCCTCCTAGAAAATGGATAGACAAAGTTTTCGGGAAGCCACCCATATGTTTGCCCTGAGACAATCTGGGAAGACCCGCATAAGGTCGTGGACAGAACGGCAGCGAGGACAGTGAGAGTAATCGAAAAGAGGGGAGTGCATGAATACATGGAGGTAGAATAAGGTGAACCGGGCACCTCAATATGTGTAAAAGCAGCAGAGGGTCCATAGAAAATCCTTTGCTGTTCTACAGATAAACATAAACCATGCACGCCGCGCGCAGGGCTTGCTGGCACAGCGCATACGCGAAGACCAAGAGAAGATTGCGTTCATTGTAGAGCCATGATGGGTTCCTCCTAGGTATGAGAGGTAGTTCTCATCCCTGGGAGGGACACCACTCTCTGCGGTGCTTGTGAGTGAATGTGGAGGATCCTGTAGTCTGGTGCGTCTGGACTATTTATTCGGAGCCGTCAAAAGTCTGTACTCGCTGGTAGTATCAGTCTGATTTCCTCCCAGCGAGGACATTAACATGTTTTGTAGATTCCTTGATGAGCTCGAAGATCTCTTAGGAACATTCCCCGCTCTCCCAGGGCTGCTGGCTGGCGACCTTAATGCCCGGTTCAGCAGATGGAACCCGGAAGGCAGGAGTATCCGTAGAGGATTGATGCTCTGCGTCTGGGCCAACAGAATGAACATGGTTCCGCTGTGCCAGGTTGGCTGTCCCACGTGCGTACGATCACAGGGGTCGAGCGTTATAGATCTAATGTGGTTCACACCGGCTACTGGCCTTCGCCTCTCGAACTGGAGGGTGGAAGAGGCTGAGTCACTTGGGCCACCTATATGTTAGATTTAGCTATAGTCGCGTGGCCACAGGGGTCCGAAATTCTCGTCCACAACATAAAATCCCCCTCGTTGGATGGTTAACTCCCTGTATAAGGACTACTTTATTGACGCCCTCATTTCAGGAGAGCGTACGGGTAGAATTATATGCGGGGAGAATGCGTTCAGTGCGGACTGTACAGACAAACTTGTGAAGTGGGCACAGTCTACACAGAAACATGCGTGCGACATGGCCTCATCGTGGGTGACGGTACAAACCCGCGGTAGTAAATGTACCTACTGGTTGTCGGACGAATTTATGATCCTTAGGACATTTGCGATGACCACCAAGTTTCCAAGTAAGGAAACTTTCCAGATCCAGGAAACAGTAAGAAGATGAACGGAATAGTTCGGTGCCTGGACGCTCGAATGGACGCAAGAATGGCACTGACTAGGGCCATTAAGGAAGCTAAGAAGATGTTCTGGAGGCACCTGCTGCACTCTATAGAGGATGATCCATTGGGCAGATCTTACAAATTGTTCTGGGGGAAACTCAGGCCTTATGTTTCACCAGTAACTGAAACCCTGGAGGATGAGATACTGGAGAAAATCCTTTCTGAACTATTTCCAGAAGGACTGGGAACTGATGAGCCGCAGGGACCTGCATCCCCAGAGGTGACAATTTCTGTGGAGGAGGTCTTGGCTGCAGGTAAGAAAGGAAATGGAAGGAAGACTCCTGGACTGGTTGGGATACCAGATGTTGTTGTGCGTGCTGCGTCGACACAATGAGGGAAAAGGTTGGCGCAGTGCTTCTCCGCATGCTTGGGGTTTGAAGATTCTCGACAGCGTGGGAGATAGCGAAGCTCGTCCTGATCAAAAGGTAAAGTGACGCGCCCTCGTATTCACCGGGATCATATAGACCCATATGCGTGTTTGGCGATTAGGGCAAACTATTTTAGCGTGTGGTTGTTGGTCGGATCAACAGTTACTTAGAGGAGACACGGACATTTGCGCCATCACTATATGAACTTAGGACGGGCAGATCCACTGTAGATGCCGTCCTCGATGTTAAAAAATTTGTAGAGACATCGACGCAAGACGGGATAGTGGTTATCCTGGTGAATCTAGATATCGCTAACGCTTTTAACTCCGTGCCGTGGGCCGTCATTGTTACGGCGTTGTAGCGGATAAACTTTCCACGCAACCTGGTGAACACCATAAGGAGTTATTTAGACAATCGCGCCATAACATATACAAGCAGACATGTACGCGTCGAGGAAAGACAGGTGTATTTTAGGGTCCCACTGTGATATGTTTTGGGTCTTACTTTGTGGAATATTGCCTATGAAAGGGTCTTCCGAACCCCGGAAGGTGGTTCCCGTGATGTCTGCTATGCGGATGACGCGGCCCTCCAGTCATCGGGATGGGACCTCACTCAGGCAGTCATGTACGCTGTGCAGGACTTGAATGCTTTGGTGGTGGAGATCGAGGGATTGGGTCTTATTGTGGCGCCGAAAAAGAGGCGCTGGATGCCATGGCCTTCCCGGCCTCTGCTTTCTGCAAACGCAGGAATGTCCCGCCATAAGATTTGCCTTAGAGGTGTGGGCGTTGAAATTCAATCCGGCGTTAAATACATAGGCATAATGATATATTCAAGAATATAGTTCATGCCCCACTTCGAGGTCCTTATCCTCAACATCTCTATATCTCCCTGATTTCCCCGGTGCTCCTTTATAGTGTCTCGGATTAGTGGCGCGCCGCCGTGACGGACATGAGTATCGGACTGACTGTTCGGAGCCTCCTGAGGAAGATGGCCATCCGGGTGTGCTATGCCTATAGAACGGTCTCCTTCCATGCGGCTATGATGGTTGCGGGGATTATTTCTATCGCTAATCTGGTACCGTGGCTGGCAGAGAACTATGCGGCTGATAGAGACGTGGAGGAAACTGTTCCCTTGTGTACTAATTCTGCATTGGGTGCTCTTGCCATAAGGAGGACAATAGAAGGGTGGAGGTCTGAGGAACTTGGGCTTGTAGGAGGTCCTGCTGCAACGAGAGTGTGGGATTGGGCGACAATTGCCGAATGGATGGCTGAGTGTATTGGGAGGCCGTTCTCGATTGGAACGACATTTGACACCACACAGCTGATGACCGGCCATGGCTGTTTCTCAGCTTACTTAAATAAGATAAGGAAGATTCCCTCACCACGTTGTTTCCACTGCGGAGAGAGTGAGGATACGGCGGAGCACACCCTGGTGGACGGTCCGCTCGGAATGAGCTGATCGATGCGATGTGTTGAAGGCAACTAACCCTTCCCGTGATCGTCCTGGTCTCCCTGACTATCCCGGAGGGATGGGCGGCCTTCCAAACCTTCGCTGGGCGGTTCACGCGAGCAAAGGAGGACGCTGAGAGGCGCAGGGCACGAACGTAGAAGATGGATGTATGAGTGAGCGTGCAGGTGTTTATGTGAACAGAGGTGCAAACGATAGGCCGCATAGGAGAGTAGCTCCAATGCGGCCACCTCGGGCAAGGCTCCGAGCGGCTCAGGCGGTACCTGGCTCACTAGTCGCTTCCCTCTTGGTGTGAGTGTGTGTATACATACAGTGCGTGTATACGGGCGTGAACGTGCCTGTTCAGAGCACCATGGTGTGGGGATTGGGCCAATATGTATATAGTTAGGAAGTAATTGCGTCTCCGGGAACTCGTGGGTCCCTATCGAGTGCGCCGTATTGGTATGAATGAAATGGAATGAATGAGAGCAAGGCGAATACCGACCTGACTTACCGAGGAGGGATATTGGGCGAATTTATAATACGCTTATGCGCGATCCCGCCCACCCACTCACTCCTCAGCGTGTCACTAATAAGGATCTGAAAATTTTTTAGTCGGTAGTCGATCCGAACCTGAAAGTATTATCAGTGTGTTGAATCCGACACTCCCCTGAGTACAGGTATCAGGGGGCCTATGAAAGTTTTTCTTTCTGACGAAACAATATAAAAGTCGGTATATTTTCGTCCGACAGTCGCTTTGGATCATGATGCAATCGTACGACTTTGCCACAACAAATCGGGACATTCCAAGTCCTTCGGTCACTTCCTTTCGAGTAGCATTCGCTTAACTGTCCGTCGAATAGTCGGAATACATCTTAGTCCGACTGTCATATTGGTTCGAGATGTACTCGCATAACATTCTCTCGACTAGTTGGGGAATTTCCATGTACAGCAGTCGTATATTTTCGAGAGGCACTCGCATAAGTTTCACTCGACTATTCGCAATGTTTCCAAGTTCGACAGCCACATTGTTTCGAAAGGAACTCGCATAACTTTCCCTCAAATAGTCTGAATATGTTCACGCACGACAGTAGCATTGGTTCGAAAGGCACTCGTATAAAATTCGTTCGACTAGTCGGGATATTTCTAGATACGAAAGTGCCGTTGGTTCAAGAATCACTTGCAAAAATTTTCCACGACTAATCGGAATATATCCAAATCCGATAGATGCATTGGTTCGAGATGCTCTCGCATAACATTCTCTGTACTAGTCGGTATATTTCCAAGTCCGAACATCGTATTGGTTCCAGAGACACACGCATATCTTTCACTCGACTATTCGTAATTTTTCCATGCACGTTCGTCGAATTCGTTTTAAAATCACACGCATAACTCTCCTTCGACAAGTAGGAGTGGTAGAATAAGCTAATATTTCCGAGTCCAACTGCAGCATTGATTCGAGAAACACTTGGAAAAATTGCCCACGACTTATCGGAATATTTCCAAAACCGACCACCGCATTTGTTCAGAATAACTCGCACAAATTTCCCTCGACTATTCGGAATATTTCCAATTTCGATAACTGCATCTGTTCGATAGTTAACCGCATAATGGAAACATTTTCATCTCTATACATCGCATTAGTTCTGAAATAACTCGCAAAAGTTTTCCTCGATCAGTCGAATTATTTCCAAGTCCGACAGCCGCGATGGTTCACAAGACACTCGCATAACTTTCCCTCGACTGGGTGGAATATTATCAATTCCGACGGTCGCATTTGTTATAGAATCACTCGCATATCATTCCTTCAACTAGTCGGAATATTTACAAGTGCGACCATCGCAGTGGAACTAGTATTACTCACATAACTTTCCTGCGACTAGCCGGAATAGTTTCAAGTCCGACATTCGTATTGATTTGAGTGGCACTCGCATAAGTTTCCCTCGACTAGTCTGAATTTTACCTAGTCCGAACGTCGAATAAGTTCTAGAAACAATCGCAAAACTTTCCTTCTACTAGTCGGGATTTTTCCAACTCCGACCGTTGCATTGTTTCTAGAGTCCTTTGCAAAACTTTCCACGACAAGACGGGTTGTTTCCAATTGCGACTGTCGCGTTAGTTCTAGAATCTCTTGCATAATTTTTTCTCGACTAGTCGAAATATTTCCAAATCCGATAGGTACATTGTTTCAAGAGACAATCGCATAACATTCCAACGACAAGTGGGAATGTTCCCAAATACGACTGTCGCTTTAGTTCACAATTCACTCGAATGACGTTTGCTCGTCTAGTCAGAATGTTTCCAAGTCCGACAACAGCATTAGTTCGTGAAACACTCTCGTAACTTTATCTCGACTAATCCGGATATATCCAAGTTCGACCGTCGCATTGTTTCCAATGTATCTCGCATAACATTCTCACGACTAGTCGAAATATACCCATGTCCAACACCCGCATTAGTTCGAAAGGCACTTGCATTAGTTCCTCACGACTAGTTGGTATATTTCCAAGTCCGACAGCCGAATCTGTTCAAGAGGCACTCGCATTACTTTCCCTCCATCTCTCAGAATATTTCCAATCCCGACATTCGCTTTCGTGCGTAAGTGATCCGCATAACGTTTCCTCGACTAGTCGATTTGTTTCCAATCACGACACTAGCATTGAATCACAAGACAATCGTAATATTCTCCCTCGACGAGTAGGGATACTTCCAAGTCCGTTAGCCTCATTGGTTCACTAGAAAATTGCATAACTTCCCCCGGCTAGTCGGAATTTTTCCAAGTACGTCGGTCGCATTGGTTCTAGCTTCACACATAAAACTTTCTCTCAAATTTTCTGTATATTTCCAATACCGACAGCGGCATTGTTTCGAGAGGAACAAGCATAACTTTCCCATAACTAATCGGAATATTTCCTATATCGACAGTCGCATTGATTCACAAGTGAATCCCATAACTCTCTCTCGACTAGTCGGGATATTTACAAGTCAGAAATTCGCATTAGTTCACTAAATATTTTCCTTCGACTAGTCGCAATATATATAAGTCCGACAGTCGCAATTGTTCTTAAAGCTCTCGCATAACTGTACCTCGACTAATCGGAATAATTTCCTAGTCCGACAGCTGCATTGGTTAGAGAAGCTCTGCATGACATTCTCTCGGCTACTCGGAATATTTTCTGTTCCGACAGTCGCTTTAGTGCAGAAATGACTCGCATAACTCCCTTCGGCTAATCGGATTTGTTCTAAGAACGACAGTCTCATTGGATCGAGAAGCACTCCCAAAAGTTTCACCTTACTAGTTGGAATATTTTAAAGTCCGACTGCCGCATTGGTTCGATAGATAACCATGTAACTTTCCATCGGCTGGTCAGAATATTGCCAAGTCTGACAGCCGCATAGGTTCTGTAGTCAATCGCATAACTTTCCCTCGACTAGTTTTATTATTACCAAGCCTGTTTTTTACATTAGCTCACTAGTCACTCACATATCTTTCCCTTGACTAAACAAATTTTTTCCGAGTCTAACTATCGCTTTGGTTCCAGATGCACTCGCATAACTTTCACCCGTCAACGCGGAATATTTCCAAGTCCGACAGTCGCATTGGTCCTAAAGACACTCACATATTTTTCCCCTGACCACTTGCAATATTTTCAATTCCGGCAGGCGAATTTGTTCGAGAGGATCTCGGATGACTTTCCCTCGATTATTCTGAATATTACTAACTCCGACAGTCACTTTATTTCGAGTAGCACTGGCATAGCTTTCACCTGATTAGTAGGAATATTTCCAAGTTCGACTACTGAGATGATTCGATAGGCATTCGCATAACTTTCCCTAGAATATTCAGAAAATTTCCAATTCCTAATATCGCATTGGTACGAGAAGCAATTTCATTTCTTCCCCCGACTCGTCAGAATATTTCCAAGCCCTACGGTCGGTTTGGTTCACATGACACTCGCATAATATTCCCATGATTAGGCGGTATATTTCCAAGACCGACAGCTGTATTGGTTTGAGAGGCACTTGCATATTATTTCCTCGACTAGTCATAATATTACCAAGTCTGACATTGGCATTGGTTCACAATCTTTTCGCATAACTCTCCCTCGAGTAGTAGAAACCATTTCAAATCTTACAGTTGCCTTAGTTTGAATGGCACCGTCATAAGTTTCCCTCCAATAGCCAGAATATTTCTCAGTCCGACAGTCGTATTGATTCGAGAGGCAGTCGCATAACTTCTCCTCGACTAGTAGGGATATTTCCAAGTCCGACCATCACAATTGTTCCAGAGTTACTCGCATAATTATACCACGGCCAGTAGGAATTTTTCCATTCCGACAGCCGAACTTTGTTGCGCTGCAATCGCATAACTTTCGATCTACTAGTCGTAAAATTTCCAAGCCCGACAGTCGCATTGGTTCACAAGTCACCAGCATAACTTTTCCTCGACTTGCCCGAATACTTCTAAGGCTGACATTCGTATTGTTTCTAAAGGCACTCGCATAAGTTTCGCTGGGCTAGTCGGAATATTTCCAAGTACGAAAGCCGCATTGAATCGAGAGGTAAGCGTATAATATTCCCTCGACTTGTCTGTATATTTTCATGTCCGACAGTCGCATTGGTTCAAATGGCACTCGCATAACTCTCCCTCGATTTGTTGGAATATCTTCAATTCCGGTTGCCATATTAGTTTGAGAGAAACTCTCATAGCTTTCCCCCGACAAGTTGGAATAATTCTAAGTCCGACATTCGCATTCATTTCAAAAGCAATAACATAACTTTCCATCGATTACTCGGGTTATTTCCAAGTCCGACATTTGCAAAGAGCTGAATGTCACTAGCACAATTTTCCCTCGAATAGTTGGAATATTTCCAAGTCCGTCAGTCGTATTGCTGCAAGAGGCAAACGCATAACTTTTACTCGACTAGACGGAATATTTCTAAGTCCAACAAGCGCATTGTTTCGAGAGTCACTCGCATGACTTTCCCTCGACTAATCGGAATATTTCAAAGTAAGGCGACTCATTGGTTAGAGGGTACTCGAATAACTATCCCACAACTTGTCGTGGTATTTCCAATTCCTACTGTCGCATTATGTCGAGAGGCACTCGGAAAGCTATTTCTTGTCTAGTCGGGTTCTTTTCATGTCAGACAGTCGCATTGGTTCACAAGTTACTCGCTTTACATTCGTTCGAATACTGGAGAAATTTCCAAGTCAGACAGCTATATGGATTCGAAAGTTATTCTCATAATTTTCCATCGATTAAACAAAATACTCCATGGACGATGGCTGAATTGTTTCGATAGGCACACGCATTACTATGCCAGGACTAGTCGGAATACTTCGAAGCCTGACAGCCGCATGGCTTCGATAGGCACTCGCATTCCTTTCCCTCGACCATTGGGAATATTTTCAATTCCGACAGACGATCTTGTTCACAAGTCACTCGCATAATTTTCCCTAGTCTATTCGAAATATTTCCAAATCCAACAGTCGCTAAAGCTCACAAGACAATCGCATAGTATTCCTTCCGCTAGTTGAAATATTAATAAGACCGTCTGTCGCTCTGTTTCGTGTGACACTCGCATAACTTTCATTCTGTAGTCGAAATATTTTCAAATACGACAGTCGCATTGATTCAAGTGACACTTGCATACTTTTCTCTCAACTTGTCGGAATATTTTCAAGCCCCACAGTTGCATTGGTTCCAGAGTCACTCGCAAAAGTTACCCTCGACAATTCAAAATTTGTCAAAGTCCGACAGCTGCATTGATTCGAGAGATACTTGCATAAATTTCCCCCGACTAGTTCGAATATTTCAAAGTCCGGCAGACGCAATGCTTCCAGAGACACTCGGACAACTTTCCCTAAACTAGGCCGGATATTTTTTAGTCCGGCAGCCGTATTGTTTCAAGAGGTACTCGCTCAAATTTCCCTCGACTAGAAGGAACTTTTTCGTCAGCCGCTCTGGTGCGAGAGAATCTCACAAATCATTCCCACGACTAATGGCAATGTTTCTAGGTAGAACAGTCACATCAGATCGAGAGGTACTCGCCGAACATTTGATCGACCAAGAGGGATATTTCCAAGACCGACAGTCGCAATGTGTTGAATGGTACTCGTATAATTATCTCTCGAATTGTCGGAATAATACCTCGTCCGAAAGTCTCATTGGTTCACAAGCCGCTCGCATACTTTTTCTCTCGATTAGTGGGATCTTCCAAGTCTGAAAGTCGCATTGGTTAATGACACTCACCTAACATCCGCTCGACTATTCAGTTTATGTCCAAGACAAACAGACGCATTGGTTCGAGAGGCACTAGCACAACTTTCCGTCGACTAGTCTAAATATTTCTAGTTCGAGTGGCACACTCGACAAATGCCGTCGACTATTCGGAACATTTCTAGGTGGGACAGTATCTTTGGTTCGAACTGCTCTCACATAGATTTCCCTCCACTATTCGGAATATTTCCAAGTACGAAAGTCGCATTCGTCCAAGGGCAATCACATAATTTTCCTTGACTTGTCGGCATATTTCTAGGTACGACAGTCGCTTTGGTTGGAGAGTCATTCACATAAGTTTCCTTCGTTTAATAGAATTATTTCTACGGCTTGCAGTCGTTTTGCTTCGAGAGGGACTCTAGTAACGTTCCCTTGACTAGTCGGTATATTTCCAAGTTCTACAGTTGCATTGGTTCGAGAGGTACTCGCACAACTTTCCCTCCATTAGTCGGCATAATTCCAAGACCGATATTTGCATTGGTGCGATAAGTACTTGCTCAAATCCTCCTAGATTGTCGGAACATTTCTTACTCTGACAGTTGCATTGGTTCAAGCGGCACACGCATAACATTCACTCGACTGGTCGGAATATTTCCGAGACCGGAAGTCGCATTTTTCGAGAGATAATCGCACAGCATTTTCTCGTCTAATCTAATTATTTCCTAGTGCGACTTTCACAGTGGTTCGAGTGTCTCTCACGTATCTTTCTCACAAGAAGGCGGAATAATTCTCAGTCCGAAAGTTGCATTGGCTGGAGAAACACTCGTAAATATTTCCCTAGACTTGTGGAAATATTTCTAAGGGCAGGTCGCATTGGTTCGGGAGGCACTAGCTTAACTTTCCTTTAACTTATTCGATTTCTGTCTTGCATTCGTTTCTTTTTAGAGGCACTCACATAACCCTTCCTCCACTAGTCGGAATGTTTCTATATACGATAGTCCCATCGGTTCGAAATGAACTCGTATGAGTTACTTTAGTCCATTCGCTATACTTCCAAGTGCCACAGACGCATTGGATCACGTGTCACTCGCAAATCTTTCCATCGACTATTTTTAATATTTTTTAGTTTCAATGTCGCAATGGTAAGAGAGACACTAGCCGAACTTTTGCTCAATTCGTCGAATTATTTCCAAGTCCGACAAACGCATATGTTGGAGAGGCCCTTTAATAACTTAATTGATAAAAGGATACTCTCATATCATTCCCTCGACTAAGCGGAATACTTCCAAGAATGAAAGTCGCATTGGTTTAATAGGCGGTCCCATGACTTTCCCTTGACTAGTCGAAATATTCTTTAGTCCAACAGTCGCATTGCTCTCAAGTGAATCAAACATTTCACCCTCGACTAGTCGGGATATTTTCAAGACATACAGTCACATAAGGTGACAAGATTCTCACCTAACTTTCTCCTGACTATTCAGAATATGTCAAAGTACGACGGTCGTATTGGTTCGAGAAGGACTTGCATATCTTTCGCTCGACTAGTCTTAATATTTCCAAGTTCGACAGGCGAAATGATTCGAAAGAAACACGGATAACATTTCCTCCACTAGCTGGGTTATATGCAAGTCTGACAGCCTCATTGGACCAAGAGACAATCGCATAACTTTTTATCGACTAGTCGAGTTAATTCCAAGTCCGACAGTCCAAATGTATCGGGAGTCCCTTGCATAATTTTCAATCGTCTAGTCGACATATTTGCAAGTCCGACAGCCGCATTGGTTGAAGGCAACTCTCATAATTTGCCCTCGACTAATAAAAATTTGCCTAAATATGACAATCGTATGAGATCAAGATGCACTCGCATAACATGCCCTCCACAATTTGGGATATTTCCATTTCTGGTAGCCGCGTTGGATCGAGAGCCCTCGCAGGACTTTACCCCGACTAATTGGAATATTTCCAAATCCGACTGTCGCATTGGTTCCCAAGTTACTCGCATAATTATCCCTCGACTAGTCGGAATAATTCCAATCCGACAGCCATATTGATTTGTAAGTCAATCGCATAACTTTCTTTCGACTTGTCGCTGAATTTCCAAGACCGAAAATCGCATTGGTTCAAAAATCACTCGCATGACTTTCCTTCGAATAGTCGGTGTTTTACTAAGACCGATTATCGCAATTCTCGATATGGCACTTGCATATTTTTTCATCCGATTAGTCGGAATATTTCCCAGAGAGATTGACGCATTGGTTTGCGCGGCACTCCCATTATATTTCCTCCACCAGTCGAAATATAGGCAATTCCGACAGTAGCCTTAGGTCCAGAGTACGACCTACTCTCACTATACTAGTCGATATATTTCCAAGTCCGACGGCCGCATTGGTTCGAATGGCACTTGCATAACTTTTCCCCGACAAGTTGGAATATTTCCAAGTCAGTCATTCGCATTGGTTCCAGAAGCAATCTCATAACTTTCCATCGATTAGTAGGATTATCTCCAGGTCTGGAAATCGCAAAGTGTCATGAGACCTTCGCATAATTTTCACTCTTCAAGTCGGAATATTTCCAAAACCTACCTTCGCTTTGATTCAAAATAACTGGTATAACTTTCTCTCGACGTGTCGGTATATTTCCAATTCCGCATTTGCTCGAAATGTACTCGCATATAATTCTCCGCATAATGGTAACATTTACAACTCCGAACGTCGCATTAGTTTTAGAATACCTCGTATAAGTTTTCCTCGTTCAGTCGGAATACTTCTAAGTCCGACCGCCGCATGGATCACAAGACACTCGCATAACTTAACCTCGACAAGGCGGAATATTTCCGAGCCCGGCAGTCGCATTGTTTCAAATGGCACACGTATAACTTTTCCACGACTACTCGGAATATTTCCAAGTGCAACAGTAGCATTGTATCGTGCAGCGCATGCAAAACTTTCCGTCGACAAGTCGAAAATATGCTAGGTCTGATTGTCGCATTGGTTTGAGTTATTCGCATTACTTTCTCTTGGCTAGTTTGAACACTTCTAAGTCCAAGTTTCGCATTGGAACATAACCCAATCGCATAACTTTCTCTTGACTAGACGAAATATTTCTAGGTCCGACAGTCACATGGACACGTTCGTATAACTTTCTTTCGTCTAGTGGGAATATGTCTAAGTGCTACAGCCTCATTGGTTGGTGATGCTCTTGAATAACTCTCCCTCGACTAGTTGGATAATTCCAATTTCGATATTTGCATTGGTTGAAGATGCACTCGTACAACTTTTTCTCGACTTGTCGGTATATTTACAGGTCGACACTCGCCTTGATTCTATAAGCACTCACCTAACTTTCTCACAACTAGACGAAATATTTCTAATTGCGACATTCGCAAGGTCCGAGAGGAACACGCACAAATTACCTTCGACAAGCCTATTCATTGCTAGGAGCGACTGTCGCTTTGGTACTAGAGGCACTCGCATAAATTTCCCTTGACCAGTGGAAATATTTCCAAGTACGACAGTAGCAATAGTTGGAGAGGAACTCTCATGACTTTCCCTCGACTAATTGGAATATTTTTAAGTCCGTCAGTCGAATTGGTTCACAAATAATTCAAATAACTCTTCCGCAACTAATCAGGATATTTTCATTTCAGACAGTCGCATTGGATCACAAGTTCCTCGCATTACATTTCCTAGACTAGTCCGGATATTTTCAAGTCCGGCAGTCGCATTGCTTCTAGCATCACTAGCATAACTTTCCGTGGACTATTCCGAATGTTTCCAAGTCCGACAGTCAAGATGGATCGATAGGCATTCGCACAACTTTCACTCGACTATTCGGAATACTTCCAATGTTGATTTTCGAATTGTTTCAATAGGCACTTGATTAACTTACATTCGACTAGTCGGAATATTTCTATGTCTGACAATCGAATTTGTTCCTGAGGTACTCGCATAATTTCACACTACAGGACAAAATATTTCCGAGTTCGTAATCCGCAATAGTTCATGAAGCACTCGCATATTATGCCCTCCTCCAAGGGGAATATTTCCAATACCGAGAGTCTCTTTAGTTCACAATTCATTCGAATAACGTTTCGTCGTCTAGTCGGAATGATTTCATGTTTGACATACTCTATGAGTCAAGTTACACTCGCACAAAGTTCCCCCGAGTAATGGATATATTTCCTAGATCGGCAGTCGCATATGTTCGAATGTCACTCGCACAACTTTCCCTCGTCTAATCGGGATATTTCCAAGTCCGACATTCGCATTAGTTCGAGTGGCACTCTCATTACTTTTCCTCGACTAGTAAGAATGTTTCCAGATCTATCAGTCGCATTCGTTCGAGACGCACTCGTACATTTAACCCTCGACTGGTCGGAATTTTTTCAACTCCGAAAGTCGCAATTATTCGAGTGGCACTATTATAACATTCTTTCGACCAGTCGGAAATTTTCTAGGAAAGACAATCGCATTGATTCGAGAGGCACTTTTATAACTTTCCCTCGAATAGTCGCATTGCTTTCAAGTCCGATAGTCGCATTTGTTCAAGAAAAACTTTCGTAACTTTCCCTCGCCTAGTCGGAATATTTCTATGATCGACGGTAGTATTTGCTCGAGCGATACTCTCACAACTCCCCCTCGATAAGTGGGAATGTTTGCTGGTCCGAAAATCTTATTTGATCGAGAGGAACTCGAATAATTATCTATCGCCAAGTAGGAATATTTTCAAATCCGACACTCGCATTGGTTCTCAAGCCACTCGCTTAGATTTCCATGGATTAGTTAGAGTATTTCTAATTCCATCAGTCGTTTTCGTCCGGGATGACTCGTTCAATACTCCGTCGATTAGACGGAGCATTAGTAGGTGCGACATTGCCTTAATCCGAGAGGCACTCGCATAAATTTTCCTCGACTAGTCGGAATATTTCTTGGTTCGAATGTCACTTTGGTTTTAGAAACACTCACATAACTTTCCCTCGACAATTCAGAATATTTCCGAGCTTGACAGTCGTATTTATTCAAATGATACTCGTATAACTCTCTCTAGTCTAGTCGAGATATATCCAAGTCAGATAGAAGCATTGGTTCGAGATTAACTTTCATAATTTTACCAAGACTAGTCGGATTATTTCCAAGTCCGGAAGTAACATTGGTTTGAGAGGCACACGCAATACTTTCCGTCGACTAATCAGAATATTTCCATGTCTGCCAGTCTTGTTTGTCCAAGAGGCACTCACATAACTTTTCACCGAGTAGTCGAAATATTTTGCAGACCGACAGCCGCAATCTTTTGGGAGCCATTCGCATAACTCTTTCTCAACTGGTCGGAATATTTTTAAGTACAACAGTCGCATTGATTCAAAGTAATTCGCATAACTCACCCTCGACTAGCCGGTATATTTTCAAGAAAGACAATCTCATTGGTTGACATGTTACTCGCATAACTTTATCTCGACTAGTCGGAATACGTCTAAGTACGATAGTCGTATTGTTTCTAGGGGCACCCGCATAACTTTCACTCGACTGAATATTTCCAAGACCAACACCTGCATTGGTTCGAGAATCACTTGCCTAAATTTCCCTCTGCTAAATATGATATTTTCAAGTCCGGCAGTCTTATTGATTTCAGAATAAAGCTCATAACATTCCCTCAACTAGTTGGAATATTTCCGTCTCCGACTGCTGCATTGGATCGAGAGACACTTACATAACTTTCTCTCAGCTAGTCCGGATATTTTCATGTCCAACCGTCTCATTCGTTTTAGAATCACTCGCCTAATTTTCCCCGAATAGTCGGAATATTTCCTAGTCCGACCGTCGCATTAGTTCTCGAATTACTCGTATAACCTTCCGTCGACAAGTCGGAATATCTTCAAGTTCATCAGCCGCATTTGTTCCGGAGGCATTAAAATAACTTTCGCCGACTAGTCGAAAAATTTCCATTCCGGACTGTCGCATTGGTTTACTAATCACTCCCATAATTCTCCCCGACTAGTCGTAATATTTCTAAGTTCTACAATCGCAATGGTTCGAGAGGCACCTGCATAACTTTCTCTCGACTAGTTGGAACATTTCCAACCCCGACTGTCAAAGTGATTTTCAAGACACTCACTTAACTTTACCCGACTAGTAGGAATACTTTAACGCCCAACAGCCAAAATGGTTCGAGAGGTACCCGCATATCTTTCCCTCGATTATTCGAAATATTCCCAGGACAGACAGTCGTACTGGTTCGAGAAGCACTCGCATAAATTTCGCCGATTAGGCGGAATATTTCCAACTATAATAGCCGAATTGGTTGGAGAGACACTTGCAAATCTTTCCCTCTACTAGTCGGAATATTTCCACGCCCGACAGTCCCATTGGTTTACATGACATTGGCATAACTTTCCCTCATCTAGTCGTGATGTTTCCAAATCCGACAGCAGCATTTGTTCGAGAGGCACTGGCATAAATAGCCCTGACTCTAAGAATATTTCCAAGTCCAACCATTGCATTTGTGCTAGAATCACTCGCATAACTTTTCCTGACTAGTCGGATAATTTCCGAGTTGCACAGATGCACTGGTGAGATGGTCTCTCGTATAACTTTCCCAAGACTAGTCGGAATATTTTCAAGTCTGACACTCGCTTCGATTCGAGTGTCACTCGCATAAATTTCCCTCTACTACCCAGAATACTTGCAAGCCTGACATTCGCATTGGTTCGATTGACACTCGCATAACATTCTCTCGACCACTAGGTATATTCACAATTCTGAAAGACGCTTCGGTTAATAAATCATTCGAATTTCGTTTCCTCGTCGAGTCGGTATGATTTCAAGGCCGAAATTTCCTTTTGATTGAGTGTCAAGCGCATAAAGTTCCACTGGCTACTCGTAATATTTCCAAGTACTACTACTGCATTAGTTGGAGAATCACTTGCATAATTTTCCCTCTAATATTCGGAATCTTTCCAAGTCCGACCGTCACATTGGATCTAGAATAACTCGGATAACTTTCCCTCGTCTAGTCGGAAAAATTACAAGTCCGACATTACTTTTGTTTCAAGTGGCATTAGCATAACATTCCCTCAACCACTGGAAATATTCCCAATTCCGACATATTCTTGAATTAACAAATCACTTTAATAACGTTCCCTCTTCTAGTCGAAGTAGTTCCAAGTACAACATTTGCTTTGATCCGAGATACACTCGCATAAAGTTACCTCGACTAATAAGAATATTTCCTAGTCCGACAGTGTCATTTGTTCGAGAGGAACTGTCATATCTTTGCTCGACTCGTGCGAATATTACCAAATTCGGCAGTCGCATTTTTCGAGAGGTACTCGCATAACATTCCCTCGACTACTCGGAATATTTCCAATTCCGGCAGTCGCTTTGGTTCCAGGTTTTATCGTATTACTTTCCCTCGACGAACCAGAATATTATACTAGTCCAATGTCGCATGTGTTCTAGAGCCACTAGCATTAATCTACCTCGATTTGTCGGAATATTTCCAATCCCGAAAGCCGCATTGCTTCACAAATTAATCGCATTACTTACCCTCAATTCGTCGAAATAGTTCCACGGCCGATAGATGCATTGTATCGAGAGACTCTCTAATAAATTTCCCTCATCTTGTCGGAATATTTCCAAGACTGACGCTCTTAATGTTTCGAAATGCACTCTCATAACTTGCCCTCGATTAGTCGGAATATTTCCAAGCACGGCAGGCGCATTGGTTCAAGAAACATTCGCATAACATTCACTCGATCTGTCGGAATGTATCTAAGATAGACAATCTCATAGGTTCGAAGTGCACTCTCATATCCTTCCCTCGACTAGTAGGAATATTTCTTACTTCTACAGTCGTATTCGTTCAAGAGAAATACGCTCAACTATCCGCTGACTAGTCGCCACAATTTTAAATTCGACAGCTGCAATGGTGCGAAAGGCATTCGCATACCTTTTCCTCAACAAGTCGTAATTTTTCCAGTACCGCCAGTCGCATCGGTTCGAGAGGGATTCGCAAAATTTTATCTTGACTAGTCGGAAAATTTCCTTTTTTGGCATCTGCATTATGTTGAGAGGCACTGGAATAAATTTCCCGACTAGTAAGAATATTAGTAAGTCCGACGGTCGCAGTTGCTTCTCGACTATTCATAATATTTCCAATTACGAAAGCAGCATTGCACCGATTGGAACTTCCAAACCTTCCTTCGGCTAGTCGGAATATTCCCAAGAACGTCAGCCGCATAGGTTCCTGAGTCACTCGCATAGTTTTCTCTCGACTAATCTAAAAATTTACAAATCCGACCGTCGCATTGGATCCAGAGTAACTCACATAAGTTATCCCATATCGTCGGAATAGTTCCAAGACCGACAGCTACATCGGTTCGATTGGTATACGCAAAACTTTCCCCAGAATAGTCGGTATATTTCCTAGTCCGACAATAGCATTGATTCACAATTAATTCGCATAACTCTCAATTTTCTAATTGAAATAGTTCCAAGCCCGACTGTCGCTTTTGTACGAATGGCAATCGGATAAATTACTCTAACCTAGTCGGTTAATTTCTATTTCTGACCGTAGTATTGGTCCGGGATGCTCTCGCATAACTTACCCTCAACATATCGGAATATTTCCAAATCCAGCGACCACATTTGTTCCAGAGGAAATCGTATAACTTTCCCCCTACTAGTCGGAAAATTTCATTGTCCGGCAGCACATTGTATCGAGAGGCATTCTCATAAATTTCCGTCGATTAGTCGAAATATTTCCAAGTCCGACTCTCGCATTGGTCCGAGGTGCACTTGTAAAATCTTCCCCGGACATGTACGAATATTTCAGAACCCGGCAGCCGTATTGATTCGAGAAGCTATCATCATACTTTTCCCCGATTATTCGGTATATTTCCAAATCTGACAGTAGCATTGATTAATAATTCATTCGCATAATTCTCACTCTTCTGGTCGGATTAGTTCAAAGTCCGACAGTCTCGTTAGTTTGAGTGGCCCTCATATATATTTTTCCCTAGACTATTCGGATCATTTCCAATTCCAACCAACTTACCGGTCCGTGTGGCACTCGCATAACTTACCCTCGACCTTTCGGAATATTATCAAGTCCTGCAGCCGTATTGGTTTGACAGGTTCCCTCATGACTTTCCCCGGAATAGCTGAAATATTACCAGTCGCTATGATTCGGGAAGTAAACACATTACTTTCCCTCAACCTGTCGGTATATTTCCAAGCCTGAAAGTCATATTGTTTCAAACATCACTCGCATAACTTTCTCTCGACATGTCGAAAAATTTCCAAGACCGACAGTCGTATTGATCCCAGAGGCACTCGCAAAACTTTCCAACGACCAGTAGTAATATTTCCAAGTCCGACAGCAGAATTTGTTCGAGAAAGACTTGGATAAAATTCCAACGACTAATCAAGATATTTCTAAAACCGACCTTCGCATTGGTACAGAATAACTCACATAACTTTCCCTCGACTAGTCAGAACATTTCCAAGTCCGACAGCCGCAATTCCTCAACAGGCACTCGCATAAAATCTCCCGACAATTCGGAATATTTCCAAGTCCAACATCCGCATTGGTTCGGTACGCACACGCATAATTTTCCCTCGACTATTCGGATTCTTACCAATTTCGACAGCCTATTTTTCATAAGGCATTCGCATATTTTTCCTTGGTCCAGTCAGAATATTTCCAAGTCTATTGCAAATTGGTCCACAAACCACTCGCATAACTCTTCCTTGACTAGTAGGAATAATTCCAAGACCGACAGTCCTTTAGACGCGATTCGGACTCGCATAACGCTCTCTCGTCTAGTTGGAATATTTTCCAGTCCGACAGCCGCATTTTTCGAAATGCATTTGCATAACTTTACCTTGACAAGCCCGACTTTTTTCAAAGTCCGACAGCTGCTTTGGTTTGTGATTCGGTCGCATTCTTACGTCTAGTCGGATTATTTCCCAGTCCGACAACCGCATTGTTTCAAAAGGTACTCTCATAACTTTCGCTCGACTAGTCGGAATGCCTCGAAGACCAACAGCTGCATTGGTTCGAAAGTCTCACATACTTTTCCTTCGACTAGATGGAATAGGACCTCGTCCGACAGACGCAATGGTACGAGAGGCACTCGCATAAGTTTCCTTCGACTGCACGGAATGTATCCAATTCCGTCAGTCACATTGGTTCGAAAGTCACTCGCAAATCTTCCCACAATTAGTCGTCATTCGCATAGGTTCACAAGTCATCCGCATCATTTTTCTTCCACAAGGCGGTATATTCCAAGTCCGACAGCTTCATTGGTTCGAGGGTCACTCGCATATCACTCCCTCGACTAATCCGAATATTTCTATTTCCTACAGTCGCTTTTGTTCATAAATCATTTGCATAACAATACTTCGTCTAGTTGGAATTTTACCAAGACCGTAAGCATCTTTGTTTTGAGTGGCACTCGAATAACTGTTACCCGACTAATTGTAGTATGTCCAAGTCTGGCAGAAGCATTGGTTCGAGACGCACTCTCATAACATTCCCTCGACCTATTGGAATATTTTAAATTCCGATTGTCGCATTGGTTTAGAAGTCACTCATATAACTTTCCCAACGAATATACAAAATACTTTCTAGTCCGTCAATCGCAATGGTTCAATAGTTAGTTGCATAACTTTCCCTTGACTGCTCGGAAAATTTCCAAACCCGTCAATCGCATTAGTTCACAAGTCCCTAGCATAACTTTCCCTCGGCTAGTCGAGATATTTTAGCGTCAGATAGTTGCATTAGTTCACCAGCTACTTGCATTTCTTTCTTCCGACTAGTCGGAATATTTCCAAGTCCTATAGTTGGGGTGGTTCGATTGACACTCGCATACCTTTCTCTCAACTAGTCGGGATATTTCCAAGTCCCAACGTCGCATTGGTACATAAGTCAGTCGCATAACTTTCCTACGACTCGTCTGCACATTTCCAAGTACGACAGTCTCATTGGATCGAGAGGTACTCTCATATCTTTTCTCGAGTAGTCGGAATATTTATAGGAACAACGTTTGAATTTTTTCGAAAGACACAAGTAGAACATACCCACGCTCATTCTCAATTTTTCCAAATCCGATAGTCACATTAGTCCACAAGCCAGTCCCATAAATATGCCTCGAATTGTCGAAATACTTCTAGGCCCTACAGTCGCTATGGTTTGAACGGCACTCACATATCATCCCATCGACTAGTCGGAATATTACAACTTCCGATAGTCCCATTAGATCGACATTCACTCACATAACTCTCCCACTAATAGTCGGATAATTTCCACGTCTGAATGACGCACAGGTTCGATAGACCCTCATATAAGTTTCCCACGACTAGTAGTATTATTTTCAAGTACGAGAGTCGCATTGGTTCGAGAGGCACTCGCACAATTTTCCCTCGTCTAGAATGAATATATCCACTACTTGCTGTCGCAATGGTGCGAGATGTACTAGCACAAATTGCCATGGACTAGTCACAACATACCTAACTCCGACAGTCGCATTGGATCGATTGACTCACGCAATACTTTCCCTTGACTAAACGAAATTTTCCTAGGTCTGAAGGTCGCATTGGTACGAGATGTACTCGCATTACATTCCCTCGACTGGTCGTAATGCTTCCAAGTACGATAATCGTATTTGTTCGAGAGACATTCGGATAACATTCATTCGACTAATCGGAATATTTCCAAGTTCGACTTTCGCATTGGTTCGAGAGGCACTCGCATATCTTTCCCTTAACTAGGCGGAATATTTCTAATTCCATCAGGTGCATTGGTTGGAATGGCACCCACTCTACTTTCGCACGTCTATTCGGAAAGTTACGAGCCCGGTAGTCGCATTTGTTCTAGAAACAATCGCATAACTTTCCTTCGAATAGTCGGAATACTTCCAATTACAGCAGTCGCATTGGTGCAAGGGACACTATCATAACTTTTCCACGATTAGTCGGAACATATCTATCACAGATAGTCGCATTAGTTCGAGTGGCTCTCGCAAAACTTTCCCTCGACTGGACTGAATATTTCAGTGTACGAAATTTGCTTTGGTTCGAGAGTAAATAGCATAAGTTTCGCTCGTATAGTCGGAATATTTCCAAGGCCGATTTTCCTATTGGTTCAATAGGCACTCAATTAACTTTCCATCGACTAGACACAATATTTCTCGGTCCGACAGTCCCATTAGTTTGTGAGGAACTAGTAAAACTTTCACTTGACTAGTCGTAATGTTTCTAGTCCCGACAGCCGCATTGGTACGAGAGGCACTCGCATAACTTTTCCTATACTAATCGGAATATGTCCAAGTATGAGGATTACATTTGTTAGAGTTGCTCTCTTATAACTTTCAATCCGTCGGAATATTTCCAAGAGCGACAGTCGCTTTGGTTGGGGAGGCACTCGCACAACTTTCCCTCGATTAGTCGGAATATTTCTAGGTCCGACAATCGCACGGATTTATGATTCGTCCGTATAACATTCTTTCGACTAGTCGGAATATTTCCAGGTCCGATTGTTGCATATGTTCGAGATGAACTCGCACAACCTTCCGTCGACTAAATCGAAGATTTTTAGTTCCTAGAGACGCTTTGTTTAGAGAGGCACCTGCACAAATTTCCCTCGACTAGTCGGAACATTTTTAATTCCAAGAGTCGCATTGTTTCTAGATGCACAAGCAAAACAGTTCCATGACAAGTCAAAATATTTCTAAATCCGACAATCGTTTTGTTTCACAAGTGACTCGCATAAATCTCACCCCACTTGTCGGATTAGTTTCAAGTCCGAATATCACTTTGTTGCGAGTGGCACTTGCATAAGTTCCTCTCGACTATAAGGAATATTTCTAGGTCCGACTGTCGTTAAGTTCGGAGAGACACTCGTATTACTTAGCCTCGACAAGTCGGGATTTGTCCAAGTTCATCAACCGTATTGGTTCGAGAAAAACTTTCAAAACTTCCCTGGACTATTCGGAATATTTCCAAGTAAGACAGTTTCATTGGGTCATAAGTCACACGCATAACTTTCCCACATCTAGACGGAATAGTTTCAAGTTCGATAGTCGCATTGGTTCCAGAGGCATTCTCATAAATTTCCAGCGTCTAGTCGGAATATTTCTAGGATCGACATTGGTTAGAGAAGCACTCGCATAACTTTCCCTCTACTAGTCCGAAAATGTCTAGGTCCTTCTGTTGAATTGGTTCAAGAGGAACTCGTATAACTTTCTCTCGGATGTTCGGAAAATTTACAATTTCGACAGTCGCATTTGTTTGAGTGGCACTCTCATAACATTGCGTCGGCAAGTTGGAATATTTCCAAGACCAATAGTCGCAATGTTAAACAAACCTATCGCTTAACTTTCCCTCGATATGTCGGAATATTCCTAATTCCGACAGTTGCATTAGATCGAGAAACACTTTCATAACATTCCCTCGTCTAGACGGAATATTTCTAAGTCGAACAGTTGCATTTATTCGAGCGACACTCTCATATCTTTTCCTCATCTAGTGCGAATATATCTAGGTCCGATAGTTGCATTGGATTGAGAAGAACCGTCATATGTATCCCTCGATTAGTCTGAATATTTATAAGACCGATAGTTGCATAGATTCGAGAGTCACCAGCATAACTCTCCCTCGACTAGTTGGATTATCTCCAAGAAAAGTAATAACATTGGTTCACAAGACATACTCATAAATTTCCCTCGACTAGACGGAATATTCCTAAGTCTAACAGTTCCATTGGTTCGAGAGGCACTTTTATAACTTCTCACTTAAAGTCGGAATATTTTTAGATCGACAGTCGTATATGTTCGAGAGAGACCCGCAAAACTTTCCTTCGAAGAGTCGAAATATTTCTTGGTCCGACAAACCCATTTGTTCGAGGGATACTCACATAATTTTTCCTGGTCTAGTAGAATATTTCTAGTTCGACAGTCGCATATGTTCAAGCAGAATTCGCAAAACTTTTCTCGCCTCTACGGTATATTTCTAGATACGACTTTCATAGATTCACAAGAAACTTGCATAACTTCCCTCGTATAGTCGGAATATGTCTATGTCCGACAGTCGCATTGGTTCGAGAGGCAAACGCATAACTTTCCATCGACTTGTCGGAATATTTCTAGACCCGACAATGCCATGGTTAAGAAGGTACTCGAATAACTTTCCCTCGATTAGTCGGAATTTTGATAAGTCCAACAATTGCATAAGTTCGAGAAACACTCTCATAACTTTCCTTCGTCTAATCGGAATACTTCTATATCCGAGAGTCGAAATAGATCGAGAAGAACTCTAATAAATATGTTTCTCTCGTTCAGTCGGAATATTTATAGGTCCGACAGTTCCATTCGTTTGAGAGGCACTTGCATAACATTCCCTTGCCTAGCCAGAATATTTCCAATTTCGACAGTCACATTAGTATACAAGTCAGTTGCATAACTCTTCCTCGACTAGTCGAAAATTTTCTGTGCCCTACAGTCGCATTATCCCGAGATTCTCTCGCATAACCTTCCCTGGACTAGTGGGAATATTTCTAAATCTTACAGTCGCATTGGTCTGGGAGGCACTTGCTTACCTATCGCTAGACTATACGGAATATTTCCAAGTCCGAGAGTCTCAATATGTCGGTGGTCACATACATAATTTTCACTCGACTAGACAGAAAATATCTATGTCCGACAGCCGCATTAGTACGAGTGGCACTTGCATAACTTTCCCGCCAATAGTCGGAATTTTCCAAGTCCGACAGTCGCTTTAGTTTGTGAGATAGTCACATAATTTTCGCTCGACTTGTCGTAATATTTCAAAGCCCGACAATCCCATTGGTTTAAAAGTCACTCCCATAACATTTTCTCGACTATTAGGAATATTTCGAAGATCGACAGCGGCATTGTTTCGAGAAGCACTCGCATAAATTTTCCTCGTCTATCAAGGATATTTCCAAGATCGGCAGCCACATTGGTTTACAAACCAATCGCTTAACTATACTTCGACTAGTCGGAATATTACCTAGACCGAAGGTCTCTTTTATTTTAATTGGCACTCGCATAAGTTTCACCCGATTGATCGGAATATTTTCAAGTGCGACAGCTGCATTAGTTCGAGAGGCAATCGAATGAATCTCGCTCGACTAGTGGGAAAATATCCAAGCCTAACATTCGCATTGGCTCATAAGTCACTCGCATAATATTTCCTCGACTAGACAGAATAATTCCAAATCTGACAAAGCTTCAGTTACCTGTAGCACTCGCATATCGTTCCCTTATATAGTCGAAATATTTCTATATCCGTCAACCGCTTTGGTTCACAAGTCATTCGAATAACTTTATCTCGACTAATCGGTATAATTCCAAGCACGACAGCTGCTTTGGTTTCAGAGACTCTCGTATTACTTTACCTCGTCTAGTCGGAATATTTTCGAGTCCTGCAGACGCATTGGTTCGAGAGGCACTCGCATATCATTCGCACGACTATTCGGAAAATTTCCAGTTCCAACAGTCACTTTGGTTCATAAGTCACGCGTATAACTTTCCTTCGTCTAGTAGAAATATTTCCTATTCCGATGGTCGCTTCGGTTCCAGAGACACTCGTATAACTTACTTTTACATGTCGGAATATGTACAAGTCCGACAGATGCATCGGTTCCATAAGCACTCGCATCTTTCTGTTCACCTGTCAGCATATATCAAAGTCCGACCACCGTCTTGTTCAAGATGCACTCGCAAAACTCTCCCCCAACAAGTTGAAATATTTCCAATTTTGACAGCTGCATTTGTTCGAGAGTCAGTCGTATTTCTCACGACTAGTCGGCTTATTTCCAAGTCCAGCAGTCACTTTGGGTTGTAAGTCAATCGCATAACTTTTAATTGATTAGTATTTATATTTCCATGTTCGACAGCCGCATTGGGTCGAGTGGCACTCGCATACCTTTCCCTCTTCTAGGCTGTATATTTCACAGTCCGGCTGTGGCATTGCTTCATGTCACTCGCATAACCTTCCCACGACTAGTCGGTTTTTTCCAAGTATGGCAGCCATACTGGTTCGAGAAACACTCTCATAACTTTCGCCAGACTAGTAGGAATATTTCCGACTCCGTCATTCGCATTGTTTCCAGAGGTAACCGCATAACTTTCTTTCAACTAGTCGGAATATTTTCAATCCCGACTGTCGCATTTTTATGCAAATCACTCGCAAAATTATAATTCGACTCGTCGGAATATTTCCAAATCCGACAGTCGCTCTGTTCCGAGTGGCACGCGCATAATTTTCACCCGACTAATTGGAATATTTCCAAGCCCGAAAGTCGGATAGCTTCACAATTCTCTCTCATAACCTTATATCGACTAGTTGTAAGATTAACAAGGCCGACAGTCAATTTGTTACGACAGCCGCATTTGTTCGTAAGGCACTCGCATAACATTCCCTCGACTTGTTTGAATATTTCCAAGCCACATTAGATCGAGGCACACGCATATTTATCCCTCAATTACGCGGAATATTTCCAAATCCGAAAGACGCTTTGGTTCACAAGTCACTCGTATAACCTAGATGGAATATTACCAAGACCGACAATCGCTTGGTTTCGAGAATCACTTTCATAACTTTCCATCGACTAGGTCGGAATGTTTCCAAGCTTGACAGTTGCATTAGGTTATAAGTTACTCGGATAACATTACCTGCACTGGTTGGGTTATTTGCAAGTCTGACAGCCGCAACGGTTTACACGTTTCTCGCATAATTTTCGTTCGAATACTCGGGTACTTTCCAGATCAGACAGTCGTATCAGTTCGAGAGGCATTCGCATAAATTACCCAGGACTAACTGAATTATTTCCAATTACGTCGAGCGCATTGGTTAGAGAGGCACTTGCATATATTTACCTCGACTATTCGGAATATTACCAAGTCCGACAGTCGCGTTGTTTCGATTGGCCGTCGCAAAACTTCCACTCGACTAGTCAAAATATTTCTATGTTCGAAGGCAGAATAGATTCGAGTTGTACTCGCATGATCTTCCCTTCACTAGCTATGATATTTCCATTTCTGAGAGTCGCATTAGAACGAGAAGGACTCGTATAACTTTCGTTAGAATAATCGAAATATTTCCATGTCCGACAGCCGCATTTGTCCGAGAGACACTCGCATAATATACACTCGACTAGTCTGGATATTTCCAAGACCAACAGCCGTATTTGTTTGAGAGGCACAATCATAACTTTCCCACTACTAGTCAGAATAATTGCATGTCTGACAGCATCATTGGTTCGAGATGTACTCGCATGACATTCCCTCCACTAGTTGGGATATTTCTATTTTTGACAGCCGCATTGGTTCGAGGGGTACTTGCATAACTTTTCCTCGATTAGTCGTAATATTTCCATGTACGGCAGCCACTTTGTTTCGAGTGACACTCGCATAACTTTCGCTCAACTAGTCGGAGTATTACCAAGACAGACAGTCGCTGTGTATCGAGTAGCACTCGCATATCTTCTACCAGCTAGTCGTAATACTTGCAAGTACGACAGCCGCATTTGATCGAGAGGCACTCGCATAACTTTCTCCCGACAAGTTAGAATATTTTCAAGTCCAACATCCGCATTAACGAGAAGCTCTCGCATAACTTTCGCCGACAATTAGCAATATTTCCAAGTCCAATAGCCGTATTTGTTCGAGAGGCACCCGCAAATCTTTCCCTCGACTAATCGGAATATTTCAATGTACGATAATCGCATTCGTTCGAGACGCATTTGAATTATTATCCCTCAACTAGTCGGAAATTTCTAAGTCCGACAGTTGCATGGATTCCGAGTGGCACTCTCATAACATTCTTTCGACAAGTCGGAATATTTCTATGTTCGACACTCGTAATGGTTCGAGAAGTACTCGTATAACATTTATTCGACTAGTTTGATTATTTCTAGGTTCGAAAGTCGCGTTCCAACGAGTGTCATTCGCCCAACTTCCCCTCGACTAATGGTAACATTTCCAGTTCCGTCTGTCGCATTAGTTAGAGAGGCACACGCACAACTTTCCCTTGACATGTCGGAATAAATTTAGGTACGAAAGATGCAATGTTGTTAGAGGTACACGTACAACATTCCCAAATCTTTACGGAATACTTCTTAGTCCGGAAAACGCACTGGTTAGATATGCACTCGTATAACTTTCTCTCTACAAGTCGCCATAATTCGAAGAGCGACAGCCGCATTGTTTCGAGAAGCACTAGCATATGTTTCCCTTGGCTAGGCAATATATTTCCAAGTACGTTGGTCGATATGATTTTAGAGCAGTCGCATATCTTTCCCTCGGCTAGTTGGAATATTTCAAAACGAAACTGACGCATTGGGTCATCATGCACTCGCATTATTTTCCCTCGACTTTTCGGAATCCTCCAAGTACGACAGTCTCATTGGATCGTATGATACTCATGCAAATTTCCCTGGACTGGTCGGAATATTACCATGTCCGATGGTCGCATTAATTCACATGTCGCTCACTATCAATCATCAATTACAACTATCCCTCCACTGGTCAACATAGTTTTAGGAACCACAGTCGCTTTGTTTTGAGAGGAACGCGCATATCTTTCCCTCAACTAGTCAGAACATTTCCAAGTCCGAAAGTCACATTAGTTTGAGAGGGACTCGCATAACTTTCCCTCGACAAGTCAGACTGTCGCATTGGTTCGTGAGCCATTCTCTCAATTTTCACTCGACTAGTGATAATATTTCTAGATTCGAAAGACGCACTGGTTAGAGATGCACGCGTATAACTTTCTCTCGACTAGTCAGAACAATTCCAAGACAGACAGGTGCATTGGTTGGATAGGCACTCGCGTAACTTTCCCTTATCTAGTCGAAATGTTACCAAGTACGATAGACGCATTGGTTCACATATCACTCGCATAACTTTTCCTCGACAAGTCGGAATATCTCTAGTTTCTACAATCGCATTGGTTCGAGAGGCACTCTCCGAACTTTCCCACGACTAGTCAGAATAATTCTAGGTCTGACAGTAGCATTGGTTCGAGAAGCACTTGCACAACTTTCCCTCGACTAGACGGAATTTTACCAGATCGTACAGACGCATTGGTTCGAGAAGTCCTCGCATAATTTTCCCTTGACAGGTCGGAATAATTCCAAAACAGACAGGCGCATTGATTGGATAGGCACTCGCGTAACTTTCACTCAACTAGACGGAATGTTACCAATATGCGGTACTATAGACGCATTTGTTCACAAGTCACTCGCATAACATTCTCACGAATAGTCGAAATACTTCCAAGTCCGATTTCGCATTTGTTTCAGAGGAATTCTTATTACTGGTCTTCGACTAGTTGGAATATTTCGTGGTCCGTCAATCGCATAGCTTTGATAGGTTATGAATAATTTTCCCATGACTCGTCGGAATATTTTTACATCTGACAGCAACATTGGTTCGAGAGGCACTCACATAACTTTCCCTCGACTAGTTGGAATATTTCTAGGTCCGACAGTGGCATTGTTTTGAGATTCACTCGTATAAATTTCATTCGACTAGTTGGAATATCTTCAAGATCGACAGTCGCATTGCTTGTTGCGGCATTTATACAACTTTCCTTCGACTAGTCAGAATGGCACCAAGTCCGATAGTCGCGATTGTTCAGTATTCACACGCATAACTTTCCTTTGACTAAAAGGAATATTTCTATTTCCGACAGTTGCATAGGTACAATAAGCACTCGTATAAATTTCAAATAACTTGTCTAATCATTTCCATGTCAGATTAATATTGGAACGAGAGCACTAGGATAACAATCCCTTGATTAGTCGGAATGTTCCAAATCCGACTGTCGCATTGGTTTGAGTGACACTCCCATAAATTACCCTCGACTAGGCAGAATATTTTCATGTAAAACATTCTCATTGATTTGAGAGGCACTCACCAAACTTTTCTTCGACTAGTCGTAATACTTCCAAGTGTGACAGTCGCATTGGTTCGGGACGCATTCGCATATAATTCGCTCGATCAGTCGAAACATTTCCAAGTGTGATAGTTGCATTGATTCACAAGTCAATTGCATAGCTTTCACTTGACTAGTAGGAATATTTCATAGTCCGACAGTCGCATCTGTTTGAGAGGCTCTTGCATAACTTTTCCAAGTCTTTTCGGAATATTTCTATGTTCGGAATATTTCTATGACATTCACATTGTTTCTTGAGGAGGTCGCATAAATTTTCCTCAACTAGTTGGAATATTTACAAGTACACCAGTCGCATTGATTCGAGAGAAACTCCTATAACTTTCCCAGGACTTGTCGGAATATTTCCATGTCGACCTGTCGCATTGTTTTGAGAGGAACACCCATAAATTTCCCTTGACGAGTCGAAAAACTTCCAATAATGACCGTCGCATTATTTCATAAGACACCGCCATAATTTCTTCAAAAAAGTCGGAATATTTCTAAGTCTGACAGTCGCATTGGTTCCAAAGGCAATCGCATATCTTTTCCTCGACTAGTCGGAATATTTCCAAGAATATCAATCACATTCATTCATAAGTCACACGCATTACTTTCCCTCGAATATGTCGGAATATTTCCAACACCAAAGTCGAATTGGTTCGAGAGGCAAACGCATAATTTTCTATCGACTAGATGGTATACTTACAAGTACGACAGACGCATTCGTTTACCATTCAGTCGCTTAACTTTCCTTCAACTTGTCGAAAATTTCCTAGTCCGATAGTCATGTTGGTTCAAGACGAATACTCATAACTTTCCCTCGACTAATTGGAATATTTCCAAGTCCGACAATCGCATTGATTCACAAGTCAATCGCAAAACTTTCTCTCGACTATTCGGTATATATCTAAGTTCGTTAGTCATACTGGTTCTAGAGATACTCTCATAACTTTCCCTCGTCTACCGGAATATTTCTATTTATGTCAGTCGCAATGGTTCCAAATGCACTCGTATGACTTTATCTCGACTAACTGAATATTTACGAGAGCGACAGTGTTGTATCGTTTCATAAGTTCTCGCTTAATTTTCGTTGGACTTATTGAAGAATATTCCTAGGTCCGACATTCGCATTGGTTTGAGAGACACTCGCAAAACTTTCCCATGGCTAGGCGGATTATTTATTAGTCCGGAAGTCGCATTGGTTCGAGATGCATTCGCATGACTTTCCCTAGACTAGGTGGAATTTTTTTGAGTTTGAAAGCCGCATTGTTTCGAGAAGAACTCCCACTACTTTCCCTGGACTTGTATGTTTCGATATACGCCAGTTGCATTGTTTAGAGAGGTACTGGCATATCTTTCCCTCGACTAAACGGAACACTTCCTAGCCCGACAGTCGTATAAGTTCGAAAGGAACTCTCATGACTTTCTCTCGTCTTTCGGAAATTTATACATCCGTTTGTCGCATTTGTTCCATAAGCATTCGCATAACTTTCCCTTGACTAGTTGGAGTATATGCAAGTTCGACAGTCGCATTAATTCAAAAGGCATTTGCATATATTTTCCTCGACTAGTCGGAATAATTATACATCCGATAGTCGCATTGGTTCGAGAGATAGTCGCATAACATTCCATCTACCAGTCGGTATATTTCCAAGCACAATTGTCGCCTTGGTATACAAGTCAATTGCATAACATCCTCTCGACTAGTTGGAATTTTTCTGATTCCGACAGTCGCATTGATTCTAGAGGAAATCCCACAACTTTCTTTGGAATATTCGGAATGTTTCCATGTCCTCCTGTAGCATTGGTTCGAGCTGTACTCATATTTTTTTCCATCGACCAGTCAGAATATATGCATTTCCGAAAGTCGCGTTAGTTCAAGAGGCACTGTCATAAATTTCCCTCGTCGTTCGGAATATTTCTAGGTGCATCAGTCGCATTGGTTCTAATAGCACTCGCATAACTTTCCCTCAAATAATCGAAATATTTTTAGGTTCAACAATCGCATTGTTTCGGGAAGCACTCGCATAACTTTCCCTCGTCTTTCGAAATATTTCTATCTCCGTCAGTCGCATTGGTTCCACAAGCTCTTGCATAACATTCCCTAGACTAGTTGGTATATTCTCAAGTTCGACAGTAGCAATACTTCGAAAGGCACTCGCATGACTTTCCCACGACTCGTCGGAGTATTTCTAAATCCGACAGTCCCGTATTCTGATTATTATGGTTTTTATATTCATTATTATGATTATTATGGTTATTATTAATTTAATTACGATTATTATTATGATTATTATGATTATTATTGTGAATATTATTCTGAATTTTATGGTTATTATGATTATTATTAGTATTATTGTTATAGCTATTATCTATATTAATGTGCTTATTTTATTCATTGTTACTATAGCTATGATTGTTATGATTATTATTGTGATTATTATAATAATAATGGCTTATTATTCTTATTAAGATTTTTATTTTTATTATATATATTATGATAACTATTATTATTATTATTATTATTATCATTATTGTGATCATTGTTATGTCTATTATGATTATTATGTTTATAATTATGATTATTATAATTTTATGAACATTATTATGGCATTTTTTATTATTATGTTTATTGTGAATATTATTACGATTAGTAATAAGATTAATAATATTATTATGGTTATTATTATGATTATTATAATTTTATGAACATTATTATGGCATTTTTTATTATTATGTTTATTGTGAATATTATTACGATTAGTAATAAGATTAATAATATTATTATGGTTATTATTATGATTATTATGATTATTTTCATGATTATTGTTATTATTATAATTATCATGATAATTAGTATGTTTACTAAAATTATTATGAGTATTATTATTTTTATTAGCATTATTATGGTTATTATACACTTTATGATAATTATTGTTTATTTTGATTATTATCATCATTGTGAGTATTATTATTATTATGATTATGAATATGAATATTATGATTATTATGATTACTGTCATGATTATTATGTTAATCATGATTATTATTAGGATTATTTTATATATTATGATAATTGTTATGAATATTATGTTTATTTATATTATTATGGTTATTATTAAGATTATCATTATGATTGTAATTATTATTTTTATTATTATTATAGTGGTTATTATGATGATTATTGTTATTGTTAATCGTATTTTGATTAGTATTATGATTATTATTATGGTTATTCTGACTATTATTATGATTATTATTGTTAATGTGATTATTGATATGTTTATTTTTATTGTTAAAATGGTTATTATGATTATTATTATGTTTGTTATGATTATTATGATTATAATTAAGATTATGATTATGATTGTAATTATAATTTTTATTATTATAATTGTGTTTATTATGTTTATTATTGCGATTGTTAAGGGAATTAAGATTATTATTAAGTTTATTATGGTTTTTGCATTTATTTTCATTACGATTAATATTACGATTATTGTAATTATTATGGTTGCTAATATGATTATTATGGTAAATATTATGTTTATAATGATTGTTATTATGATTCTTTTCAACAATATTATGATTATTATGATTATTATGATCATTATAATTATTAAAATTATTATTATGTTTATTATGATTATTTTTATAATTATAATGATTATTACTATATTTATTAAGAGTATTATGTTTATTATTTTAATTATTATGACTATTACTATTCTTATTGAGATTATTATGGTAATATTATTTTTATAACAATAATTATGATTATTTTTAACATTATTATGACTATTATTATTCTCATTTGGATTATTATAGATAATTTATTTATTATAATAATTATTATGATTATCATGATTATTACCATTATTGTAAATACTATTATGATCATATGATTATTACTAGTTTTATTTTGCGCATAATGATTATACTTATTATTATTATGTGTATTATGATAATTATTTTTAGAATTATTATTATTATATTTTTTATGTTTATATTATTAATTATATGATTATTATCATTATGATTATGATTATTATTTCAATAACTGTCAGATTTATTACAATTATTAAAAACATAATGAATATTATTATTTTTTTTATGATTATGATTACGATTATTATGAATACTATTATAATTACTATAATTATTATGATTATTATTACTATTAGTATGGAAATTATGTTTTCTATTATGGTTATTAAAACTATTATTAAGTTTATTATTGATATTATGATTGTTACTATGACTATTATGGTTATTATTATGGTCATTATGATTATTATATTGTATATTATGTCTATTTTTATGATTATTATGATTATTATGATTGTTATTCAGATTAATATTATGATCCTTATGGATGTTTTTATGATTATTATGGTTATTATTCCTGTCATTAAGATTATTATGATTATTATTAAGGTTATTATTGTTTTAATTATTCTTGTTGTGATTGTAATGATTATTATTATGGTAATTATGATTATTATTAATGGAATTATTATTATTAATACGATTATTATTTTTACTATGTTTATCAAGATTATTATTAGCATTATTATGATTATTATGATATTTATTATGGTAATTATGAATATTATTATGATTATTATGGATTTGGTAAATATCAGTATGATTATTATTATTACTATTATTGTTCTGATGATTATTATAATAAGTATTACAGTTAATAGGATTATAAGTATGAACATAATAATGATAATTATTATGATAATTATATTTATTATTATAATAATTTTGATTACTATGATTTTCAATATGATTATAATGATTATTAACATGATTATTATGATTATTATGAATAATATTATGGTTATAATGATTATTGTTAGCGTTACTATTACTGCTATTATTACGGTTATTATTACAATATGATATTTGTCATATGTATTGTTATGATTATCATTATTATTATCACTATTACTACCATTATAATTATCTTTTATTATTATTATCGGTATTAATATTTTTATTTTCATCGTTATTATTACCTGTAAAATATCATTATTATTATCGTTAATATCACCGTGATTATTACCGCATATATTATTGTTATCATTTCTATTTTTATTACCATTCTTATTAACGTTCTTATTAACTTTGTTATTACCATTATTAATATCTTTATTATTATCGTTATTATTAATCTTCATTACTATTGATATTAATATGATTATTATTATCCTTATTATAATCGTTATTATTACCGTTATTAATATTGTTATTATTATAGTAATTATTACCTTAGTATTATTGTTTTTATTATCATTATTGTTATCCTTAAATATTACCATTATTATTATCGTTATTGTAATCTTCATTATTATCCTTATTATAATTGCTATTATAGACATACATTAGTATCGTTGATACTATATTTATTATTATCCTTATTATTATCTTTATTATTACGGATATTATTATCGTCATTATTGCCGTAATTATAATCGTTATTATTAGCGCTATTATTATATCTATTATTACCGTTATTGTTATCGTTATTGTTACCGTTATTATTACCATTAGCATTACCGTTATTATTATCGCTATTATTATCGTTTTTATTACCGTTATTATTATCGTAATTATTATCGTTATTAATACCGTTATTATTACTGTTATTATATCGTTATTATTATCGTTATTATTATCATAATTGTTACTGTTATTATTACTGTTATTATTATTGTTATAATTTCCACTGTTATTACCGTTATTATTACCGTTATAATTATCTTTCTTATTATTTATATTACTGTCGTTATAAATAATTTTCATTACTATTGTTATTACTATGTTTATTATTATCCTTATTATAATCGTTGTTATTATCTCTATTATTATCGTAATTATTATCGTTATTACTATCGTTATAATTATCGTTATTAGTGTCAATGTTATTATCCTAAATATTAACTTTATTGTACCCGTTATTATTATCGTAGTACAATTAATTATTATTTTCGCTAATATTTCCGATACTGTTTCCTTTATTGTTATCGTTATTGTAATTGTTATTAATACCTTTATTAATTCCATTATTATTTCCGATATTATTATCGTCATTATTACCGTTATTATTATTATTATTATAACCGTTATTAATATCGTTATTTTATCGTGATGATTACCATTATTCTACTCATTATTATTAATGTAATCATTATCGTTATTTTTATCGTGATTATTATTGTGATTATTTCCGTAATTATTATCTTTATTATTACCGTTATTATTAATCTTCAATACTATTGCTATTACTATGTTTATTGTTATCCTTATTATAATCTATATTATTATCGTTATTATTAACCTAATTGTAATTATTATTATAAGGTTAGAGCGTATGAAATGTCGGATTTTCTTTAAATGTGTACGTTTGTCTCCCTGTTTTTGTTATGCTTTTGTTTTTGACATAACATGGTTTTTAGTCGTACTGTCCATTGCCAGAGTCACATTTTTGCAAAGAAGATTTTCTCAAAAGTGTTTCCTTTTGTTATTTGCTTTGAATTTTGCACCGATGCGAATTCAACTGATATTCCTGTAATTTTCTTATATGTATATAAACTTGGTAATAATGCTGCAAAAGCTGCACGCAATATAAACTGGGCGTTTGGGGAGAATACTGTGAACGATCGAAAAGTGCGGCGTTGGTTTTAAAAATTACGATCTAGTGATTTTTCCCTGCAAAATGAACCGCGTGGAAGACCGGAAACTTCTGTGAAAAATGATGCTGTAAAAGCATTGGTGGAAACGAATCCAAATGATTCTTCAAGGGAACTTTCTGCCAGAATGGAATTTGACCATACAACAATATTGCGACATCTTCCTGAAATTGGCAAGATGAAAAAAATGGATAAGTGGGTACCGCACGAACTAACGAATCGAAATACGCTGGATCGCTTGAATGTATGCTCATCATGCTAACCCGATTTAATCGAGATCCATTTTTCGATCGGATCATTACTTGTTATGAAAAATGGGTTCTGTACGACAATAGGATAAGGTGTGCTCAGTGGCTTGATAGGGATGAGTCTTGTGCTCATACTCCACGGCCATCACTACATCCATGGAAAATTTTAATCTCAGTTTGGTGGAATGTGACTGGAGTAATACAATACTCATTCGTTCAAACTGGAATGACAATTACAGTCGAAAAGTATTGCCAGAACATTGAGAAAATGCATGAAAAATTGAAAATTATTCACCCATCACTTGTTAATCGGCATGGCCCAATACTTCTCCACGACAATGCTCGGCCGCATACATTGTACAAAACTATTGCGAAATTAAATGAATTAAAATACGAAATTTTGCAGCACCCATCTTATTCACCGGATCTTTTGCCAACCGACTATCATTTATTTAAACATTTAGAACTGTTTTTACGGGATAAAGAATACGAAAATGAAGACAGTCAGAAAAATACCATATCAGAATTCTTTATTTCTAAAGATCAGAGTTTTATCAAGACAGGCATCTATTCATTAAAATCTCATTAGGAAAAGTATATTGAACTAAATGGAACATATTTTGATTAAATAAACAGCTTTTGGAAAAAGATATGCAGTTTAATATATTCACTTAAAAATCCGACATTTCATTCGCACCAACTAAATATTTCCAGCTATGACTGTCGCTTTGGTTCACAAGTCACTCGCATAACATTCCGTCGGGTAGTCGAAATATTATCATGACCGGCAATCATTCTGTTTCGAGTAGCATTCGCACAGCTTTCACCCGGCTGTTCGGAATAATTCCAAGTACGAGAGTCGCATTGTCTCCAGAGTTACTTGCATATCTTTCCCTCGAATATTCGGATTATTTCCAAGCCCGATAGTCGTATTGGTCCGAGAGGATCTCGCAAAACTTCCCCTCGATTATTCGGAATATTTCCAAGTCCGACAGCCGCATTGTTTCGAGGAGCGCCCGCATTATTTACCCCATACTACTAGGAATATTTCCACATTATACAATCGCATCGATTCATAAGTCACTCGAAATTCTCTCCCTCGACTGGTTGGGATAGTTCCAAGTCAGACAGTCGCATTGGTTCGCATGTCAATCGCATAACATTCCCACGACTAGTCGTAATATATCTAAGTCAGGAAGTCGCTTTGTTTCACATGTCTCTTTCATAAAATTTTCTTATCTAGTCGGTATATTTCCATGTCCCTTAGCCGCATTTGTTCGACAGGAACTTACATAACTTTCCCCCGACAAATCGGAATTTTTCCAAATCCGTCAACCGCATTAGTTCCAGAGATACTCTCTTAACTTTTCCTATTCTAGTCGAAATATTATCAATACTGTTAGTCGCTTAGTTTCGAATGGCACTCGCATAACTTTCACCAGAATAGTAACAATATTTCCAAGTTTAACAGCCGCATTGGCTCGAGAGGCACTCGAATAACTTACGATCAACTAGTCAGAATATTTCCAAGTACGACAGTGGAATTGGTTCGAGTGTCACTCGCATAACTTTCAATCGGGTATTCTGAATATTTCCAAGTCCGATAGCCGAATTTGTTCGATAGGCAACACACAACTTTCCCACGACAATGCGGGATATTTACATGTACGGCAAGCGCAGTTGTTCCAGTGTCCTTTGCAAAAGTTTACCTAGAATAGCCGGATTATTTCCAATTCCGCAGTTGTATTGGTTCGAGATGTACACGAATAACTTTCTCTCGTATAGTCGGAATATTTCCAAGTCCGATTGTCACAATGAGTGCGATTGGCACTCTCATAATTTTCTCTTGACTAGTCGTAATATATCTAGGTCCGACAGTCACTTTGGATACAAAGGCACTCGCATAACTTTCCTTCGAACAGCCAGAATATTTCTAATTCCGACAGTTGCATTTGTTATGTGACTCTCTCATAACTTTCTCTCGAACAGTTGGAATATTTCTATGTTCAATAGTCACATTGCTTCGATTGGCATTTTCATATCTTTTCCCGATTGGTATTAATGCTGCTAGGTCCGACAGTCGCATTGATTCGAGAGGCACTTGTATAACTATCCCATTACTAGTCCGAATGTTTTCAAGTTCGACAGTCGCATTGGTTAGTGTAGCACACGTTAATCTTTCTCTCGACTAGTCTGAATATTTCCAACGGCGATTTTCGCATTTTTTCGATTAACATACCCTCGACTAATCGGAGTATTTCTATGTCCGACAGTCGCATTAGTTCCAGAGGCACTCGCGTAACATTCAGTCAACTATTCGGATAGTTACCAAGTACGAGTCGCATTAGATCAAAAGTGCATAGCATAACTTTCCCTCGACTTGTCGGAATTTTAATAATTCTGGCAGTCGCAATGGTTCTAGAGGAACTCGTATAACTTTCACTCCAATTGTCTGATATTTCTAGACCGGACAGTCGCATTGGTACTAGAGGTACTCGTATTACTCTCACTAGACTATTAAAATTACTTCCATGTCCGAGAGTTGTATTGGTACAGCTGCACTTATATAACTTCCCCCGAATAGTCAGAATATTTCTACTTACTACATTAGCATTGTTTTTAGAGGCATTCGCATAACTTTTCCTCGACTAGTCGGAGTATTTCCATGTCCGAGGGTCGCATTGGAACACATGCCAATCGCATAACTTTCTCTTGATTAGACGGAGTATTTCTACGACCGACAGTCGCATTGATACGAGATTCACTCCTATAACGTTCGTGTGGATAGACAGAATATTTCCAAGTGCGACAGTCATATTCGTTGAAATGCACTCGCTCAACCTTCTCTCTATTAGTCGAATAACTACCAAGTAAGAAATTCGCATTTTTTCGAGAGACACTCGCTGAACTTTCTCTCTATTTGATGAAATATATTCAAGACCGATAGTCGCATTTGTTCGGGTAGAACTCGCGTACCTCTTCATGGACAAGCGTAATATTACTATTTCGGCATTCGCTTTGTATTAAGCGGCCTTCGCATAACTTTCCTCGAATAGATGGTATATTTCCAAGTACGTTAGTCGAAATGGATGGAAAGGCAATCGCATAACTTTCCCTCGACTAGTGGGAATATATCAAGGTGCGACAGTCGCATTGGTTCGAAGAGCGTTAGCTTAACTTTCCCTTGACTTGTCGGAACACCTCCTGGTCTGACATTCACATTGTTTCAAGTGACCCTCGCAATACATTTCCTCGACAAGTTGGAATATTTCTATATACAAGAATTGCATCGGTTCGAGGTGCACTCATACGAGTTACTTTAGACTATTCGGAATATTTCCAAATGCAACAGTCGCAATGGATCACGTGTAACTCGCAAATCTTTCCATCGACTATTCGGAATATTTTTAAGTCGCATTAATTCATAAGTCCCTCTCATTACTTTCCATTGATTAGTCGGAATGTTTCCAAGACCGACAGTCGCATTGATTTTAGAAGCAGTCTCAAACTTTCCGTCGTCTAGTCGGAATGTTACTAAGTCCGACACTCGTATTAGTTTGTATGGCACTTGTATAACTTTCTCGCGAGCAGTCGGAATATTTGCAAGTCCGACAGGCGCATTGTATTTCAATTCACCCGCTTAACTTTTCCTCGACATATCGGAATATTTCCAAAGTCAACAGTAACTTTGTTTCTAATGGCGCTCGCATAAATTTCCCTTGATTAGTCGAAATATCTTCAAGCCCAGCAGCCGCATCTGTTCGAGAGGCATAAATTTCGCTCGTTTAGTCAGTAATTCTTAAGTACAATTGTCGCATGGTTACAGAATCACCCGTACAATTTTACCTCGTCTAGTCGGAATATTTTCATTTCAAACAGCCGCGTTGGATCACAAATTACTCGCATAATAATCCCTATACTAGTCGGGATATTTTCTAGACCGTCAATCGTAGTGGTTCTAGTGTCACGCGCAAAACTTTCCCTCCACTATTCCGAATATTTCCAAGTCCGACAGCTGAATTGTTTCGATATGAACTCGCACAACTTTACATCGACTAGTTGCAATATTTCCAAGTCCAACGGTCGTAAAGAGTCGGGAGATACTAGTATAATTTTCACTCGGCAAGTCGGAATATTACTTAGTCCGAAAGTCGTATTGTAGAGAAATGCACACGCATAACTTTTACTGGAGTAGTTGGAATGTTTCCGAGTCCGACAACCGCTTTGATTCGAGAGTTATTCGCATAACTTTCCCTCGACTAATCGGAAAATTTTCAAGACCGACAGCCGCAATGGTTAAAGAGCCACTCGCATAACTTTTTCTCGACGGGTCGGAATATTTTTAGGTCCAACAGTGTCATTGATTTACAAGTAATTCACATAACTCTCCCTCGACTATTCAGGATATTATCAAGTTAGATAATCACATTAATTGACAAGTTTCTCGCATATCTTTCCATCGAATAGATTGAATTAGTCTTATTACGACAGCCGAATTGGTTTGAAATGTACTCGGATAACATTTCCCACTCTAGTTGGGTAATTTGCAAGTCCGACAGCCGCATCGTATCCAGAGACACTTGTATAATTTTCCCACGATTAGTCGGAAAATTTCCAGATGAGACAGCTGCATTGGTATGAGAGGCAATCGCATAACTTCCTGTCGACTAGTTGTAATATTTCCGAGTTCGACATTCGCATTGATTCAAAAGTTACTCGCATAAATCTCTATCGACTAGTTAGGATAATTCCAGGTCAGACATTTGCATTAGTTCACAAGTTACTCGCATTACTTTTCCTCGAATAGTCGGAATATTTCCGGGCTCGACAGTTGCATTCTTTCTAGAGGCATTCGATTAACATTCCCTCGTATAGTTGGAAAATTTTCTACCACAATATTCGCATTGGATTGAAAGGCACTTCCATAAGATTCGCTCGACTAGTCTAGAAATGTCCCAGTACGAAAGTCAAGTTGGCTCACTCGAATAAATTTCCGTCGACTAGTTGTTATATATCTATGCGCGACAGTCATATTGGTTCGAGATACACTCGCATACAACATACTCTCTGAAATCTGGCAGACGCATTGTTTATATAATCACTGACAGAACTGTCCCGCAACTAGTTGGAATTTATCTAACTGCGACAGTATCATTTTTTCGAGATTCACTAGCATAACATTCCTTCGACTATGCGGAATTTCCATGTACGGCAGTCGCATTAGTTAGAAAGGCACACGCATAACGTTCTCCCAAATGGCTGGTATATTTCCAAGTCCCAAATTCGCATTGGCTCACAAGTCATTCTGATAACTTTCTTTTGACTAGTCGAAATAATTCTAAGTCCGACATCGCATTTGTTCGAGCGGCACCCATATTGCCTTTGTTTTTCTAGTCGAAATATCTCTAAGCCGGACAGTCTTGGTTCACAAATCACACGTACAACATTCCATCGATTAACCTGAATAATTCCAAGTACGACAGTCGCATTGGATCGAGAGGCACTCGCATAACTTTCCATCGACGAGACCTAATACTTCTAGGTACAACGTTTGAATTGGTTTGAGATGCAACTGCATAACATTCCTTCTGTTAGTCTCAATTTTTCCTAGTTCGACTGTCCCAATAGTTCACAAGTAACTCACATAACCTTTCTTCGACTAGACAGAATATTGATAATTCCGACAATCATCCTTTCTCAAGGTGCACGCTCATACCTTTTTCACGACCAGTCGGAATATTTCTATGTCCGACAGTCGCATTAATTCTCAAGACACTCGCATAAATTTCTTATGGCTAGACGTCATATTTCTATTTACGACAATCGCATTGGTTCGAGGGCACTCATAACTTTCCCAAAAAAAGTCCGAATATTTCGAGGTCGGACACTCGCATTGGGTCGAGAGAACCTAGCAAAACTTTTCCTTGTATAATTGGAATATTTCGAAGTCCGACTGCCCCGTTGGTTTCAGATTCACTCGTATAACTTTCCCACGACTAGTCGAATATTTCCTAGTCCGTCAATCGCATTGGTCGACAAGTTACTTGCATTACTTTACCTCGACTAGTCGGAGAATTTCCATGCCCGTCAGTCGCATTAGCTCACAAGTCCCTAGTGTAACTTTCCCTTAACTAGTCGGGATATTTCAACGTCAGATTATCGCATTGATTCACAAGTTATTCGCATTACTTTCTCTCGATTAGACGGAATATTTCTAGTTCCTATATTCGCTGTGGTTCGATTGGCAATCGGATAACTTTCCTTCGACAAGGTATAATATATCTAAGTACGACAGTTGTATTGGTTCGACAGCCGCAATGATTTCAGAGTAACTCGTATAACTTTCCCTCGACTAGACGATATATTTCCAAGTCTAACAACCGCATTGGTTCGCAGAGGACTCACTTAACTTTCCTCGACCACACGAAATATTTCCAATTCGATAGTCGCTTTGGTTCACAAGTCAATCGCATAACTTTCCCTCGTCTAGTCGGAATACTTTCAAATCCGACAGCTGCATTTTCTTACAAGAGACTCGTATAACTCTCACTCCAAGGTCGGAATATTTCCAAGTCCGACCGTCGCATTAGTTCTAGATTAAGTTGCACAACTTTCCCTCGACTAGAGGGTATTTTTCCAATTCCAACTGTCGAATTGATTCAATAGATGCACGCATATCTTTCCCACGACTAGTCGGAATATTACCAGGACTGACATTCGCATTGGTACCAGAGTTACTCGTAGAAATCTTCATCGACTAGTCGGAATATTTTTATGTCCTACAGTCGCATTGTTTCTCATGTTTCTCGCACAACTTTCCCTCGACTAAACAGGATATTTCCAATTTTGGCAATCGCATTGGATCGTTCGTCACTCATATAACTTTTCCTCGACTAGTCTGAATATTTCCAAGTTCGAAAGCCGAATTGGTTCGATAGGTGCGCGTATAACTTTCCTATGACTAGTCGGCATATTTACAAGCCCGTCAGCCGAATTGATTCACAATTCACTTGAATATCTCTCACTTGACTAATCGGAATATATCTAAATTTTGCAGTCGTATTGTTCCGAGTGGCACTGGCATAACTTTCCTTCGACTATTCGGAATGATTGCAAAAACAACAACCGCATTGTTTCTAGAAGTACTCGCATACATTTCCCTCGACTAGTCAGGATATTTCCAAGTCCGGCAATCGCTATGGGTTCAGTATCACTCGTTTAACTTTTCTTAGACCAGTGGGAATATTTTTAAATCCGACAGTCGCATTAGTTCATAAAATATTCGTATAATTTTCCCTCGAATAATTAGGACATTCTCATGTCAGACGGTCGCATTGCGTTACATGATACTCGCTAACTTTCCTCGACTAGTTGGAATATTTTCAAGTTCGGACGTCGCATTGGGTCTAGTGTCACTAGTATAACATTCCTTAGACTAGTCGGATTATTTCCAAGTCCGACATCCATTTTGGTTCTATTGGCAGCAGCATAAGTTCCCTGGACTAGTCGGAACATAACAAAGTCCGGCAGTCGCATTGGTTCTAGTGTCACACGCATACTTTTCTCTGTATTAGTAGGAAAATTTCTAAGTCCGATAGCGGCATTTGTTCTGGAGGCACTCGCATAACTTTCGCCGATTAGACGGAATATTTCCACGCCCGACAATCGCATTGGTTTACAAGTCAAGCGTATAACTTTCCACGACTAGTCGAAAAATTACCAAGTCCTACAACTGCATTTGTTTGAGAGGCACCCGCATAACTTTCCTTCGATTATTAGAAGTATTTTCAATTCCGACAATCGTTTTGATGCGCAAGTCACTCGCATAACATTCTCTCGAATATTCGGAATACTTCCAAGTCCGACATCCACATTTGTTCGAAAGGCACTCGCATAACTTGCCCTGACTAATCGGCATATTTCCAAATCCGACCATTGCATTGGCTCCAGAGTAACGTATATTTCAGAGTCAGACAGTCGCATTGTTTCACAAATTAATCGTATAACTTACCCTTCACAAGTTGGAATGTATCCAAGTCCGCCAATCGATTTAATTTGACCGGTATTCGCATAAGTTTCTTTTAACTAATCGGAATATTTCCAAGACCGGCAACCGCATGGGTAGAGAGGCACTCAAATAACTTCCCCTCGACTAGACGGAATATTTGCAAACACGACTGTCCCATTGGTTTTCAAATTACTTGCATAACTTTACTTCGATCTGTCAGGATATTTCCATAGTCCAACAGCTGCATTGGAGCGAGATCACTCGTATGACATTGCGTTGTCTAATATTCTCAAGTCCGACAGCCGCTATGTTTCATAAGTCACATGCATAGCTCTACATCTACTAGTGGAAATATGTGCAAGTCAGACAGTCGCTTTGAATCACAAGTTACTCGCATAGCTTTCCCTCGACTATTTGGAATATATTTAAATCCGATAGCCGCATTTGTTCGAGAATCACTAGCATAATATTCCCTCGAATTGTCGGGATATTTCCAAGACCGACTGCTGCAGTGGTACGAGAGACACTCGCATAACTTTCCCTCGCCTAGTCGGAATATTTCCAAGTACAACAGTCGCAATGCTTGCAGTGTTACTCTCATATTATCCCCCCGACAAGTCCGAATATTTCCAAGCCCAACGGTAGCTTTAGTTCACAAGTTACTCACATAACATTCCCTCGACTGGTCGGAATATTTCAATAGTTCGACAGCTGCATTGGGTCGAAAGGCACACCCAGACTTTCGCTTGAATTGTCGAAGTGTTTCCAAGTCCGAAAGTTGAATTTGTTCGGGAGACACTTGAATAACTTTTCCAACTAGTCGGAACATTTTCAAGCCCGACAGCCGCATTGTTTCCAGGGGCTTTTGTCATACGTTCCCTCGACTTGTAGTAATTTTCCCGAGTCCGACAGTCGCATTGGGTCGAGCGATACATTCACAATTTTCCCACGACTAGGCGGAATATTTCTAGATCCGACAGTTGCATTAGTTATAGAGTTCCTCGCATACCTTTATCTTCTAGTCGGAATATTTCCAATTCCAGCGGACCCATAAGTTCACAGATAACTCTCATAAATTTTTCTCGACTAGTAGGAATATTGCTATGAACATGAGACGCATTCTTTTACTAGACACTCGCATAACATTCTTTCGGCTAGTCAGAATATTTCCAAGTCCGACATTCTGGTTGGTAGCAAAGTCACTCGCACAACTTTCGCCAGACTAGTCGGAGTATTCACAGACCTACAGTTGCATTGGTTCACAAGTTACTTGAGTAACTTTTCATGGTTTAATCGGAATATTTCTATATCCTACAGACCCATTGGTTCGAGATGGACTCGTGTAACTTTACATTGCCTAGTCCGAATATTTTTAGGTCTATCAGTCCCATTGTTTCTTTGTTCACTCTCATAACTTTCCCTTGACGATTCGTAATATTTCCATGGCCGACTGTCGCATTAATGCACAATTTCCTCGCATAACCAACACTTGATTAGATGGATTAAACTTAAGTACGACAATCGCAATGGTTCTGGTGGCACTTTCATAAATTTTCCTCTACTAGTTGAAATATATCTCTTGCTGACAATGTAGAACCGACATTGGTTCACAAGTCACTCGTATAACTTTCCAACATCTAGACGGAATATTGCTAAGTATGACCGTTGCATTGTTTCAAGAGGCCTTCTCATAACTCTCCCTCGACAAGTCTGATTATTTCCAATTCCGACTCTCGCATTGGTTCATAATTCAGTTGCATAATATTCCCTCTACTAGTCAGAATATTTCCATGTTTGCCACCCGCACTGGTTCAATTCCCGATCGTACAGCTTTCCCTCAACATCGAATATTTCTAGGTCCGACATTCTCATTGGAAAAGGATGAAGTTACATAACTTTCCCTCATCTAAACGAAATATTTCCAAATCCGACAGTCGTATTGTTTTACAAGTCGTTCGTATAACTGTTCCGCGTCTAGTCAGAATATTTCTAGATCCGACTGTACCACGGTAAGCAAGGCACTCGCATAACATTCCCTGGGCGAAACGGAATATTTCCATGTAAGACAGTCGCATTGGGTATCAAGTCACTCGCATGACCTTCCTTCGATAATACGGAATATTGCCAAGACCAACAGTCGCATTACTTGTTGAGGCACTTGTACAACTTTCCCTCGACTAGTCAAAATGTTAGCAAGTCCGATAGTCGTGATTGTTCAGTATTCACGCTCATGACATTCTGTCGACTAAGAAGAATATTACTATTTCCGATAGTCGCATCGGTACGAGAGGCACTCGCATAAATTTCAAATTACTTGTCTAAACATTTCCAAGTCAGAGAGTAGCATTGGAACGGGAGCACGCGGATATCTTTCCCTCGATTAGTCGGAATGTTTCAAATCCGAGAGTCGTATTGGTTCGAGAAACACACACATAAATTACCCTCGACTAGGTAAAATATTTCCAAGTAAGACAGTCTCATTGGTTTGAGAGAAACTCACCAAACTATCCCTCGACTAGTCGTAATATTTCCAAGTACGACAGTCGCATTAATTCGGGACGCATTCGCATATCATTCGCTCGATCAGTCGAAACATTTCGAAGTGTGATGGTCGCATTGATTCATAAGTCAATCGCATAACTTTCGCTTGACTAGAAGGAATATTACATAGTCCGACAGTCGCATCGGTTTGAGAGGCTCTCGCATAACTTTTCCAAGTCTTGTCGGAATATTTCTATGTTCGACATTCACATTGTTTCTAGAGGCGGTCGCATAAATTTTCCTCGATTAGTTGGAATATTTTCGAGTCCAACAGTCGCATTGATTCCAGAGAAACTCCCGTAACTTTTCCAGGACTTGTCGGAATATTTCCAATTCTGACAATCGCATTATTTCGTGAGACACTCCCATAACTTTTTCAGAAAAATCGGAATATTTCTAAGTCTGGACGTCGCATTGGTTCCAGAGGCACTTGCATAGCTTTCCTCGAATAGTAGGAATATTTCCAAGAACATCAATCGCATTCATTCATATGTCACACGCATAACTTTTCCTCGGCAAGACGGATTAATTCTATATCCGTCAGTGGCATTGATTTGAGAGGCATTAGCATTACTTTTCCTCGAATATATCGGAATATTTCCAACACCAAAAGTCGAATTTGTTCGAGAAGCAAACCCATAACTCTCCATCGACTAGACGGTATACATCTAAGTACGACAGTCGCATTCGTTTACAAATCAGTCGCTTAACTTTTCTTCAATTTGTCGAAAATTTCCTAGTCCGACTGTCACGTTGGTACAAGACAAACACTCATAACTTTCCGTCGACTAATCGGAATTTTTCAAAGTCCGACAATCGTATTGATTCGCAAGTGAATCGCAAAACTTTTTCTCGACTATTCGGTACATATCTAAGTTTGTTAGTCACACTGGTTCGATAGACACTCTTATAACTTTCCCTCGTCTTTCGGAATATTTCTATTTCTGTTAGTCGCAATGGTTCCAGATGCACTCGCATAACTTTACCTCGACTAGTTTGAATATTTACGAGTCCGACATATGCATTGATTCGTGATGTACTCCCATAACTTTTCATCGACTAGTCGAAATATTTCGACATCCGACAGTCGCAATGGTTCGAGATGCACTCGCATCTCTTTTCCTGGACTAGTCTGAATATTTCCAATTCCGACAGTGTTATATCGTTTCACAAGTCCTCGCATAACTTTCGTTTGACATGTCGGAATATTCCAAGATCCGACAGTCCTATTGGTTTGAGATTCACTCGCAGAACTTTCTCACGGCTAGTCGGATTATTTATTAGTCAAAAAGCCGCATTGGTTCGAAATGCACTCGCATGACTTTCCTTCGACTAGGTGGAATTTTTCTGATTCTGAATTGTTTCGAGAGGAACTCCCTCTACTTTCTCTGGACTTGTAATATTTCGACATACGCCAGTCGCATTGTTTAGAGAGTTATTGACATATCATTTCCTCGACTAGACGGAACACTTCCAAGTCCGACAGTCGCATACCGTCGAGAGGGACTCTCATGACTTTCCCTCGTCTTTCGGAAATTTCTACGTCCGTTTGTCGCATTTGTTCCATAAGCAATCGCATAACTTTCCCGTGACTAGTTGGAATATATGCAAATTCGACAGTCGCATTATTTGAAAGGCTCTTGCATATATTTCCCTCGACTAGTCGGAATAATTATACATCCGAGAGTCGTATTGGTTTCGAAAGCACTCTCATAATTTTTCCTCGACTCGTCAGAATGTTTCCATGTCCGCCACTTGCACTGTTTCCAGAAGTACTCACATATTTTTCTCTCAACTAGTCGGAATAATTTCAAGTCCGAGAGTCGGATTGGATCGAGAGATACTCGCATAGCATGACTATTATTATTCTCAGTTGGATTATTATGTACAATTTATTTATTATTATAATTATTATGATTGTAAAGATTATTACTATTATTGTAAGTGTTATTATGATCATATGAATATTATTAGTTTTATTTTGCGCATAATGATTATTCTTATTATTATTAAGTGTATTATGATTATTATTTTTATAATTATTATGATTATTATTATTCTTATTAATATTATTATGAATGTCATATTATTTATGATAATTATGATTATTGTTATTATTATGATCATTATTATGATTATTATTTTTGTTATTATTATTAATATGATTATTATTCTAATTTTTATGATTATTAAGATTTCTATTATGTTTATTGTGATAACTATTATGACTGTTTTGATTACTATAATTATTATGATAATTATTACGATTATTATGGAAATTTTGTTTTTTATTCTTGTTATTAAGACTATTATTACGTTTCTTATTGATATTATGATTATTATGAATATTATTATGTTCATTATGATCATTATAATGTATGTTATCACTATTATTATGATTGTTATGATTGTTATTATGATTAATATTATAACTCTTATGGATGTTTTCATGATTATTATGGTTATTATTCATGGCATTATGATTATTATGATTATTATTGTTATTATTACCCTTGTTATGGTTGTTATGATTATTATTATGGTAATTATGATTGTTTATTAATGTTATTATTATTATTAATGCGATTATTATATTTACTAGGTTTATTAAGATTATTATTTGCATTACTAGGATTATTATGATGTTTATTATGGTTATTATGAAGATTATTATGATTATTATGGCTTTGATGAATATCAATATGATTATTATTATTATTATTATTGTTATTATGATTATTATTACTAGTATTATAGTTAACATGATTACAAGTATGAACATCATGATAATTATTATGATAAATATAATTAATATTACGATAATTTTTACTACTATAATTTTTAATATAATAATAATGATTATTAAAATGATTATTATGATTACTATGAGTAACATTATGGTTATAATAATTATTGTTAGCGTTATTATTACTGCTATTATTACGGTTATTATTACCGCTATTATAATTGTCATATTTATTGTTATAATTATCATTATTATTATCGCTATTAGTACCAATAATATTATCTTTTATTGTTATTATCGGTATTATTATTTTTATTTTCATCGTTATTATTATCGGTATTAATATCATTATTATTATCGTTAATATTACCGTGACTATTACCGTAGATTTTATTTTTATTATTTTCATTATTATTACCGTTATTAGTACCATTCTTATTATTGTTATTATTATCATTATTAATATCTTTATTATTATCGTTATTATTAACATTCATTACTATCGTAATTACTATGTTTATTATTATACTTATTATTATCGTTGTTATTATCGTTATTATCATCGTCATTATTTCCGTTATTGTTTTCGTTATTGTATCCGTTATTGTTATCGTTATTATGTATGATATTATTAGCGTTATTTTTTCCGATTAATTCCGTTATTATTTCCGTTATTATTATCTTTATTATTACTGATATTGATATCATCATTACTGCCGTAATTATAATCGTTATTATGAGCGCTATTATTATAACTATTATTACCGTTATTATTTTTGTTATTGTTACCGTTATTACTTTTATTAGCATTACCGTTATTATTATCTCTTTTATTATCGTTTTTATTACCGCTATTATTAGGGTAGTTATTATCGTTATTAATACCGTTGTTATTACTGTTAATATTATCAATCTTACTATAGTTATTATTATCGTTATTATTAACTATATTATTGCTGTTTCTATTACCGTTATTATTTCTGTAATTGATTCCAATATTGTTATTGTTATTATTATAGTTATTAATTCCCCTTAATTTACCGTTATTATTACCATCAATAATATTGTTATTATTGTCGTTATTATTACCTTTATTATTACCGTTATTATTACCGTTATTATTACTGTTATTATTATTGCATTTTGAAAGTTATCATTACCGTTATTATTCTCGTTATTATTATCGTTATTATGGAGTTCCATCACGGCGTTGATACGGAAGGAACTAGAAGTGACTAGAGATCGAGCATCTATCGTGTTGTTAATGAAAGTTTGTACAGTTTTATTGTCATGGCTTTGGGTGCCATTACGTGTTAGTTGCAGGAATTATGATTTATATCTGAACGGCAGAATCGATTGCTTATCGATATCTCTTGCAGCGCTATCTAATCCAGGTTACGATTGCAGCACCGCCGTTAACGCAAGTGGCATCTTCTACTACGACTACTAATGTGCCATCCTTTGTGGGTGGCTGATGGAATCGACCATGATCTACGTGGTATTGGGCGCGATCCCGGATGTTCGCTAGTGGTGCCATCTAAGACGTGTTAGATGCGCGAAAGATACTCTATGGTTGAACGGCGGACTCGACGGTCCACCAAGGACTCATGCAGCGCTATCTACTCCAGACTACAATGGCAGTGCCGCTGCCAGTGCAAGTGGCGTTTACTTCTACGACTAAGAATTACGAAATACTTATCTTCATCGCATAGGAGGCGCTTCGATCAGCAGGAAATAAAATCAGGCGATACTCAACAACTAGTTTTATGTATTCAATGCCACATTTGGAGGAACGCGGGTGCGATCGTGGTTATATGGATGGAAATCGTCGAGTTTCATCTATTATACTTTAATAATAAAATAATAAAATAGCATTATTATTATTATCCCCCAAGAGGAGAAATGGAGCATTCTTCTCCATCCGACGAGTAGAGCCGACGGGACCCTAAATACGAGGCGTACAACCACCTTAAATAATCAGGGCTCATCTGGCTCGGACGTCAGTACCCTGTAAGGGCCCCAAACCAGGGATATGGCAGGACAACGAGGACTAGCGGGTACATTGACACTGCCCGAAAGGGATGTGCTAGATGGTACATAAAGCGCGGTTCTCATGGAATACTCCTGGTGTCTATGCGTCGTATCCACGGGAGTACCAGGAAGCCGATGAGGGAAGTAGGTGAACGGCAACGGTAGATGCTTCTTTCCCGACCTTATAGCCAAAATCTCTCGCAACAATGGGGGCAGTTGCGGGGGTGATCACCCCCCCCCCACTTCCTAGGAGTAATGCTGGACAGCAAGATCAAATTCGTAGAGCATATATTTAGGGCAGCCGACATGGCGGCAAAAGTAGTAGCCTCTCCAGTCAGTCTCATGGCCAAAGTCACCGGTCCACGGCCGTGCATCAGGCGACTAGTGATGCGCGCCGTCGAAGCAGTGATGCTGTACGGCGCGGAAGTCGGCCGTGGCGCTGCGGCACGAGGAATATCGCAAACGCATAGCCGCGGTACAGTGGAGGGGCGCTCTCCGAATAGTGTTCTCCTACCGCACGGTCTCGGAACCTGCGGTGTTATTGGTCGCGGGGGTAATCCTGAGCGATCTACTAGCCAAGGAGAGACAATTCGTCCACCAGTAGAAGCCCGTTCAGGTGAAGAAGGAGGCATCAAGGATTGCCTGGTGTAGCAGCATCGATGCCTGGCAGATGGGTACAGGAACTTAAGGGCAGATGTACTGCTCTATTCATAAGTCGACTAGACAACTTGCTAAACCGGGAAGCGGGAGAGGTCGACTTCTACCTCACCCAATTCTTGACAGGGCGTGGTCTGTTCTGCTCATACCTCGCAAAAATGAGGAAGGTAGCAGAGGGCAACTACCCCTATGGGGACTCGACTGCCGACAACGCCGACCACACGTTCTTCAGATGTACCCACGTACGACTCGACTTGGAGCTGGACCTCGGAGACTTCTCGCTAGGCAGCGTCGTCGAGAAAATGCTGCGAGAAATGGAACTAGGTGTCCTGGTACGACAAGGCCATCTTGCGCAGAAAAAAAAGGATATGAGCGGTCCATAGACGCGCCCCCAACATTGCTGAAGGTTCCTGTCCCCTAGGGCCAAAGTGAGAGTCGCGTAAAGGAACCTGATGCAGTGGCGCTATCCTGAAGTAATATCACATGGCGGTGCCGTGATGGCTTCATTATGCCACTAGGATGGATATGAGTTTAGTCGATAGTGCCTATTACAACGGTGAGACCTACACTCCTGGGACTTTAATTGGGGACCCACATGGTGAAGGTTTCTTCTGTCAGGTGGAGTCCCTCGGTTAGTGCGTAAAGATTGGCATTCTGAGACCATCCAAAAGAAGAAAAAAAGAAAATGTTTTTTATCGCCTTTATAGTTATTATCGTTTTTATCGTTATTACCGTTATTATCGTTATTATCTTTATTATCGTTATTATTTTTAGTATTATTACTATAGTTATTATCGTTGTTATTATTATTATTATATTTATTATTATTCTTATTATTTTCGCATATATCGATATTTTCGTTATTATCGTTATATTGTTACCAATATTATAATCGTTATTATCGTTGTTATTATTATAATAATAATTTTTATCCTATCCTTAGTATCGTTATTAGTATTATTATTGTTAATATCGTTATTATATTTATTATTGTTATTATTTTTAGTATTACTATAGTTATTATCGTTGTTATTATTATTATTATATTTATTATTAATATTATTTTTATCGTTTTATCGTTATTATCGATATTATCGGTAATATTATTGTCATTATTATAATCGTTAAAATCGTTGTAATTGTTACTTTTATAATTTTTACATTATCGTTATTATCGTCATTTTTATTATTATTATCTTTATTATCATTAAAATCGTAATTATCCTCATTATCGTTATAATCGTTATTTTTAATATTATCGCTATTATAATTATTATTATTATTATCATCATTATCGTTATTATGGTTGTAAACTTTATTATCGTTATTTTCGTTATTATTGTCATTGCTGTCGTTTCTATTATTATAATCATTACTATTGACGTTATTAACGTATTTATCTTTATTATCTTTCTTATCGTGAATTTCTTTATTATCGTTATTATTATTATTATTATTGTCATTATTATATTTACGATCGTTATTTTCGTTACAATTGTAATTAGGATTATAATCGTTATTATATTTATTATCGATATTATTTTTATTACTATTTTTATTATTATTATCGACATTATTACCATTATTATTGTGTTTATCTTTATTATTAATATTTTCGTTTATCTTATTATTAACGATATTATTGTTATTATTATTATTATTATTATCCTTATTATCGTTATTAGAATTATTATTATAATTATTATTATTTTCGTTATTATTATTATCATCGTCATTTTAGATATTATCGCCAATATCGTTATTGTCGATATAATTATTTTATATTGATATTATCTTCATTATTATTATTATTATTATTATTATTATTATTATTATTATTATTATTATTATTATTATTATAGTTATTATCATTATCCATATTAACGTCATTATCGTTATTATGGTTGTTATCGTAGTTATAGTTTGATTCGTTATTATTGTTATTATTGTTATTAATATTATTATTATTATTATTATTATTATTATTATCATTTTCTTTATTATTATCATTATAATCGTTATTATCGATATAATTTTTATTACCATTATTACCGTTAATATATTTGTTATCGATATTATCATTATTATCGTTAATTTTATTATTATCGTGAACTTTATAATTATCGTTATTATTGTTATCATTATTATTACTATTACTATCGTCATTATTATTATTATTATTATTACCATTATTATTATCGAAATTATCGTTATAATCGTTATTATCGTTATTAATATTATTTTCGTTGTTATTATTATTATTATCGTTATAATTATTATTATTTTCATTATTATCGATATTACTGCCATTATCCTTATTAACATTAATATTATTATTATCGATATTATCAACATTATTATTATTATTATTGTAAATATCATTAATATTATTTTTATTTTTATTTTTATTATTATTATTATTATTATTATTATAATTATTATTATTTTTATTATCGTTATTGGTTTTCGTAATAATCGTTATTATCGTTATAATTTTTATTTTCGTTAGTATTATCGTTTATTATTGTTATTATCGTTATTATCATTATTAACGTTATAATTAAGTTAATCGCTATTATTAACGATATTAACGTTACCTACGTTATTATCGTCATTATAGTTATTACCGTTATAATAATTTTATCGTTATAATCGTTATTATAATTATTTTTATTATCATTTTTATTGTTATTATCGTTTCTATCGTTATTATCGTCGTTATCATGTCTATTATTATTTCTCATTTTAAAATTAATATTATTATTACTGTAATTATAATTCTTATTATAGTTATTATCGTTATAATTATGATTTCCATTATTATTATCTATATTAACCATATTAACATTACTATCGTCATTATCGTTATTATTATCATCATCCATATTATCGTTATTATTTTTATAATTATTATTATTGTTATTATCGTTATAATCATTATTTTTATTAATATCGTTATTATTAGTATTATTATTATTATCGTTGTTATCGTTATTATCGCATTTATTGTTATCATTGTTATTTTTGTTGTTGTCATTATTATTATTACTATAATTATTATTAATATGGTCATTATCGTCCTAATCGTTATTACCGTTATTATCGTTAGAATTGCTATTATCGTACTACCTTTATTATTTTTACCTTTATTATTATCGTTAATATCGTTATTCTCGTTATCATTACTATTTTTATTGTTATCGTTGTTAGTTCTATTATCGTTATTATCATCGTAATCGCTATTTTTATTTTTCTCGTTATTATTAATATTATTATCGTAATCGTTATTATCATGAATCGTTATTATCGTTATAATCATTATTATTGTTATTGTCGTTATTATTCTTATAATCGTTGTGAACGTTATTATCATTGTTATCATCATTAACCTAATTATCATTCTTATTATAATTATTATTATTAATAGTATTATTATTATTATTATCTTTATTAATATTATCATTTTTATTATTATCGTTTCTACCGTGATTATTATTATTATTGAAATTCTTATCCTTATTATAGTTATTATCGTATTAATCGTTATAGTCTTTATTATAGTTATTATAGTCACTATTGATATTATCGTTATTATCTCCAATACTGTTACTATCTTTCTTATTATTATTAATTTTATTACCGTTATTATTATTATTATTATAATTCGCCATTACTGTTATTATTTATATTATCTTTATTATCGTAATTAACGTATATTCGTTAATATCTATATCATCGTTACTAATGTCATTTTCAAGATTATTGTTTCTACCATTTTTGTTTTTATTATCACTATTATCGTTCCCCCCGCCACCCCCTGTGGATAGGGGGATGTAGTATACTTCCACAATACTCACTGCTTGTCGTATGAGGCGACTAAAAGGGACTGTGTGAATGGCGTGTGAATGTTCTTGTAGGGCCATTCCTCCCTTTGTTCTTCTGTCTGATCTTTTTCTATTCTTTATCTTACTCTCAAGCGTCCTTCCGTTCATTATCTTTCATTTGGGGAGCTTGTCTCCCAATAATAAGTTACTCATGAAGGATAGTACAGAGAAAGGCAAAAGCATACGTGGGAGGGTCACCTACGCCACGGCGGTGTCAGGTGGTGTTAGGGCAGGCCACCCGCCTTCGTCATCCAGCAACTGCCAAGAGCATTGGGTAGGCAATCTGGCCACAGCTCTGGATAATACATCAGGAAGAGTACTACATAAGGCGACCTGGCCTGCAATGTGTCTAAACCTCCAGGAAGGGGAAAATATGAAGAAAGCTGCTTGGAGGATTAGCAAAGGGCTGCTAGGGCCGTTAATAGCACGCGGTTCTCCGGCCTGACATCACATATCCAGCCTGCAAAGTGCACACCACAAGATGGAGGGAGAGAAACTTGCGCATGAGAAAATCCTCCTTGCCAAAATGAGGTCAGCTGTTACCAAACGTAAACAAGGCTATTAAGCAAGGGCTCCCAGAACTTGAGGAGATCATTGACTGCCTCGAGTGCTTGTATACATGTCGAACAATAGTCAATAAGGGATCGAGGACCCTCGTCCGCGTCTCACAGTGCCCATGGGCAAACTCCGTAAGAGATGCAGGCGCAGTTGAAAGAGTAGCCACAAGCCCGCAAGAGCTGTCTGAGGAAATACTCAAGAGACCGAGGCAAGAGGCGTCGACAACAAAAGCCACCAAGTGGACGAAGATCGTCAAGAAGAAAAGAATACGGAAAAATCCACGAAGAATGCGACGAAACCTCCACCGTAGGAGAAAAAGAAGCCGAGCAAATCGGAGCACAGGCCGAGAAAAAGAACGAAGACGGACGCAATCCTTCTAAAACTTGCGCATGGCAAAACATACCCAGACGTAGTTAGTGCCATCCACCAGCGCTTCAAGACTAGCGCGACAGGGGTAGACTTTGGATTGGTCCGGCAGGCCGGAAAGGGTGGGGTTCTCCTCGAACTCAAGAGGACCACTGCGGAGATCCGGGCCTCATTCGCAGAAACCTTGAGGAAAGAAGGAGAAGACACGAGTAGCATCACAGAACTAGTCACCAAAGCTACGCTGGAGATGCGGGACAGCTATTGCTGCACGACGGTGATAGAAGTCGTGGAGGCCCTAGAGGACTCTGCCAGATTGCGCGGGGAAAATCGAAGTTGAAATGACGAACCCCAACCTGAGACACCAACGCCTGTCCCTCAAAATAGAAGTAGAAGCAGCTGCGAAGCATTTGAAAGCCGGCCGAGTGCTGGTCGGCTTCGTCAGCTGCAAAGTCAGGCGACGAACAGAAGTATGGCGATGCTACTGTTGCCTGGACTACGGCCACCATAGTTCTTCATGCAAGGGCCTTGATCGCAGTAAGCTTTGCTATCTCTGCGGCGGCAAGGGGCACTAAATCAAAGACTGTAAGGTCAGATAGCCTACTTGTTTTTATGCACCAATAGCGTTGCGGATACCCAAAAGCACCTAGCCGGTTTAAGTGCGTGAAAAGCCTTCCAGGAGGCTCTTGCAACAGCCAACAAGAAGAAAGGATGGAAGTACTGCAGGGTAACCACAATAGGAGCAGGACGGCGCACCACCTCTTAATCTAGCTCTGCTTTGATAAAAGAAGCCGATATTGTTCTAATCAGAGAACAATACCAGGACAATGCTGGTACAGGATGGAACGCCGACGATTTGAGCACCGCGGCTATCTGGATCCCAGATCCCCGACAGATACATGCGTCGGATCAAGGATCCGGACGCAGTTACGTTTGGGTGAGACATAACTCGCCGACTTATGTTAGCGTATATCTCACTCCGAACGACCGGATAAACGACTTAAAGACCAAACTAAACGATCTGGAAGACGCGCTGCAGAAAATGCAAGGGGACCTCATTGTGGCTGGAGACCACAATGCCAAACCTGTCGAATGGGGGAGGACAGGCCGGACTCCAGAGGAAGACGAATCATGGAGGTGGTGTCGAGATTGGCGCTAGTAGTGCACTATACAGGCTCAACGTCAACCTTCCAAAGACCTTGCTACAGAGAGACGATCACGGACGTCTCTCAAGCCATCGAACACCTTGTGGCAAGAGTCACAGCGTGGACCGATGCCAGGAATGAACTGATCAACGCGATGGGAGGAGGGCAATTAGCCTTTCCCGTGATTGTCAGGGTCACCCTGACTGTCCTGGAGGGATGGGCTGCATTTTGGACCTTCGCCGAACTGGTTATGCGTGCGAAAGAGGACACTAAGAGGTGCAGGAAACGGTCGAAGGAGAAGGGTGTGTGAGTGAGCGTGCGCAGGTGTATGTTGACAAGAGTGCGAACGACAGAGCGCATAGGAGTGTAGCTCCAGTGCGACCACCTCGGGCAAGCCTCCCAACTGTTCAGGCGGCGCCTGGCCCAAGAGTAGCTTCCCACTAGATGTAGGTGTATGTATGCGAACGTGAATGGGCCTGGTCAGACCACCATGGGGTGAGGATCGGGCCAATATGTACATAGTTAGAGAGTAATTGCGTCTACCGGGCTCGTGGGTCCCTGTCGAGTGCGCCGTAGTAATTGGGTGTAGATGAATGAATGAATGAGAGCTAGGCGAATACCGGTCTGGCTCACAGAGGAGGGGTACTGGGTGAATTTGTAATACGCATGTGCGTGATCCCGCCTACCCCCTCGCTCCTCAGCGTTTTAGTAATTGTAATCGGGAGGTTTTTTAGTCGGAACGCAATCCGAACCTGGGAGTATTCTCAGACCGGTTGAATCCGACACTCCCCTGAGTACCGGACTCGAGGGGCCTATGAAGGTTTTTTCTCCTGACGAAACAAAAAAAAAGGAAAAGGCTGGCGGGTGATCGAAGATTACACCGGGATCGATCATCAGTACATCCTATTCGACGTACACGATAGGAGGCCAGCCGTGACAATTGCAGCGCAATCCCCCCGGTGGAACGTCGCTAAAATGAATCTAGAGAAGCTGTCTTCAGTCATACATGAAGGTTGGAGATACCATTATATTGCAGTCGCGAGTATATCGCCAATTGCACAAGTCAGGATGATTATGGCGCGGAAGACTGGGCTAAAACGCTGCGATACGAGAAATATCGCAAGCGCATAGCAGCGGTACAGAAGACGGGCGCTCTCCGAATCACGTGCTGCTACCGCACCATCTCTGAGCCCGCGGTGCTAATGGTTTCGGTGGTAATCCGGATCGATCTACTAGCTCAGGAGAGACAATTCGTCCACCAACAGATGCCCGTTCTGGGAAAGGAAGAGGCATCATGGCTCGCCAGATCTAGCATCATCGTGACCTGGCATAACAGTTGGGAACGAATGCCTAGGGACAGATGGACGGACCGACTCATCATTCGGCTAGACAGCTGGCTAAACCGGGAAGCACGGGAGGTCGACTTCTACCTCACCCAAATCTTGACGGGGCATGAACTGTTCTGCTCCTACCTCTCATAAATGAGGAAGGTTGCAGACGGCAACTGCCCCTATGGGGACTCGATCAACGATGACGCCCACCACACGTTCTTCATATGTACTCGATGAAGCGCCGAACGACTTGCCTTGGAGCAGGACCTCGGCGACATCTCGCCGGTCAACTTTGACGAGAAAATGCTACGAGGGAAGAAGGAGTGGAACAAGGTGGCCTGATATGTGGGGGCAATCTTACGCAAAAGAAGAAGGAGATGGGCGGCCCATAGACGTGCCACCAATGTTGCTTCAGGTTCCTGCCACGTAGAACCGAATGAGGGAGTCCAGTTAAGGGACATGATGCAGTGGCGCCTTCCCGAAATAATGTCACATGGAGGTGCCGGGATGGTTTCCCTATGCCACTAGAATGGATATGAGTTTAGTCGGTAGTGCCTATTCCAACGGTGAGCCCGACACTCCATGGACAGGGAACAGGGGACCCTAATGGTAAAGGGTTCCTCTGGCGGGCAGGGTCCCTGGGTCAGTGCGTAATGTTTGGCATTCTCAGACCATCAAAAAAAAATTATTATCGTCATTATTATCATTGTTATGGTTTTTATCGCTATTATTAATATTTTCGTTATTATTATTATAGTCATTATAATTATTATTATATTCATTGCCGATATTATAGCCATTACAATTATTATCTTTATAATTATTATTATCGATATTATCGTTATTAGTATTGTTATCGTTATTATCGTTATTATTATTATTATTATAATTATCGTTATTATCGTTGAAATTATTATTATCTTTATTATCATTATAATCGTTTTTACCGTTAATATCGTTGTAATCGTCATTCTTATTATTGTCGTTTTAATCCTTATTTTTATTATTATCGTTATTATTATTATTATTATTAATATCGTTATTATAGTTCATATCGATATTATCGTTATTATTGTTTTCATCGTTATTATCCTAATTATTATTAATATTATTATTATTATTATTATTATTATTATTATTATTATTATTATTATTATTATTATTGTTATTATCGTTATTATTTTTATTACGGTTATTATCTTTATTATTGTTATTTTCGATAGTATTATGGTTATTATCGATAATAATATAATTGTCATTATTATTATCGTAATTAACTTATTTATCACTAGAAGCGTTAATATATTTATAACCGTTATTATCGTTATATTTATTATTATCATTATTAATATTATTATCGTTATTATCGTTATTACTTTTATTATCATAATTATCATAATTTTCGACATAATTATCGCTATTATCAGTACTATTATAATTGACGTAATTGTTATCGTTATTAAAGTATTTATTGGTATTATCGTTATTATCGTTATTTTTATTATTATTGTGAATTTTATTATTTTCTTTATTATTATTATTATTATTATCATTATTATCCTTATTAACGTTATTATCGTTATTATCGTAATAATCGTTATCATCGTTATTATCGTTATTCTCGCTATTGTTATTATTATTATTACTATTATTATCGGCTTTATTAACGTTAATATTGTTTCTATCATTATTATTAATGTTTGCGTTATTATTTTTACTCTCGGTATTATTATTATTAATATCGTCATTATTGGTATTATCGCCATCGTTCATGTCGTTATTATTATTATTATCGTTATTATCTTTATTATTATTATTATTTATATTATCGTTTTTATAGTTATTGTTTGTTATTATTATTATTATGTTTATTATCACTAAAATCGTTATTATATTTATGTCGTTATTTTTATTATTATCGCTTTTATCGTTATTATTGTTATTACTATTAATATCGCTATTATCGTTGTTATTAATATTATTATTACTATTATTATTATAATTATTATTTTTATTAGGGTTATTATCGTTATTATCGTTGTAATTGTTATAATTATTATTATCATTAGTATCGTTGTTATAATAATAATAATTATTATTGTTATTATCGTTATTATTATCGTTATTATCGTCATTACTGCTATTATTGTTGTTATTATTAATATTACTAAAATTATTATTATTATTTTTATTATTTTTTTTTATTAGTGTTATTATCGTTTTTATCGCTATTATCTTTTTTATACTTACTATCGTTATTATCGTAATTATTGTTATGATTAATATTATCGTTAGTTTCGCTGTTATAATAGTAATAATAATAATAATAATAATAATAATTATTATTATTATTCTTATCGTTATATATATACCTGCAAGTCCGAGAGTCTCATTGGTGCAAGGGGCACTCGAAACATTTTCTCACGTTTAGTCGGAATATTTCAAGTTAGTCACATAACTTATCCTCGAATAGAAGAAATTTTTTCGCTTTTGGAGGCAATCTTATAACTTTCTCTAGTATAGCCGCAATATTTCTGGGTCCGACAATCGCATTGGTTAAACAGGCTTTCTCATAAATTTCCCTCGACTTATATAATACTCCTTCATCTAATCGGAATTTTTACAAGCCCAACAGTCGTATTGTTTCTCAAGTCACTCGCATTACTATCCTTCGGCTAATCGAAATAATTCCAAGTCCGACAGCCGCAATGTTTCGAGAGGCACTTGCATTTTTTTCCCCGACTAGGCGGGTATTTTCAAGACCGGCAATCGTAGTGATTCTAGCGTCATTCGCATAACTTTCCCTTGAAAAGTCGGAATAAGTCCAAGACCGTCAGCCGTATTGTTCCGGGATGCACTCGCATAACTTTCCGTAGATTAGTCGGAATACTACCTAGTCCGACAGTCGAATTGGATCGAGTGTCACTCTCGTAACTTTCCCTCAATTAGTAAGAAGTCTTCATAGAACGACAGTCGAAATGGTTCGATGGACACACTCATAATTTACATATAATGGTCGGTAGACTTCCAAGTCAGATTGCCACTTAGTTTCGAGAGGCACTCGCATAACTTTCCGTCGATTAATAGTGTTACTTCCAAATACGTTTGTCGCAATGGGTCGGGAGTAACACTCATAATTTACGAACGACTAGTCGAAGTATTTTCTTGTCCAGCAGCCGCATTGGCGCCCGAGTCATTCGTATAAAATTCCCTCGGCTATTCGGAGTATTTTTATCATGACATTCTAATTAGCTCATAAGTCAAACGCAAAATTTTTCCTCGAATTTTCGGATAATTTCCAAGCGGAAAGTCGCATTGGATCTCAAGTCACTCGCATAACTTTCCCTCGACTAGGTCGACATATCTCAAAGCATGATAGTCGCATTGGTTCACAAGTTACTCGCATAAAATTCCCACGAATAATTGGAATATATCTATGTCCGACATCCGTTGTGGTTGGAGAGTCACTAACATAACTTTCCCACTAATAGTCGCAATATATCCAAGTCAGACAAGGGTTCCGCAAGGGTTCTAGAGTCACTCGCATATTTTTCCCCGAAAATTCGGAATATTTCCAAGCCCGACAGACGGATTAGTTCGAAATGCACTCGCTTAACTTTACTACGACCAGTCGGAATATTTCCAAGTCCGACAGCCACATCTGTTGTAGAGGCACTGGCATAACTTTCTCCCGACTAATATGTATATTTTCAAGTCAGACAGTTGAATTGGTTAACAAGTTAATCGCATAAATTTCCCTCAACATGTCGTAATATATCTAAGTGCGAGAGTCGCATTTGTTGGATAGACACTTTCATAACTTTCCCTCGCCTAGATAGAATATTTCCAAGTCAGATAGTCTTATTGTTTCGCGTGGCACTCGCATTACTTTCCCTCGTGTAGGCAAAATACTTCCAAGTACGACAGTCTCATTGGAAAGAGAAACACTAGCATTACTTTTCCTCGACTAGTTGGAATGATTCCAATTCCGAAAGCCGCATTTGATCGAGAGACACTTGCGTAACCTTCATTCGACCAGTCGGAATATTGCCAATTCCGACAGCCGCAAAGAATTGTGAGGCAGTCGCATAAATTTCCCTCATTTAGTCTGTAATTCCCAAGTATAATTGTCGCATGGTTACAGAGTCACCCGAATAACTTTTCCTCGTCTAGTCGGAATATATTCATTTCAGACAGCTGCATTGGATCACAAATTACTCAAATAATATTCCCTATAGTAGTCAGGATATTTTCAAGACCGTCAGTCGTATTTGATTTAGTGTTACTCGCAAAAATTTCCCTCCACTATTCTGAATATTTCCATGGCCGACAGCTGAATTATTTCGATAAGAACTCGCACAACTTTACTTCGATTAGATGCAATATTTCCAAGTCCGACAGTCGTAAACTGTCGTGAGATACTAGCATAATTTTCACTCGGCAAGTCGGAATATTACCTAGTCCGAAATTCGTAATGTAGGGAGATGCACACGCATTACTTTTACTGGACTAGATGGAATGTTTCCAATTCCGACAACTCCTTTGATTCGAGAGTTATTTGCATAACTTTCCCTTGACCATTCGGAAAATTTTCAAGACTGACAGCCGCAATGGTTAAAGAGCCACTTGCATAACTCTCCCTCGACTATTCAGGATATTATCAAGTCAGACAGTCACATTAATTGACAAGTTTCTCGCATATCTTTCCATCGAATGGTCGGAATTGGTCTTATTACGACAGCCGAATTGGTTCGAAATGTACTCGGATATCATTTCCCCCTCTAGTTGGTTAATTTGCAAGTCCGACAGCCTCATCGTATCCAGAGACACTCGTATAATTTTCCCACGATTAGTCGGAAAATTTCCAGATGAGACAGCTGCATTGGTATGAGAGGCAATCGCATAACTTCCTCTCGACTAGTTGTAATATTTCCGAGTTCGACTTTCGAATTGATTCAAAAGTTACTCGCATAAATCTCTATCGACTACTTAGAATAATTCCAAGTCAGACAGATGCATTAGTTCACAAGTTACTCGCATAATTTTTCCTCGAATAGTCAGAATATTCCCAAGACCGTCAGCCGAATTAGTTCGAGTAGCACTTGCATAACATTCCCTCCACTATTTGTGATATTTCCAATTTTTACAGCCGAATTTGATCGAGGGGCACTCGAATATCTTTCAACCAGGTCTGAATATTTCCAAGTCTGCTAGTTGCACTGATTCTGTTGGGTATCTCGTAACATTTTTTCGGCCAGATGGAATATTTCCAAGATCGACAGTTACATTGGTTAGAGTGGCATTCGTATATCTTTCTCTTGTCTAGTCGGATTATATCCGACAGAGACAGTCGCAATAGTGCGATAGACACTCTCATAATTTTTTCTTGTCTAATTTTAATATTTTTATGTCCGGCAGTCACTTTGGATCCAAAGGCACTCGCATAACTTTCCTTCGAACAGCCGGAATATTTCAAATTCCGTAAGTTGCATAAGTTCGAGAGGTACTCGCTAAACTTTCCTTTGGCTAGTCCAAATGTTTAAAGTCCTACAGTTGCATTGGTTTGACTGACTTTCTTATAAATTTCTATCGACCAGTCGGAATTCCTCTAAGTTCTACAGTTGCATGAGTTAATGTAGCACATGTAAATTTTTCACGCGACAAGTCGGAATATTTCCATCGTTGATTTTCTCATTGGTTCAATTGACACTCAATTTACTTACCCTCGAATAGTCGGAATATTTCTATGTCCGACAGTCCCATTGGTTCCAGAGGCACTCGCGTAACATTCACTTAACTACTCGGAATGTTACCAAGTACAATAGTCGCATTAAATCTAAAATCAGTTGAATAACTATCTCTCGACTTGTCGGAATATTACTAGTTCCAGCAGTAGCATTGGTTCTAGACGATCTTATAACATTCCCTCTAATAGTCAGAATTCGACAGCCTTAAAAGTTCGAGAGGCACACGAATATCTTTCCCTTGATTACTTGGAACATTTCCAATACCGATAGCCGCTTTGGTTCTCAAGTAACTCACAAAACTTTTCTTCGTCTAGTCGAAATATTTCAAAGTCCGACAGTCGTATTTTTCCGAGTTGTACTCGCATACCTTACTCTCTACTAGTCGGAATATTTCCAAATCCGACAGCCGTATTGTTTCAAGAAGAACTCGCATAACTTTACCTCGATTAGTTGGAATGATCCCAAGCCCGACAATCGTGTTGGTTCTCAAATCACTATTATAACTGTCCTTCGACTAGGCGAAATACAACCTAGCCCAATAGTCGTATTGTTCCTAGAGGCACTCGTATAAGTTTCCGACGTTTAGTAGGAATAATTCCAATTCCAACAACAGCTTTGCTTCCAGATCCACTAATATAACTTTTCTTCGACTTTTCGGATTGTTTCCAAGACCGCCAGCCGCATTGGTTCGATAGTCAGTCGCATAAATTTCCCCTGACTACTCAAGATAGTAACAAGTCCGCCAATCGATTTGCTTCGATGTCAGATGCTTAACTTTCCCTCGACTAGTCAGATTTATTCCCAGGCCGACAACCGCTTTGGTTCGAGAGTCACTCTCATAATTTTCCCTTGAATAGTCGGAATTTTTCCATGTTCCACATTCGTATTAGTCCGAATGGCATTCGCATATATTTCCCCGAGCAGTCGGAATATTTCCAAGATCAACAGCAGCATTAATCGATTGGCAATCGCATAACATTACCCCGACTAGTTGGAATAGATCCAAGTCCGTCAGTCGCATTGGATCGATCGGCTCTTACATAAGTTTTTCTCGACTAGTCGGATTTTTGCCAAGTCCGACCGTGACATTGGTCTGTGAGGCATTCGCACTACATTCCTTCGACTAATCGAAATATTCCCATTTCGGCAGTCGCATTAGTTCACAAATTACTCGCATAACTTTCGCTCGACTAATCGTAGTATTACCGAGACCGACACTAGATTTGTATCAGGAGGCACTCGCAAAACTTCATCCGACAATGCGTAAGATTTCCAAGTCCGACTGTCGCATTTGTTCGAGTGGTACACGCATAATATATCCTCGTCCAGTCGAATTATTACCAAGTGCGACAGTTGCATTGGTTCACCAGTCAATCGCATAACTCTCACTCGATTATCAGGAAACATTGCTAATCCGACAATCCTTTTAGTTAGAGTGGCACTCTCCTAAGTCTCACTCGGCTAGTGAGAATACGATTTTACATTTCTCAGTACGATAGCAGCATTAAAACTAGAGGCGCTCGCATAACTTTCCTAGTACTACTCGGATTATATCCAATTCCACCTGTTGCATCGGTTCTCAAGTTCGCATATCTTTTCCTCGATTATTCGGAATACATCCAAATGCGACAGTCTTATTCTCTCGAGAGGCACTCTCATAGCTTTCACTCGACAAGCAGGCATACTGTAAGTCCGACATCCGAATTGGTTCGATAGGCACTAACACAACTTTCCCTCAACTAGTTGGCAAATTTCCAAGTCAGACTGACGCATTGGTTCAAGATGTAAATTTCCCTGAACAAGTAGGAATATATCTAAGTGCGACAATCGCATTGGAACGAGAGGCACACGCAATACTTTTCGTCGACTAGTCGGAATATTTCCATGTCCGCGAGTCTTGTTTGTCCAAAAGGCACTCACATAACTTTTCCTCAAGTAGTTGGAATATTTTCAAGACCAACAGCCGCATTCGTTCGGGTGCCATTCGCATATCTCTTTCTCTCGACTAGTCGGAATGTTTCATAGACCGACAGCCGCTTTTTTTCGAGAGGCACTGAAATAATTTTCCCCGGAATAATTCCATGCCCGACAGTCCCATTGCTTTACAAAACACTGGCATAACTCTCCCTCAACTAGTCGTGATATTTCCAAATTCGATTGCTGCATTAGGTCGAGAGGCACCCGCATAATCTACCTTAGAGCGTCCGGAATATTTCCAAGTCCCAGAGTCGCAATGGATAACAAGACACTCGCATAACAATCCCTTTACTAGACGGAATGCTTCCAAGTCTTCCAGTCGCTTTAATTCGTGTGGCAATCGAATATGCTGCTTTTCTCTGGACGGAATATTTCCAAGCCCTGCAGTCGCATTTGTTCACAAGATACTCGCATAGCTTTCCCACGACTAGTCGGAATGATTCCTAGTCCGACATTCGCATTGGTTCGAGAGACACTCATATAACTTTCCGTTCACAAGTCTGAATGTTTTTAAAGTCAAACAGCAGCATTTGTTCGAGAGGCACTGGCATATATATCCCTGACTATTAGGAATATTTCCAAGTCCGACCATCGCATTTGTGCTAGAATCACTCGCATAACTTTCCCCGACTAGTCGGATTATTTCCGAGTTCCAATAACGCATTGGTTCGATGGTCTCTCCCATAACTTTCCATCGAATAGTCGGAATATTTTCATGTCCGACACTCGTTTCGATGTTGAGTGTGACTCGCATAAATTTCCCTCAACTTCCCAGAATACTTGCAAGTCCAACATCCGCATTGGTTCGATTGGCCATCGCATAACATTCTCTCGACCACTAGGAATATTCACAATTTTGAAAGTCGCTTCGGTTCACAAATCATTCGAATAACATTTCCTCGTCGAGTTAGAATGATTTCAAGTACGAAATTTCCTTTGGATTGAGTGTTACGCGCATTAAGTTCCTCCGGATACTCGTAATATATCCAAGTACTACAGCTGCATTGGTTGGAGAATCACTCGCATAAGTTTCCCTCGAATAATCGGAATCTTCCCAAGTTCGATCGTCGCATTGGATCTAGAGTAACTCACATAACTTTCCCTCGAATAGTCGGAAAAATTTGAAGTCCGACATTCTTATTGTTTCGAGTGGTATTCGCATAACATTCCCTCAACCACTGGAAATATTCCCAAATCCGACAGCCGCATCAATTCACAAATCACTTCAATAACGTTTCCTCGTCTAGTCGAAGTGATTCCAAGTTCGCTTTGGTCCAAGATACACTCGCATAAAGTTTCCTCGACTAGTAAGAATATTTCCTAATCCGACAGCGTCATTTGTTCGAGAGGATCTGTCATATAACATTCCCTTGACTACTCGGAATATCTCCAATTCCGGCAGTCGTTTTAGTTCCAGATTCTATCGTATAACTTTCCCTCGACGTATCGTAATATAACACTAGTCCAAAAGTTGCATGTGTTCTAAAGACACTCGCATTAGTCTACCTCGATTTGTCGGAATATTTCCAAGACCGATGGCCGCATTGCCTCACAAATTAATCGTATTACTTACCCTCAATTCGACGAAATTGTTCCATGGCCGATAGATGCATTGTTTCGAGAGACTTTCGCATAACTTTCCCCCGACGAGTCGGAATATTTCTAGGTCCAACAAGCGCATTGTTTCGAGAGGCATTCGCATAACATTCTCTCGACCTCTCGGAGTGTATCTAAGATAGACAATCTTGTAGGTTTGAGGTGCACTCTCATAACCTTTCCTCGACTAGTATGAATATTTCTTATTTCTACAGTCGTATTCGTTCAAGAGAAAGTCTCGTAACTATCCGCAGACTAGTCGCAACAATTTTAAGTCCGACAGCCGCAATGGTGCGAAAGGCATTCGCATAACTTTCCCTTAGCTAGTCATAATATTTCCAAGCCCGATAGTCGCATAGGTTCGAGTGGCCCTTACACTTTCCCTCTACTATTCGGATTATTTCTAGATTCGACAGTCACATTCATTCGTGAAGCATTCGAAAAATTATCCCTCGACTAGTCGGAATTTGGGATATTTCAAAGTCATCCAGTCGCATTGGATCACAAGTTACACACAAAACTTTCCCTCGACTAGTCGGAAAATTTCCTTTTCTAGCAGCTACAATATTTTGAGAGGTACTGGAATAAATTTACCGACTAGTGGGAATATTATTAAGTCCGATGGTCGCATTTGCTCTAGAACCACTCGCAAAACTTTCTCTGGACTATTCGTAAAATTTCCAATTACGAAAGCAGCATTGCATAGATTGGAACTGGCGAACATTCTTTCGGCTAGTCGGAATATTCCCAAGAACGTCAACCGCATAGGTTCGTGAGCCACTCGCATAGCTTTCCTTCGACTAATTTGAAAATTTACAAATCCAACCATCGCATTGGATCCAAAGTAACTCATATAACTTACCCCATCTCGTCGGAATAGTTCCAAGGCCAACAGCCGTATACGCTCGAGAGGAACTCTCATAACTTTCTCCGACTAGTTGTATTATTTCCAATTCCGACAGACGCATTAGTTCGGGAGGCTCTCGCATGACTATCCCTCGAATAGTCAGAATGTTATCAAGATCGACAGCTGCATTGGTTCGAGAGGCTCTCGCGTAACTTTCACTCGACTAGTCGGAATATTTCCAATCCCTAATTCTGCAATGGTTTGTGAGGCACTCCCATGACATTCCGTTCACTAATGCGAATATTCCCACAACCGACAGTCGTTTTAGTTCACAATTCACTCGAATAACGTCTCGTCGTCTAGTCGGAATGATTCCATGTTTGACATATGCTAGGTGTCGAGTTCCATTTGCACAAAGTTGCCCCGCTAGTCGAAATATTTCCTAGTTCGACTGCCGTATTGGCCAGAGAGGTACTCGCATGACTTTCCCTCGGCTGCTCAGAATGTTTCCTGTTGCGACAGTTCCTTTGGTGCTGAAATGACTCGCAATACACTTCTTCGGCCAGTTGGATTAGTTCCAAGTCCGACAGTCTCTTTGCTTCGAGAGGCACTTACATCAGTTTATCCAAACTAGTTAGCATATTTCATAGCTCAAGAGCCACACTTGTTCGAGATGCACTCGCATAACATTCACTCGACTAGTCAGAATATTTCCTATTCTGACAGTCGTATTGGTTTAAAAGACACTCGCATAACTCTTTCACGACTAGTCGGTATATTTCCAAGTCAGACAGTCGCAGTGCTTTGAGAACCACTCACATACCTTTCCCTCGAATAGTTGGAATATATTTATGTCCGACTGTCGCATTGATTCACAAGTAATTCGCATAAATCTCTTTCGACTAGTAGGAAGATTTCCAAATTCAACAGCCGCGTTATTTCGAGAAGCACGGGAATAAAATTTTCTCCACTAGTCCTGATATCTCCTTGGCTGACAACCGCATTGAATCGAGAGGCACTCGCACAACTTTCTCTCGAATTGTCGTTATATTTCCACGTTCGACAGCCGCATTGATTCGTGAGGTAATAACATAAATTTACGCCGACTAGTCGGAATATTTCCAATTCAAACAGTCGCATTTTTGCGAGACGCTTTAAAATAGCATTCCCTTCACTAGTCAGACAATCTCCATGTCGGACAGCCGAATTGCATCGAGAAGCACTCACATAATTTTCCCTCGACATTTCGAAATAGTTCGAAGTTGGGTAGTGGCATTTGTACGAGAGGCACTCGCATAAATTTCCGACGTCTAGTCTGAATACTTCCAAGTCCAACCATCGCATTGGTTCATATGGCACTCGCATAACTCTCCTTGGCAAGTCGGAATATTTCCTAGCCCAACAGTCGCATGGATTCAAAAGGCACTCGTATAACTCTTTCTATTCTAGTCGAGAAATTTTCAAGTCAGAAATTCGTATTGGTTCGAGATTAACTCTCATAATTTTATGTCGACTAGTAGGATTAATTCCAATTCCGTTAGCGGATTTGGTTTGAGAGGCACTCGCATGTCTTTCACTCGACAAGTGCAGAGTCACTTGTATAACTTTCCCAAGGCTAGTCAGAATATTTCCAATTCCAACGGTCTTATTGGTCCACAAGTCACTCGCAGAACTTTTCCTCGACTAGTCGGAATATTTCCAAGGCCGTCAGTCACTTTGTTTCTATATGTTGGAATATTTCCAAATAGAACATACACATTGGTTGCAGAGAAAATCTTATAACTTACCCACAACTAGTCGAGATATTTCTAAGTCCGCCAGTCGCAATGGGTCAGAAGCCTCTCGCAATTTTTTCAATCAACTTGTTGCAGTGTTTCCAAGTCCGACAGCCGCGCTGGTTCGAGGGGTTCTCCGACAACTTTCCGTTGACTAATCGGAATATATTCAAGTACGGCAGTCGTATTGGTTCCAGAGGCACTTGCATAACTTTCCATCGGCTAGATGGAATACTTTTAAGTCCTATAGCCATAATGGTTCACAAATCACTTGCATAACTCTCCCTAGACAAGTCATGATCTTTCAATGTCAGACAGTCGCATTAGTTCACAAGTTGCACGCCTTAAATTTTATCGCCAACCAGAATGATACCAAATCCTACATCCGCAATAGTCCGAGAGGAACTCTCCACATTCTCTCTACCGCTGAAAATTTTCCCAAAACCGACTGTCCTTTTGGTTCCCCACACATTCGCTTTGTTTCGAGTTGTACTCGCTTAACTTTGCTTCGTCTAATCGGGATACTTCCAAGTTCGACCGTCGCAATAGTCCCAATATAACTTGCATAAATTTCCCTCGACTTGCTAGAATATTTCCATGCCTGAGAGTCCCTTTGGCTCAGTTGATACTCGCATAACTTTTTCTCGACTAGTCGGTATATTTTCAAGACCGACAGAAGCATTGCTTTGGGTGGCACTCGCATTACCTTCTCACTCCTAATCGGTAAATTACCAAATATGACCGTCGCATTGGTTCCAGAGTAACTCGCATAATTTACTGTCAATTCGTCGGAATAATTCCAAGCCCGACAGCCGCATTTGTTCTAGAGGTACTCGCATAACTTTCCCCGACTAGTCGAATTATTTCCAAGTTCAGCCATTGTATAAGTTCTAGAATCACTCACATAACATTCCCCCGAATAGTCATGATATATCCAAGAACGAAAACTGCATTGATTTGAAAGGAACGCTTATAATTTTCTTTCGACCATTCGGACTATTTCCAAGTCCGTCAGGTATATTTGTTCACAGGACATTCGCATAACATTCCTTCAACTTGTCGGGATATTTCCAAGGCCGGTCGTCGCATTGATTCTAGAGACAATTATCCCTCGACTATTCGGAATATTTCCAAGAACAAACATCGCAATAATTCTAGAATGACCTCGATTAGACGGAATATATCCAAGACCGACAGTCTCAATGGGTCGGGAAACACCCGCATAATTTTCACTCGACTAGTCGGAGTATATCCAAATCTGACAGCCACATTTTTTCGTTAGGAACTCGCTTACCATTCCTTCGACTTGGCGGGATATTTCCAAGCCCGACAATCATATTGGTTTTCAAGTTACACGAATAACTTTCCTTCGACTAAGCGCAATAGTATCTAGTCTGACAACCGCATCGATTCCAGAGTTGCTCGTATGAAGTTCCCTCGCGTAGCCGTAATGTTTGTAAGTCCGACAGTGGCATTGGATCGAGAGATACTGGCATAACTTACCCTAGACATGTCGGAATATGTGTAAGTCCGGTAGCCGTATTGTTTCGGGAAACACTCGCATAACTTTCCATCGATTAGTCGGTATATTTCCACGTCCGGCAGCAGCATTGGTTCAATGAACACTCGTATAACGTTCCATGGATTAGTCGGCATATTTCCAAGATCGACAGTCTTATTGGTTGTCAAGTCACTCGAATAATATACTTTCGACTAGACGGAATAGAACCTAGTCTGACAGACGCATAGGTACGAGAGGCACTCGCATAACTTTCATTCGACTACTTGGAATATATCCAATTACGTCTGTCGCATTTGTTCAGAAGTCACTCGTATAACCATCCCCCGACTAGTCAAAATATTTCCAAGTCATACAACCTCATTGTTTCAAGAGAATTTCGCCTAACTTTTCCTCTACTTTTCGGAATAAATCAAAGTCCGAATGTCGCTTTGGTTCACAAGTCACTAGGATAGCTTTACATTGACTAGTCGGAATATTTCTAAATCCGAAAGTCGCATTGGCCCGAGAGACACTCGCATTGGTTTCACTCTACTATTTGAAATATATCTATGTCCAACAATCATATTGTTTTGAGAAGATCTCACATAACATTACTTCGCCTATTCGGAATAATTTCCTGTCAGACAATCGCAGTTTTTTCGAAGGATACTCGCATATCTTTCGCTCGACGAATCTGAAATCTTCCAAGACCTATAGTCACTTTGGTTCAAAAAAAAATTCGCATAAAATTTTCTTCGTCTAGAAGGAATATTTCCAAGTCCATCATTCGCGTTTGTACAAAAATTACACGATGTTTAGAAGGCAGACTGTACCATGGGTTCGTGTGGCACTCGCATAACTTTCCATCGATTAGTCAGAATATTACCAAGTAGGAAATAATCCTGACAGTCGTATTGGTGAAAGAGGCAAAAGCATAATATTCCCTCAACTAGTCGGAACATATCTAACACCAACTGTCGCAACTTTCAAATGGGACTCGCATAACTTTCCTTCGAACTAGTCGGAATATTCCCAAGTCCGACAATCGCTTTGGTTTAAGAGGCACTCGAATAACATTCCCACGACCACAGGAAATATTCCCCATCCCGACATTGTTTACTAGTCACTCGAATAACGTTTACTCGTCAAGTCGGAATGATTACAGGTCCGTCATTCGCTTTTGCTCGAGTGGCACTTGCATGCATTTACCCTGACTAGTCGGATTATTTCCTGGTCTGACAGCCGCATTGTTTCGAGAGGCACTCGCATAACATTTCCTCGACTAGTCAGATTATTTCCATATCAGGCAACCGCATGCGTTCTAGATACATTCGCATAACCTTCCCATAAACTCTGAATATTTCCAAGCCCTACAGACCTATTGGTTCCAGAGGATCATGCTTTCCCTCCACTATTCGAGATATTTTCAAGACTGACCTTCGCATTGGTTCCTGAATAACTCGTATAAATTTCCCTCGTGAAGTCGAAATTTTTCTAATTCCGATAGACTTAGTTGTTCGAAAGTTACTCGCATAACATTTCCCAACTAGTGGAAATATTTACAAGTCATACAGACGGATTAGTTCTATAATCACTCGAATAACTTTCACTCGACTAATTGGAATATTCCCAAGTCAGACAGCCGCATTTATTTGACCAGTCTCTCGCATAAATCTCCCTCGACTAGTCAGGATATATCAAAGTCATAGAGACGCATTGATTCACACGTAATTCGCATAGCATTCTCTCGACTAGTTGGAATATACCTAAGTTCGACACCCGCTATGGTTCCAGATGCCCTAGCATAACTTTCCCTCGACTAGACGGAATATTTCCAAGACTGATAGTCGAATTGTATTACAAGACACTCGCATAACTTTCCTTCGACTAGTCGGAATATTACCAGGACCGATAGTCTCTATGTTTCAAGTGGCACTCATATAAATTTCATTCGACTAGTTGGAATACTTCCTAGTCCGACTGCTATATTGGTAGGCCCTCGCATAATTTTTCCTCGACAAGTCAAAATATTTCCAATTCCAATAGCCGCATTGGTTCGTGAGTCACATGCATATCTTTCACTGACTAGTTGAAATATTCCACATCCGACCGTAGTCTTCGTCCAGGAGGCACTGGCATATATTACCCTCTACTAGTCATAATATTACCAATTCCGACAGCAGCATTGGTGCGATAGGCGCTAACATATATTTCCCTCATCTTATCGGAAAATTTCCGAGCTAGACAGTCGCATTGATTTACAAGTCACTCGCTTAACTCTTCTTCTACTAGTGTGAATAGTTCGAAATCCAACATTCGCTTTAATTCGAGTGGCACCCGTATACATTTCCCTCTATCAGTCAGAATATTATACAAGTCCGATAGTCGGATACGTCCGAGAAGGAACTCGCATAACTTTCGCAGTAGTAGTTGGAATATTTCCAAGTACGGCGGCAGCATTGAGTCGAGTAAAACTCGCATAAATTTTCATTGACTAACAGGAACATTTTCAATTCCGACAGTCTCATTGGTTCACAATACACACGCACAAATTCCCTTCGACTAGTCGGAATATTACCATCGCTGACGGTCTTTATTTTTCGAATGGCAATCGAACAACAATCAATTGAATTGTTGGAATATTTCCATGTCTGACAGCCGTGTTGGTTTCAAAAGAACTTGCATAACTTTCCCTCGACTATTCTGAATATTACTAAGTCCGACAGTAGCCTTTTCTCGAATGGTACTGGCAAAACTTTAACCCGATTAGTCGGAAAATTTCCAAGCCCAACTGCAGAATTGGTTCGAGAGGCACTCGCATAATTTTCCCACGTTTATTTGGAATATCTTCAAGTCCGATAGCCGCTTTTCAACGAGAGGCGCTCGCATTACTTTCCCACGACTACTCGGATTATATCCAACCCCGCCTGTCGCATTGGGCCTCAAGTTACTCGCATAACTTTCCCTCAACAAGTCGGCATAATTTGTAGTCTCACAGCAGCATTGCTTCAAAAGCCATTCGCATAAAAAATTAACTTCGACTAATCGCGATATATCCAAGTCCAACAGTTGCATTCGTTAGGAAGGCAACCGATTAACTTTCCTTCCACTAGTCGGAATATTTCCAAGCCAGACAGTCGAATTGGTTCACAAGACATTCGTAATATCTTCCTCTCGACTAGTTGGAATATTTCCAAGTTAATACCTGCATTTATTCGGGAACACCCGCATTATTTTCTTTCGACTAATACGGAATATTTCCAAATCCGTCTGTCGCATTAGTTCCAATATAACTCGCATAAAATTCCTTCAACTTACCGGAAGATTTCTAAGCCCGAGAGTAGCATTGGTTTATATGTTATTCGCATAACATTTCCGCGACTAGTCGGTATATTTCCAAGACCGACAACAGCATTGGTTCTAAAGGCACTCAAAAAACTTTCCCTCGACTAATCGGTATACTTCCAAAATCAACCGTCGCATTAGTTCTAGAACCATTCGCATAACTTTCCCTCGGATACTCGGAATATTTCCTGGTCGTACAGCCGCATTTGTATGAGAGGCACTGGCATAAAGTAAATATTTGCAAGACCGACCGTTGCATTGATTCCAGAATAACTCGCAAAAATTTGTTCGAGAGTTACAGGAGTAACTTTCCCTCGACAAGTCAGAATATTTCCAACCCCGACAGTCACATAGGTTCAAAAATTACTCGTATAACTTTCCCTCGACTGGTAGGAATATTTGTAAGTACGACAGTCGTTTTGTTTCGAGAGTCAATGCCACGACTTTTCCACGACTAATCGGATTATATCCTAGCCCGACGGTAGAATTCTTTTGAGAAGCGTTTGCAAAACTTTTCCTCGACTAGACAGTATATTTCCAAGTCCTATTATCGTTTTGGTTCGAGAGGCCCTAGCATAACATTCCTTCGATTTCTTGGGAAAACTCCAAGTCCGACAGTCACATTTGTTCGAGATTCACTTGCGCATCTTTCTCTCGACTAGTCGGAATATTTCCAAATACTACCACCGCATTGGTTCAAATGTAATTCGCATTTCTTTCACTCGGCTGTTGGGAATATGTCCAAGTCGAATAACGCATTGATTTAAGAGACACTCTCTAATCTTTCCCTCGGTTAGTCCGAATATGTCCAAGTCCTTAAACCGCATTATTTCTTGAAACACTCCTATAACTTTCCATCTAATTGGTCGGAATATTTCCAAGCTTGACAGTCGCATTGGATCAAAAGTTACTTGCATATCGTTCCCTCGTCTAGTTGAAATAAATCTAATTCCTACAGCCTCATTGTTTCGAGAATAATTCGCATATGATCCCCAAGACTGGACATTACTTTTTTCCCCCTGAGGGTTGGGGTTAAAAGGTGACTCCTACAGTACTCCCCGCTTGATGTAAGAGGCTACTAAAATGGACAGTATGAATGGTGCGTGAAAGGGCATGTACGGCTATTTCTCTCATTGTTTATCTGTCATTAGTTTGTCTATTCTTTCTCTATCTCTAGCTTTTTCCGTTCCTTTCCCTTCCTTTTAGGAGCTTGCCTCCCACTTATACTACTTAATAATCATGGACAGTACAGCTAAAGGTATATGCGAGCGTGGGAGGGACACCCACTCCATGACGTCGTCAGAAGGTTGTAGGGCAGGCCACCTGCCGTCGTCGAACCAACAATTGCAAGGAGCTCGAGGTAGGCAGACTAGTCGCAGCTCGGGATACTGCATCAGGAAGGACACTACAGAAAGGCGACTTGGTATGCAGTGTATCCAATCCGCCAACAAGGGCAGGAAGGAAAGAAAGAAACTTGGAAGAGTGGCAAAGGGCTGCCAGGGCCGTGAAGAGTATTCAGCGCTCCGGCTAGAAGTTTCCAATCTTGGAGAGAATGCTCAAACGTGCGAGGCACCATATCTACTCCACAGATGAAGAGGAGTTAAGAGTAGACATGGCCAAGTGGAACAAGGAAATACCGGAAGAGACCCACTTACTAAAGGAGGAGTCCTGCAGGTTCATGGGTCTCGCCACGAAGCATTCCCTAGTTGCCGATAATGAGAGGAGAAAATCTACAAACTTTAATGTCTCTGTTTCAGGAAAAATGTATCGCCCCCATAATGATGTACTAAAAATAATGAAAACCTTAGTGGAGTGGTTTCAAAATGGGACAGGAGATCTTCCCTCAACCAAGGAGGCCATGGCGCAGTTAATGGCTGAACTCCGGGCCTAGGATATGCGCAATCTCGAGATGACGGATGACGTTGCCCGACTTAGAAAAGATAAGAGGAAAGCAATATTAAACCCCATGGCTGAGAGAACTCAAACAACGACGCCGGAAATACAGCAGTTAATCGAGTGGGTGAGGTTGCTGGCGGAGGCTGTCTGCAATATGCAGCAACAGCTGCAGCATCCGAAGCAGCAGTAGACATTGAACAGAGCAACGTCTGGATCTGGTGGTCCACACAAAGGCCCCAAATTCTGTACTGAGACCATTCGACCCCCTGCGAAACCCGAAAGTGTGAGTAAAGCACTAATCCCCCAGAAGAATTTTGTAGAGATGACTAGCCGTTAAAGGAGATGAGTCCAGAGGAGGAAAGAGAACGCACCACCCCCGCTTCATCAAAGAAAGGAAACTTCGAACCTGAATCCTTACGGGAGCAAGCGGACCCCAGGAAAAGTGAGAAGAGGAGGAGTAGAGCGCAGGGAAGAAAGAAGAGGAGGCTAAGAGAAAAGGAAATCGCTGCAATTTCCCTATCCTGTACCGAGGAGACAACGCACAGAGACGAACTCCTCCGGGCCATAGAGAACAAAAACATTAAATATTTAGGGATTGGCAGCATGTCATGCAGGAAAGGCTTCATGAGTGCCTTTATATGGCAGGTACGAGGCAATGGGCCAAATAAGAAGGCCGACCGATTGGAAGATATGAACCTGGGTTCGTTGAGCCAGGTTGGCTGTCACGCGTGCGTTCGACCATAGGGGTCGAGCGTTATTGATCTAATGTGGGGAACGCCGGCAGCTGGCGTCCACCTCTAGAAACTGGAGGGTGGGAGAGGCAGTGTCCCTGTCGGACCACCTATATGTAAGATTTAGCTATAGTATCGATGTCACAGGGGTTCGAAATTCTCTCCCAACATATAAAATGCCCCCTCATTAGAAGATTTACTCCCTGGATCGGGACTACCTGGTTGTGTCCCTCATTTCAGGGGATTGAACGGGTGGAACTATGTGCGGGGAGAATACGGCCAGTGCGGACTATGCAGACAAACTTGTGAAGTGGGCACAGTTTACACTGAAACAACCGTGCGACATGGCCATATCGCGGGTGAGGGTACAAACCCGCGATAGTAATAGTACTTATTGGAGGTCGGAGGAATTAATGAACCTTCGGACATTTGCGATGACCACAGTAAGGAAACCTTCCAGAGCTAGGAAAAAGAAGAAGATTAAGAGAATAGTGCTGTGCCTGGACGACCGAAGAGACGCAATGAGGGACTGACTGAGGCCATTAAGGAAGCTAAGAAGCACTCCTGGAGGGACCTTTTTAATTTATAGGGAATGATCCATGGGCAGACCTCATAAATTGTTCTGGGGAAACTCAGGTCTTATGCCCCACCAGTTGGTAAAACCCTGGAGTATGAGGTACTGGAGAATATCCCCTCTGAACTATTCCCAGAAAGACCGGGAATTGAAGAGCCGCAGGGACCTGCACTCTCAGAGGTGACAATTTCTGTGGAGGAGGTCTTGGCTGCAGCCAGGAAAGGAAAAGGAAGAAAGGCTCCTGGACTGGATGGGATACCGGGTGTGATTGTGCGTGCTGCTTCGCCACAATGTGGGAAATGGTTGATGCAGTGCTTCTCCGCATGCTTGGGGACTGGAAGATTCCCGACAGCGTGGTAAATAACGAGGCTCGTTATGATCAAAAAGAGATGTGACGCGCCCTAGGACTCACCGGGATAAAATAGGCCCATATGCGTGATTGGCGAACTGGGTAATCTATTCGAGCGTGTAGTTGTTGGTCGTCTCAAGTGTTACTTAAAGGAGACTCGGACACTTGCGCCATCACAGTATGGATTTTGGACGGGCAGATCCACTGTAGATGCCGTCCTCGATGTTAAAAAATTTGTGTAGACATCCACGCAGGCCAGGAAAGTGGATATCCTGGTGAGTCTGGATGTCTCTATCGCTTTCAACTCCGTGCCGTGGGCCGTTATTGTTAGGGTGTGGAGCAGAAAACTTTCCATGCTACCTGGTGATCATCATCAGGAGTTACTTAGACAATTGCACCGTAACATATACAAACAGACATGGACGCACCGTGAAAAGACAGGAGTATTGTGGGGTCCCACAGGGATCTCGTTAGGTCCCTACGTTGTGGAACCTTTCCTATGATAGTGTCTTCGGAAACCCGATGCTAGATGGTTAAATACCTGGGCATAGTAATAGATTCAATAACGTAGTTCAGGCCCCACATCGAGGCCCTTCTCCCTAAAGCGAAGGGTATCCTACGATCCCTTAGAATGGTCCTTTTGAAACTTCAGGGACCGGGAAAGAAGAAGCAACACCTCTACAACTGCATAATCCACGCGGTGTTCCTTTATGGGTGCCGGATTTGTGGTGTGCCGTCGTGGCGTACATGAGGATCATGCTGGCTGTTCGCAGCCTCCTGAGGAAGGTGGCGATCCGGGTGTGTTATGCCTATAGAACGGTCTCCTTCTACGCGGCTATGATGATTGCGTGGAATATTCCTCTCGCTAATCTGGCACTCCAGCTGACGGAGTCCCATGCGGCTGTTAGAGTCGCGGAGGAACCTATTCCCCCGTGTACCAAGACTTTATTGAGTGCTCATGCCAGAAGAAGGGCAATAGAAGAGTGGACGTCTGAGGAACCTGGGCTTGTAGGATCAACAGCAGTAACGATAGTGCCTGAGAGGGCGGCTATTGCCGAATGGTTAACTGAGTATATGGGAGGCCGTTCTATATCAGAACGGAATTTCACACCACACAGCTTATGACCCGACATGGCTGTTTCTCGGCGTACTTTAGTAAGATAAGGAAGATTCCCTCACCACGTTTTTCCACTGCAGGGGGAGAGTGGATACTGCAGAGCACACCATGGTCGACTGCTCGGCGTGAACAAATGCTAGGAATAAGTTCATCGATGCAATGGGAGGAATAGCTAACACTTCCCGCGATAGTCCTGGTCTCCCTGACTATCCCGGGGGAATGGTCTGGCTTCCAGACCTTTACTGGACGGGTCATGCGTGCAAAGGAGGACACTGAGAGGTGCAGGAAACGGTCGAAGGAGAAGGATGTATTAGTGAGCGTCAAGGTGTGTATGTGTACAGGGGTGCGAACATTAGGTCGCGTAGGAGAGTAGCTCTAGTGTGGCCACTTCGGGAAAGGGTCCGAGTAGCTCAGGAGGCGCCTGTCTCACGCGTCGCTTCCATCTTGGTGTGAGTGTGTGTATACATACATTGTTTATATACGGGCGTGAATGGACCTGGTCCAAGTCCCGTTGGTTCAAGAATCACTTGCATACGTTTCCCATGACTAATCGGAATATATCTAAGTCCGGCAGACGCATTGGTTCGAGAGGCTCTCGCATAACCTTCTCTGTACTTATCGGTATATTTCCAAGTCCGACCGTTGTATTCGTTCCAGAGACACACGCATATCTTTCACTTGACATTTCGTAATATTTCGATGCGCGTACTTCGCATTAGTTTTAAAATCTCATGCAAAGCAGTCCCTCGAATAGTAGGACTAGTAGGACTCACTAATATTTCCGAGTCCGACTGCAGCATTGGTTCGAGAAACACTTGGAAAAATTTCCAACGACTTATCGGGATATTTCCAAAACCGACCTTCGTATTTGTTTAGAATAACACGCATAACTTCCCCTCGACTAGTCGTAATATTTCCGATTCCTATGGCTGCATTTCTTCGAAAGGTTCATTTTTAACTTCGAACGTCGTATTAGTTCTAAAATAACACGCATAAGTATTCCTCGGTCACTCCGAATATTTCTAAGACCTACAGCCGCGATGGTTCACAAGACACTCGCATATCTATTCCTCGACTAGTTGGAATACTACCAAGTCCGACGGTGGCATTTGTTATCGAATGAGTCGCATAACGTTCCCTCATCAAGTCAGAATATATCCAAGTGCGACCGTCGCATTAGAACTAGTATTACTCGCACAATATTCACTCAATTAGTTGGAATATATCCAAATATCATAGGTGCATAGCTTCAAGAGGCACACGCATAACTTTCACTCGAAGTAGGAATATTTCCAATTCCGATAGCTCATACTGATCGAAAGGTACTCGCATAAAATTCTCCGCTTAATGGGAACATTTTCAACTAGGAAAATTGCATTAGTTCTAGAATCAATCGCATAAGTTTTCCTCAATCAGTCAGAAAATTTCCAAATCCAACAATCGTTGTCGTTCGAAAAGTGTCGCTTAACGATTCTGCGACTAGTCGTGTTATTTCCAAGCTTGACGGTCGCCTTGGTTCACAAGGTACTCGCATAACTTTGCTTCAATTAGTTGTGAAATTTACATCCCGACAGCCGCATTAGTTAGAGAGGAACACGAATAACTCTCACTCGACTAGTCGGAATATTCTCCAGCCCGACAGTCGCACCTAACTTTCCCCGACTAGTTGGAATAGATACGATTACTACAGCTGCATTGGTTCGTGAGACACCCTCATAAATTTCCCTCGACACGTTGGAATGATTCCAAGACCGCCAGTCGTTTTGTTCCGAGTGGCATTCGATAAAATTACCTTGACCACTGGGAACATTCCCAATTCTAACAGTTGCTATAGTTCACAAAACACTCGCACAACTTTCTTTCGAATTGTCTAAATATTTCCTAGTCCGACAGCTGCATTTCTTTTAGATGCACTGGCAAAAATTTCCTCGACTAGTGAGGATATTTCAAAGTCCGTCAAAAGCATTTTTTCTAGATTCAAACACGAAGCCTTCCCTCGACTAGTCGAAATATTTCCAAGTCCGATAACTGCTTTGATTCGAGAAGCATTCGCATAACATTCTCCCGACTATTCGGAATATATCCAAGTTCGATATCCGCATTGGTTCGAGACGCACACGATAACTTTTCCTCGATATTTGGGAATATTCCCAATTCCGACAGCTGCTTTGGATCACAAGTCACTCGAAGAACTTTTCATCGTGTAGTCGGAATGGTTTCAAGTACGACATCCCCTTATGTTTGTGTGGCACTCGTACAAAGTTTTCAAGACTAGTCGGAATAATTCGTAGTCCGATAGCCGCATTGGATAGAGAGGCTCCGCATGACATTCCTTCGGCCACTCGAATTATATTCCGTTCCGACAGTCTCTTTAGTGCAGAAATGACTCGCATAACTCCCCTCGGCTAGTCGGATTAGTTCTGTCTATCTGGTTCGAGAGGAACTCCCATAAGTTTCGCCCTACAAGTTGGAATATTTAAAAGTCCGACTGCCGCATATATCAATAGATACCCATATAACTTTCCATCGACTAGTCGGGCTATTTACAGGTCGACAGTCGCATTGGTTTGATAAGCACTCATCTAACTTTCCCACATCTAGACGAAATATTTTCAATTGCGACAGTCACAATGTTCCGTGAGGGACACGCACATATTACCTTCGACTCGCCGGAACATTGCTAGGTGCGACAGTCACTTTGGTACTAGAGGCACTCGCATATAATTTCCTTGACTAGTCGAAATATTTCCATGTACAACAGTCGCAATAGTTGGAGAGGAACTCGCATGACTTTACCTCCACTAATCGGAATATTTTTAAGTCCGTCAGTCGAATTGGTTCATAAGTAATTCGAATAACTCTCCCTCAACTTATCAGGATATTTTCATTCCAGACAGTCGCTTTAGATCACAACATCCTCGAATAACTTTTCCTAGACTAGTCCGGATATTTCCAAGTCCGACAGTCGCATTGCCTCTAGCGTCACTAGCATAACTTTCCGTCGACTATTCCGAAAATTTCCAAGTCCGACAATCAAGATGGTACGATAGGCATTCGCACAACTTTTCCTCGACTTGTCGGAATATTACTGGATCCGGCAGTCGCATTTTTCTGAGAGGAGCTCCTACAACATTCACTCGAATAGTCGGAATATTTTTAGTCCCGACAATCGCATTGTTACTAGAGGCACTCATAACTATTACTAGACTATCAAAAGTATTTCCATGTCCGAGAGTTGCATTGATAAGGGTGCACTTATAAAGCTTTCCATCGAATAGCCAGAATATTGCTACTTCCAACATTAGCATTGTTTTGAGAGGCACTCGTATAAATTTCCCTCGACTAGTTGGAATATTTCCAAGTTTGACAGCCTCAATGGATAGAGAGGCACTTGCGTAACTTTACCCTGACTAGTAGGAATATTTCCAAGTCAGGCTACCGCATTGGTTACAGAGGCAAACATATAACTTCTCCTCGACTAATCGGATTGGTTCGAAGTCTGACAGACCCATTGGTGCGAAAGGTGAATGTATATATTTCCCTGGAATACTCTGATCTTTTCCATTTCCGATAGTCACATTGATTCTCAAATCACTTGCACTACTTTCCCTCGACTAATCGGGTTATATCCAAGCCCGAAGGACAAATTGATTCACAAGTCACACGGATAGTTCTCTCTTTCCTAGTCGGTATATTTCCAAGTCCGACAGTCTCATTTATTCGAGAATTACTCGCATACCTTTCACTCGTCAGGATGGAATAATTCCATGTCCGACAGCCGCATTGGTTCTACAATCACTCGCATAACTTTCCTACGCCTTGTCGGAATGTTTCCAAGTCCATAGCTGCATTGCTTCGACAGACATTCGCATATCTTTGCCTCGAAAAGTTAAAATATTTTCAAGTCTAACAGCCATTATGGTTCGAGAGGCACCAGCTTAACTTTTCATTGACTATTCGGGATATTTCAAAGTCAGACAGTCGCATTGGTTTACAAGAAACGCGCACAACTTTCCCTCGAATAATTGTAATATTTCCAATTACAAAAGCTACATTGGTTCTAGTGGTACTCGCATGACTATCCTTCGGCTTGTCGAAGAATACCCAAATCCGTCAGCTGCATTTGTTCGAGAGTTACTCGCATATCTTTCCCTGGACTTATGGTTATACTTCCAAGTTCGCCCGTCACATTGTTTTCATAGTAACTTGCATAACTTACCCCAACTCGTCGGAATAGTTCAAATACCGACAGCAGTATTTGTTCGAGAAGCTCTCGCATAATTTTCCACGACTAGTCGGATTATTTGGATGTTCGTCAGACTCATTGAATCGAGAAGCTCTCGTATAACTTTCCGTCGGCTAGTCGTGACGTATTCAAGCCCGACAGCTGTATTTGTTTGAGAAGCTCTCGCATGACTTTCCATCGACTAGTAGGAATATTTCCAAGATAGACATCTGCAATTGTTTGTAAGGCAATTGCATATCTTTCCCTCCACCAATAAGAATATTTTCAATACCGACAGTCGCTTTAGTTCGCAATAGACTCGAAAAATTTTTCGTCGTGCATTCGGAATGATTCCATGATTGACATGTACTATGGGTCAAGTTGCCCTTGCGCATAGTTACCCCGACAAATCGAAGTAATTCCTACTCCGATAGCCGCATTTGAAGGAAAGCCACTCGCATAACTTTCACTCAACAAGTCGGCATATCTCCAAATCCGATCGTAGCACTAGTTCTAGCGTCACTTACATAATTTTTCCTCAATTATCCGAAATATTTCCACGTCCGACTGAGATATATTGGTTCCAATATATCTCGTATAACATTCCCCCGACTAGTCGTAATAGTTCCAAGTCCGACATTCACTTTCGTTCGTGTAGCACACTCATAAGTTTCCCTCGTCTAATCTGAATATTTCGAAGTCCGACACCCGTATTGGTTCGGGAGGAAAATTGATAACATTCCTTCGACGACTGGGAATATTCCTTATACCGATAGTCTCTTTGGTTCATATGACACTCGAATAACGTATTCTCGTCTGGTCTCGCATAACATGCCCTCCTCCAATGGGAATATTCCCAATACCGAGAGTCGATTTAGTTCACAATTCATTCGAATAACATTTCGTCGTCTACTCAGAATGATTCCATGTTTGACATACGCTATGAGTCGAGATACACTCGCACAAAGTTCCTCCGACTAATAGAAATATTTACTAGATCGACAGCTGCATTTATACGAATTAACTCGCATTACTTTCCTTCGTCTAGTCGGGATATTTCCAAGTCCGTCATCCGCATTGGTCCGAGTGGCACTCTCATTACTTTTCCTCGACTAGTAGGAAAGTTTCTAAGTCTAACAATCGCATTCGTTCGAGACGCACTCGTACAACTAAGCCTCGACTTGTCGGAATATTTTCAACTTCGTATGTCGCAATTATTCGAGTGGCACTATAATAGCATTCTCTCGACCAGCCGGAATTTTTCCAGAAGAGATAATCGCATTGGTTCTCAAGCCACTCGCATAAATTTCCATCGATAGTTGGAATATTTCTAATTCCAACAGTCGTTTTCGTCCGTGATGAACTCTCTCAACACTCCGTCGACTAGACGGAGCATTAGTAGATGCGACATTGCTTTAGTTCGAGAGGCACTCGCATAAATTTTCCTCGAATATTCGGAATATTTCTTGGCCCGAATGTCGCTTTGGTTTTAGAAACACTAGCATAACTTTCCCTCGACTATTCGGAATATTTCCATGTATGAAAATCACATTTGTTCGAGGGGCACTCTCATCATTATTTCTTGACTGGTGAGAATGTGTCTAGGTCCGACAGTCAAATTGGTTCGAGTAGCTGACTCATATCATTCCCTTGACTAGTCGTATTATTTCTAGGTTCCAATGTCGCATTCATTCGAGAGGCACTCCTATAACTCTCCCAGGACTAATCGGAGTATTTCCAAGTTCGATAGTTGTAAAGGTTCGAGAGGCATTCGCACAACTCTCTCGCGACTAGTCGGAATATTTCCAAGTTTGTCAGTTGCATTGAATCGATTGGCGCTCTCCTGTTTTTCTCCCGTCTAGGAAGATTAATTCCTGGTCCGACAGTCGGATTAGTTCCAAAAGCACTAACTTAATTTTCCTTCGTCAAGTCGGAATATTTCCAAGTCCGACAACTGCATTGGGCACGATTATTACTCTCATTTATTTCCTTCGACGAAACGGTATACTTCGACGACCGACCGTCGCATTGGATCCAATATAACTCGCATAACATCGCCTTTCCTAGTCGGAATAATTCCAATACCGATAGCTGCATTCTTTCGATAAGAACTCGTATAAAATTATCCGACTGATGGAAATATTTCCAAATCCGACGTAGCTTTACTTCTTCAAACACTCGCATATTTGACTAGTCGGAATATTTCCAAATCCGACAGCAGGTTCACAAGACAATCCCTTAACGCTCGCCCGACTAGTCGTAATAATTACAGGTCCGACAACTGCATTTGTCCGCCGAGGCAGGACTGAACGGCTTAGCCACGACCAACATCTTCGCAGCAACGCATCACCACGTTCATGCAGGCCGTGCGCACGGTGAAGGACGGGTGGCCCATTCACAGTGTCACGAGACTTGGCTCTCGTTCCGTAGGATGGGATGGGAATGGAAAGATAGCTGGCTTTTTAGTGAGAGTTTGGTGGTGGAGGGAAAAAAGAAAAAAAGGAAAAATAGCAAGATGCGTACGAGGATCTCCGACCGTATCCTGTTCGAGAGTGGGCTAACCCAAGAACATTGCAGTCACCCACCTCCGTCACCGGAATTCCGACAAACCCGGCTGAACAGGAGTCATTATCTAATGATCCATTATGATGATGGATTCATTGCAAAACTCCGCGAATAGGGAGAAGGTCTTGGCAGTAGTGACAAGATGTCTCGCTGCTTCCGGCCAACACTTATTACGGAGAATTTCTTCCAGTGCCTCTCTCTGTTGTTTTAAATCCGGACAGCCGATGATGTAATGCGAAACCGTATCCTCTTCGTCACACTCGCATGCTCCTTCCGTGATGATGTCCAGAGACGTCAGCTTGGCATTGATAGCTTCTTGTCCTGCAAGAAACTGACATGTGAAATTGATAGGAGAGACGAAACTGGCACCCATCCTGTCCTTGATGTTCGGGAATAAGGCGTATGTTGTCCTTCCTTTGGAGGAGTTCTCCCACCCAGACTGCAAAACCCTAGAGATTTTCTCATCGACTTGTCTTGCTATCGCGCGTTTGATATTCGTTCCTTCCGGTTATAACGGTGCTGTCCCTGTGCACCTATTTTTCCTAATGTCTTATAGTCCCGTTCGTTTGAGTAACTGGAGATTAATCGTAGACTCCGCTGTTATAAAGCAGAGGGATTCATTTGCAGTTGTGCGATATGCGGTTGTGACCGTGATGTAGCCGTGATGTGCCGATCGCTGGGTCGTGCTTAACTTTCTGAGATCACCTTCCGTGCAGTGAACAGACAATCCTGATGCCTCGTACATGACCGTTGGTGTAAACACGCCTCGATAGATCGCTCAGAGGGCGCAGTATTGAAGTCCCAATTCCCTAGCCGCTAACCTAACTAGTTTTGCGAAAAATGGGTCGACCTTGTCGTTGAGGTAACGGCAATGTGTCGTAAACCTCAGCCCTTTATTGAATTATAACAAAAGGTTTCTAACGGAATTCATAAATTTAAGTGTATTCTTTCCTATCTCTATGATGGGATGCCTGATCTCTAGGTCGTTTTTATTTCGCCGTTTCCCGCTTTCCATCAGGACGCATTCCTTCTCTTCTGCCAATAGGTTTCCTTTTAACCAAATCGCTCTTAAAAACGATCGCATTCTTCTTACGCTCGGAGATTTTCAATTTCGCAGACGTACACCATTCGGTGATGCTATTAACCACGTGATTTCCTTTCCCTTCGAGTTCATTCCTTGAGTCTCCATCTACGATGACAAGCAGGTCGTCACCGTACGCGATCGCGTTGACTTCCGAGAATTCCTCCAGGATCCTGAGGAGCTGGTCGAACATGAGTTTGCAGCAGATGGGGGCGAGGACCGATCCTTGCGGACGTCATCTAGAGGCATGCTTTGAGACCTCACGTTCTCCCAGGGAAATTTTACGGTCGGCGAAGTAGCTAGTCATCACTTTAAAGGCGTTCCGTGAACAGTCCTGATCTTGGAGTGCCTAGAGAACTAGATGCCACCAAACGTTGCTGAAGGCTCTCGAGATGTCAAATAACAACACGAAGACATATCTCCGTTAGGAGTCAGAAACTATTGGACGCATATCTACGATTGCGTCATCTGTGAAACGTCCCTGGAAAAACCCTAGTAGTCTGTCTGATATTCTTCCCCGCGCAATGGAAGTTTCGATGAGGCGCAGCTTCAGCAGTCTTTTCAAAACTCTCTATATGACAGAGAGAAGGCATTTCAAATGGTTGGGCTCGGTGTCTTCCGTTTCTTTGTTGTCGCCCTTCAGGAGTGCTCATAAAGAGCCCTCTTTCCAAAAAGACGGGAAGATACCCCATTGAAGGCATCCATTTAAAAGGTTTACGAGTTGGGATGGAATGATGGCGAATGCTCTTTTAAGCATACACTCATCGATGAGATCAGGCCTCGGGACTTTACCGTTTTTGAGGGACCCTAAGATCTGCGCAACCCTTCCTCCGTGAAGAGTAGCGCATCCGCCGTTTCGAGAACGTTTCTTGAGGAATACTGTACCGCTAGCAATTCTGGTGGGTCCTCGGGTACGCTGTCTTCTGGGACATCATTTTTGACTAGGAATTTAGGCGTTTCTTGGATGATCGTGGTCTTCATTCAGACCAGGTTAAGAATCTTAATTACTCATTTGGCGTGTAGTTTGCCCGCCTGTTGTTTGCAAACGTACCACCACGATTCCGCTTTGCCCCGTTCCGTTCAACTACCTAATTTGGCACGTTGTACTTCTTTGCTGTATGCTCTCAGGGTAGAACGATGCACGTGCATTAACCTGAAGCGTGCCTGATATTCATTATCTAGAGGGATCGCGCGTCTCACCCTATCTATCGCTTTCTTTTTGTTCGCTAACGCTAATGTATACTATGTGTTGAACTTCCGGTGAACCTTTTTCCGGGGCATAGATTCAGAACAGGCTGTACGCAGGACAATAGTGAACATGTTGGCTCGTGTCTCTACTTCTGAATCCGATCTTGAACTGCTTCCATGTAGCATTAGTGCGGTGAGAGAGAGCAAGCGAACAGGTCCCAGTCGGTCCTCCTGGTATTAAACCTCCTGTTTCCGTCGCTCCGAGCATCGCCCATCTGAACCAACACGGCCTTCGGGGGCTGTATATCGTTGTCTGTTGAATTGTGATCACAGGACGTCCAGGCGGTTTTTACCTTCCATTAGACATTAAGTCTGCTCATGGAGTGCGACGAGATGGTTACTTCGACGTATGAGGAGCCTCTCATGGTCCAGAACGTAGGTGGCTACTTTACGTCGTTTATAATATTTAGCACAAGTGCCCGGATGAGAACATCTAACATCGAGCCTCTTCGTCTTTGCCGTGATGGCCCCATGAAGGAGATCGCATGTTGGCGTCCAGTGATATTATTTCTCTCTCCCCCATTAGGGCACGAAGAACTAATGCCAAGTGCCAAAGGCTCCTCCATTGTGACGCTGTAATGAAAGTAGAGCGAGACGACGTTGATGAAGAAGTCGGATGCTTGCACTTCTGCAGAAACGCAGTTCGATATGCCGAAATGCGAGTTATACAGCAACGTGAAGTTTGGGTTGGTCGCCGCGACCGCAGAATAGGATCTTTCGTCGCGAATAGCAACAATATTTGTCCCGATGCCTAAGCCTATAATCTCGTATCCTGTCCCATGCATTTGGACGTACGGCTTCTGTAGAAGTTGCACGTCCAAGCGCATTTGGTTAATCAGTCCGCGATCTTCGCCCATTACAGTTTAAGCACAACCCATATTTAGCTGCAATAAATGAATTTTTGAGAACGCACGATTTACATGAGCGGGGGGAATAGCCGAATTCAATTCACTACCGCGGGTGGATTCGCAGGGTTTAGCAATAGTGACCCGAAGTGCATCGCGTTGAAAATCCACGCCTATCACATCGGTGGTTTCAAGGATGTTGTCCGCTTAGCGAGTTGCTGACGGGGCGTAGCCTAATTCAAGAGTTGTTTTCAGTAGTTCCCAGAATATATCCAAGCCCTCTTCCTCGAGGTCTTGCTGTATTGTCGGAGGTAAGGGGGCTTTTTCTTGAATTCCTGTGGCGCTGTAATCGCGGGGTTTGTTGCTATTTGAATGGACCGGGGGCGTTAGTATAGTTTCGCTTCCAGGGAATTTTACTCGGAAAGCATGCGGACGTACGATCGATTCGCCGTCGCGTGATTTTCGATCCGCACCCTGGGTTCTGTACGACCAGTCTGTCATTCGAAGTGGGAGGACTTATCGGGGCTGTTCTGGTGCTATTTTCCCCTAAACTAATCGCAGCCGATTTAGCATCAGCGGCATTTGTTTGCACAGCCTTAGCAGATGTCCTCAGCAAACTACTATCGCACTTTCCCAAAATAACTGTAGCCTTTCAAGGGCTGGTTATCACCTGATAAGGCCCGGGCAATGCGTGGATAGTAACGGAGCTGGTCGATCGATGAACGGCCTTGGACGACGACCGCCCACTCGCCCGGCGTGTTGCTGCGTTCCTACGCTGCCCTACGCCGGAAGATCATCCACTGTTCACATTCGGGTTTTCGCTAGCTGCATTCAGCGACGCTATGCGCGTGCAACTACTCACCTCATTATGCGCCCCTGGGAAAGCCACCACACGGCGATTCGCGCGGGAGGCTAGTTTACCTCCGGAGTATTTTTCCTCACTGGCAACCATTATGGAATTTATAGGGGCGACTTCATAATTAAATAAAAGAAAGGAAGAAGTCGAAAGAAAACTTTTGAGATGAAGGAAAAGGCTTTAAAAAGGCAAAAAGAAAGTAAAAATAATAATAATTGGTGAAGGTAAGTAGTACTTCTCAGTGATACTTCCATTAATGGTAATGTGTCGGTGCGTTGATCGGACAACGGTTGATGTACTTTAGTGAAATGCTTTAAATGAAAGGGCTTAAAAGTGTGGGTAGAGATCATCTAGTGTGGGTACTCTATTAAGACAATTTAAGTTGAACATTTAGAGGAGTAGAGAAGGAACATTTAATTAACGTACTCTAACAAGAGCATTTTAAGTGTGAGAGGAGGCATGGAGGGGAGAAGAATGAAATAAAATTAAAGTTCTTTCATAACTGTACTTTAAGTAAAGGGACTCAGGAGGAAAAGAGAGAATATATGATCAAAGTTCTTATAGTATGACTTTAGTAAAAGGGCATACTGAGCGAGGAAGTGATTAATGATCGAAGTTCTTAGGTAAAGTACTTTGGGTAAGATGACTTGGAAGCAACAGAACATATAATCTAGTACACTAGTAGAAGTAACTTGAGTTATAGTACTTAGAATGGAAAGAATGATCTTGCCATCAAGTGCTTTGGAAAATGTACTGTGAGTAGAAGGATATGGGAAATAAAGAAAGAGCATATAGTCACGGTACTTTAATGAAATTACTTCAGATAGAAGAGCTTGGAAAAGTAAAGGGGGGACATATAATCTAAGTGTTTATGTATGAGTATTTTACCTAAGACGACTTGGAAAGAAAAAGGAGAACATATGATTAAGTACTTTGGTGGACATACTTTACATGGTAGGATTTTGGGAAGGAAAGATAAAACACACAATCAAGATTGTTTATGAATACTACTTTGGGTGACAGGACTTGGAAGGGTAGGAATATAATCAATCATAGTAGAGGTACTTCTGTAACATACTTTAAGGGAGAGTACTTGGAGAGGAAAGAGCATAGAACCTAGGTACTTTAAAAGTGCTTTAGATAAGGGGACATAGAAATGGAAGGAATGAACACAACCAAAGTTCTTTAGTGAAAGTACTTTAAGTCAAGAGACTTAGAATGAAAAGACAGAACGTGTAATAGCTGTTTTGTTGCTAATACTTTAAGTAAGGGGCTTGAAGAAGAGAATAAGAACATATGATCAACGTTCTTGGTAAAGGTACTTCTGGTTAGAGGGCGTAAAAAACATAATCAAGGCAGTTGGATCAAGTACTTCAGTAAAAGTACTTTAACTAACAGGAATTAGAAGAATAGGAGAATCTCCAAATCCGATAGTCGCATTGCTACACATGTCACTCGCATATATTTCCTCGTCTAGTTAGAATATTTCCAGGAGTAACAGTAGAATTGTTCCGAGAGTCACTCTCATAACTATCCCACCACTAGACGGAATATATCTAAGTCTGACTGTGTCATTGGATCACAAGTCACTCACATAACCTTACGTCAACAAGAAAGAAGATTGATAATTCCGGCAATCGCATAGGTTCTAGGCGCACTTTCATTTTTACCACTTTGCCATTACTAGTCGGAACATTTCTAGGTCCAGCAGTTGCATTGGTTTGAGATGCACTCGAATAACTTTCCCCCGATAAAATATACATTGCTAAGTCCGTCAATCACATTGTTTCACTTGTCACTCGCTTAACTGTCCTCGACTAATCGGAATATTTCCAAGTACAACAGTGCCATTGGATCACATGTTGCTCACATAAACTTTCTTCTACTATTCGAAATATTGGTAAGAACGTCAATCACATTGGTTTTAGGTGCACTCTCATAAATCTCCCACTACTAGACGGAATATTTTTACGTCGAACTGTCGCATTGTTTCGAGATGCACTCGCATAACATTCTCTCGACTAAAATGAATATTGCTAAGTCTGACGATGCATTGGTACAAGAGGTACTCGCACACCTTTCTCTTGAATAGTCTGAATGTTACCAAGTCCGAAGGTCGCATCAGTTCATAAGTTACTCGCATAATTTTCGCTCGACTACATGGAATATTTCTAGGTCCGATCATCGCAATGGTTTGGAAAGTACGCTCATAACTTTCCCACGACAATTCGGAATATATCTAAGATTAACAGACGAATTGATTCGAGAGGCATTTGCCTAACATACCCTCGACCAGTAGGAATGTTTCCACGTCCGGCAGCCGTGTTGGTTCGAAATGCACTCGCATAACTTTCTCTCGACTAGTCGGACTTTGTGCAATTCCGACTGTCGCATTGGTTCCAGAGTCGTTCGTATAAATTTCCTTCGACAAATCCGAATAGTATTAAGTTCGACAGTCGCTTGGTTCCGAGTGGCAATAGCATAACTATCTTCCACTAGTAAGAAAGTTTCCAAGCCCGACAGACGAATTGGTTCTAGAGTGACTCGCATAACTTACCTTCGACTAGGCGAAATAGCTATTAGTCCGACAGTCGTATTGGTCCGAGGAGCACCCTCATAACTTTCCCTCGACTTGTCGAATGCTTCCAATCTCGGTAGCCGCATTGTTTCACAAATCACTCGTATAACTATTTCTTGACTACTCGTTCTTACTCCAAGTCCGACAGCCTTATATGTTTCAAAGGCACTCGCATAACTTCTCCGACATGTCGGAATATTTCCAAGAACGATAACCACATTGGTTCGAGAGGCATTTGCATACCACTCCCCGGACTAGTCCGATAACTTCCAAATTCGACAGTTGCATTGGGTCGAGAGTCACTCGCATGACTTTCCCTCGACAAGTGTGTATATTTCGAAGTCCTACGAACGCATCGGCTTGAGAGGTACTAGCATAACTTTCTTTCGACTAGTTGGAATATTTCCATGTCAGACAGCCGCTTTGGATCCACAGTCACTCGCATAACTTAACCTCGAATAGTCGGAATATTTCTTAATCCGACAGTCGTATTGGTTTAAGAGGCACTCGCATAACTTTATAGTATAAGTGTGTTATAATACAGTGTAAGTGTGACAGTAGTATTTATCCGTGCGACACACAACTAAGTTATACTCTACTAGATGGAATACTATTAAGCACGGCAATCATATTGTTTCGAGATACACTCGCATAATTTTCCCTCGACTAGTAGGAATATTTCCAAATCCTACAGTCGCATTGGTTCGAGAGGCACACGCATAAATTTCCCTCATCAAGGTGAAACATTTCCTTCGCAATATCAGAATATTTCCAAGTTTAACAGCCGCAATTGTTCGAGAGGCACTTGCATAAATATCCCTTGATCTGTCGGAATTATTCCAAATCCGACAGTTTGTAGCAAAGTTGGGCTCTTATGGCGTATCTGCAACTGAGCTACCTGACCCATTCTGGCATACTCTACAGAGCTTTCTACAACCCGCAACCACCACGGCCAAGTGACCGAACTCGGAAATACCCGAAACTCTTCCCGGCGGGGTAGGGTAAGCGGTTTTCCTACAACAAATATCCTCTCAGCAATGCTTCTCCACGGTCATGCCGACAGTGCCCACCGGGAACGACGGGGAGGCCCCGTCATAATGCCGCGAGTCTTGGCACCCGTAAAGTAGGATAGGATAGGAACAGAAGGATATCAGGTTTATTAGTGACACTTCGGCGGTGGAGTGAGAAAAAAAATGAAAAATAGGAAGATGCGTACGAGCACCTCCGACCCTGTCACGTTCGAGTGTGGGCTATCCTGAGAAGATTGTAGGCACCCACTCCCATTACCGGAGCTCCGACAGTCCCGGCTGAAAAGGATTTAAGAACTAATGACCCTTTATGATGAGGAATTCTTGGTAAAATTCAGCGGAGAGGGAGAAGAACTCGGCCATGGAGACAAGTTGTCTCGCTGCTTCCGGCCCCCTCCTTCTAGAGCCTATCTCCGTGGATTGAAAACCGGGTAGTCGATGATATGTTGCGAAATCGAGTCCTCTCCACACTTGCATGCATTTTCCATGATGATGTCCAACGACGTCAGCATGGCCTTGAAGGCTTCGTGTCCTGCATGAAACTGACTTGTGAGATTGTGAGGAGAAACGAAACGGGCACCCATCCTGTTCTTGATGTTCGGGAGTAATACGTATGTTCTCCTTCCTTTGGAAGAGCTCTCCCACCTAGACTGCCAATCCGTAAAGAATTCCTCATCGACATATCTTGCTATCGCACATTTAATATTCGTGCCTTCCGGTTTTTATGTAGCTGTTTCAGTGTACCTAATTTTCCTAATGTCGAATAGTCTCCTTCGTTTCGGTAATTGTAGATCCATCGTGGACTCCGCTGCTATGACACAGAGGGATCACTTAACAGTTGTGCAATATGCGGATGTGATCGAGATAATGGCCGATCGCTGGGTCGTGTTTAACTTTTTGAGATCTCCCTCCGTGCAGAGATCAGACCATCCTACTGCCGCGTACGTGACCTTAGGGGTGTTCACGCCTTTATAGCTCGCTCGGAGGACGCAGATACGGAGTCCCCATTCCCTCGTTGCAAATCTACCTAGCATTGCGAAAAATGGGCCGAACATGTTGTTGAGGTAATGGCAGTGTGTTGTACCCCTCAGTCCTTTATCGAAGTATACCTTGAATTATCTAACGGAATTCCTAAATTTAATACTATTGTTCTCTATCTTTAAGGTCCGAAGCCTGCTCGCTAGTTCGGTTTTTTTCGCCATTTTCCGATTTCTATCCGGATCTTTTCCTCCTCTTCGGCCGTCGGGTTTCCTTTTAACCCAATCGCTCATGAGGACAATCGCTTCCGTCTTACGCTCGGATATTGTCAATCACCAATGTGCACCATCCGTTGATGCTGTTAACCACGTGATTTCCTTTCTCTACTAGATCTTTCCTTGAGTCTCCATCTACGTTAACGAGTAGGTCGCCGCGTACGCGATTGGGCTAACTTCCAAGGATTTCTCCAGGGTCCTAAGGTGCTGGTCAAACATATGTTTCCATTAGAAGGGGCAGAGGACCGAACCTTATGGGCATTCTCTTGAAGTCTGCTTTGAAGCCTCATATTCTCCTTGAGCGATTTTAACCTTAACGTCCGCGAAGTCGCTTGTCGTCATTTTAAGGGCGTTCCTCGATCAGTCCCGATCATGGAGTGTCTTAAGATTTAGGGACCGCCAAACGTTGTTAAATACTCCCGAGAACTCGAATAACGACGCGACGACATATCTCCTTGAGGAGGCAGAAACGATACAGCGCAACTCTACGATTGCTTCTACTGTGAAACGACCCTGGAAAAACCCAACCGTTTGTCCGATATTTTTCCCGGCCCGAGAAAGGTTTTGGTGAGGCGCAGTTTCAGCAGCCGTTCCATTACCGTCACTACGACGCAGAGAAGGCATTTCAAACGGTAGGCCTCGGGGTCTTCCGTTTCTTTGTTGTCGATTTCAGGAGGTCTCTTATGGAGTACTCTTTCAAATAGACGTGAAGATACCCCTTTGAAGTAATCCGTTGAAAAGGTCTACAAATTGGGATGGAACGTCGGAATATATACAAGTCCGACAGCCGCATTGGTCCCAGAGTCACTTGTATAAAATTCACTCGGCCAGACGGAATATATGTAAGTCCGACAGCCGCCATGGTTTGAGAGGTACATGCGTAAGTATCCCTCTACTGGACGGAATATGTCCAAGTTCGACAGCAGCATTGGTTCCATAGGGAACCAATATAACTTTCAATCGACCAGACGATATATTTCCAGCTCGACAGAAGCATTGAATCACAAGTCACTCGCATAGCCCTTTCTTTAATAGTCGGAATACATCCAAGCCTGACTGTCGTGTTTTCCGTGAATCACTCGGATAACTTTCCCTCGACTAGGCGGGATATTTCCAAGTCCAATAGCCGCTTTGTATTAATTGTCATTCACACAAGTTTCCGTAGACTAGACGGAATGTTACCAAGTCCGGCAGCCGTACTGGTTCGAGGGCCCCTCACAGGAATTTATCCCGTCTAAGTGGATTATTACCATGTCAGACTTCCGCATTGGTGCCATTGGTAATTGCATAACTTTCTTTCGTCTAGTTGGGTTATTTCAAAGTCTGACAGTCTCATTGTTTCGAGTTATTCGGATAAGTTACCCTCGCCAATTTGGAATATTTCTATGTCCGACAGTTGCATTTGTTCAGATAACACTCGTACAACTTTCCATCTTAATATTTCCATATCTTAATATTTCCAAGTCCGGCAGTTGGATTGGTTCACAAATAACTCGCATTACTGTTCCTTGAGTAGTCGGAATACTTCCAAGGCCTACAGTCGCATTGGTTCCAGAGTCACTCGTATAACTTTACCTCGCTCGACTTGTATGGATACTTTCAATTCCAACAACGGCAATGGTTCGAGAAGCACTAGCATATCATTCCGTTGGCTATTCTGAATATTTCTAATTTTGACATTCGCTTTGGTTCACGTGTCAATCCCAAAACTTTCCTTCGTCTAGTTGAAATATTTTGAAAAGCAACAGTCTTATATGTCCGAGAGGCAATTATAAATCTTATCCTCTACTTGTCGGAATATTTTGAAATCCGTCAATCGCATTGGTACGAGTGTCACTCGTATTACTTTCTCTCGAATAGTCGAAATAATTCCTAGCCGACAGACAAGTAGGATCACGAGTAACTTGCTTAACATTCCCTCAACCTTTTGAAATATTTCCAAGTCCATCGCAAGCATTGTTTGTAGAGTCACTCGCATAACTTTACCTCGACTAATTGGAACATTTCCAAGCCGACAGTCGTATTGACAAGTAGCATTGACAAGTCACTCGCATGACTTTCCCGTGAAAATATCGGCATATTTCAAAGCCTGACAATCGCGTGGCTTCACAAGTTACTCGCATAAATTTCCCTCGACTAATTGGAATATATGTAGGTCCTACAGTTTCGTTGGTTCAAGAGTCACTTGCTTGACTTTCCCACGACAAGTCGGAATATTTCCAAGTTCGACGGTCGCTTTCTTTCGAGAAGCATCGCATAACTTTCCTTCGACTATTCGGAATATTTTTATGAACGAGCCACATTGATTCGAGAGGACCTCACATAACTTTCCCAAAATTAGGTAAAATATTTCCAAGCACGACAATCGCATTGGTTTGAAAGGCACTAGTAATTCGCTCGACTAGGCGGGATATGTCCAAGTAGGACAGTCGTGATCATTAGAGGATCATTCGCATATGTTTCCCTCGACTAGTCGGAATATTTCCAAGTCCGACGGTCTTAATCTTTCGAGAGACACTCGCATCATTTTCCCTCGATTAGTCGGCATTTGTCAAGGACCGACAATAGCTCTTGTAATGTAGGTACTCGCTTAACATTCCCTTGATTTGTAGGAATGTTTATTAGTCCGACTAGCGCATTGGTTCACAAGTCACTTGCATTCCTTTCTCTCGAATTGTCAAAATATCTCCAAGACCGTCAGCTGCACTTTTCCAAGAGGCACTCGCATAACTTTACCTCGTCAATTCGGAATATTTCCAATTTCGACATCCGCATTGGTTCGTGGGGAACTTGTATAACTTTCCCTTGACTAGTCGGGATATTTCGAAGCTGACAGTCGCATTGGTTCAGAAGTCACTCGCATGATTTTCCTACGACTAGTTCGAATATTTCCAAGTCCGACGGTCGCTTTCCTTCTTGATGCATAGCATAAATTGCCCTCGACTATTCGGAATATTACCAAATACGATCCACATTGGTTCGAGAGGACCAGACATACCATTCCCTCATCTAGGGAGAAAATCTCCAAGCACGACAATCGCATTGGTTTGAAATGCACTTGCATATCTTTTCCTCAACTATTCGGAATTTAGTCATGCCCGACGGTCTTAGTCTTTCGTGAGGCACTCGTATAACTTACCCTCGACAAGTAGGAACATTTCCAAGCATGATTCTCTCATTTGCTCACAAGTTACACGCATTCCTTTTTCCCCTCTAGACGGAATATTTGCAAGTTATACAGCCGTAGTGGATTGAGAGGCACTCCCATTACTTTCCCTCGACTGCCCGGCATTTGTCAAGGTTCTACAGTAGTATGATAATGGAAGTATTCGCACATTAATTTGGTTTAATAGGTTTCTTAGTGCGACAGTAGCATTGGATCACAAGTCACTCGCAGTATTTTCACTCGGGTAATAGTAATATTTCCAAACCGACAGTCGCATTGTTCCGAGAAGCATTAACATAGCAATCCTTCGACTAAACAGGATACTTCCAAGTCCGACAGTCTAATTGATTCGAAAGTCATTCACATGACTTTCCCAAGACTAGTTAGAATATTTCCAAGTCCGACGGTTGCATTTTATCGAGAAGCACTCGCATAACTTTCCTTGGTCATAGCGGAATATTTCCAACTCCGACAGTCGCATTGGTTCACATGATACTCTCACGCCTTTCACTCGACTAGTCGGCATATATCTACGTCCGACAGTTGAGTTGGATGAAAGGTCACTCGTGTAAATTTCCTTCGACTAATCGGGATATTTCCATTCCTACAGCAGCATTGGATCAAAGGACACTCTCATTACTTTCTCTCCACTAGTCGAAATATTTCCAATTCCGAGATGCGCATTTGTTCGAGATGCTTTCATCTAAGTTTTCCTAGACTCGTTTGGATATCTCCAAGCCCAACCACCCTGTTTCCAGTGTCACTCGCAATACTTTCCCTCGTTTAGACAGAATATTTCCAAGATCAGCAGCCGAATTTTTTCGCAAGATAATCGCATAACTCTCCCTCGAATAATCGGACTGTTACCAAGTCGGAGAGCCGCTTTGTTTTATGAGGCAGTCGAATAACTTTCTTTCGCCTAATTGGAATATTTGCAAAACAGATATCCGCTTTGTTCTAGAGAAACTCGAGTAACTTATCCCCCACTATTTGGAATATTTCCGAGGCCGACATTCGCATTGGATTCAGAGATAATCGCATAATATTTAATCAAAAAGTCGGGTCATTTCCAAGTTCGACAGGGAATTGGTGGTTAATTGCTCGTATAATTTTTACTCGATTAGTCGAAATATTTCAATGCCCGACAGTCGTATTTGTCAGAAAGGCACTAGCCTAACTATCCCTTGTCTAGTCGGAATATTTCCAAGTCCGACAGCCGCAATTATTCGTGAAGCACTATCATAATATTCCCCGGACCATTTGGAATATTTCCAAATCGGACAGCCACATTCGTTGGTGTGGCTCTAGCATAGCTTTCTCTCGAATAATCGGTATATTTAAAGTCCGACAAGCGTATTGGTCCGAGTAACACTTACAAAACTTTCCCCGGACCAGTTGAAATATTTCCAAGTCCAGCGATCGCATTGGATCGACTATCACTCGCATAACTTTCTCTCGCCTAGTCAGCGTATTTCCAATTCAGATTGTTTCAAGAGGCACTCACATATCTTTCCTTCGACCTGTCGGAATATGTCCAAGTCCGATAGTCGTATTGATCCGAGAGGCTATCGCATATCTTTACCGGACCAATAGGAATATTTCTAAGTTTAGCAGGCATATTGGTTTAACAGACACTCGCATAACTTTCACATAACTAGACGGAATATTGCCAAGCCCGTCAGTCGTATTGTATCTCAAGTTACTCGCATAACATTCCTTCGACTGGACGGAGTAATTCCTAGACCGACAGTCGTTTTGGTGGGAGAACCGCCAACAAAAACCTCGCTCGACTAGTCGGAATATTTCCAAGTCAGACTGCCGCGATGTTTTGTGAAGCGGTCGCATAACTTTCCCTAGAATGATCGGAATATTTCCAAGTCCGACAGACAGAGTGGTACGAGAGACACACCCATAACATTCCCGCACCTGTTAATATTTCCATTTCCGACAGTCGAAATGGTCCGATAAGCACTCGCATAACTTTCCCGAAACATTTGACATATTTTCTAGACCGGCCGCCGTATTGGTTCGGGAGGCGCTAGCATAAATATCACTCATGTAATCGCTATTTTTCCAAGGACGACAATTGCATTGATTCACAAGTCACTCGTATAGCACGTTCTTTACTAGTTGGGTTATATCTTCGTCCGACAGCCATATTGGTTCGAGAGGAACTCGCATAACAGCTTCTCGAATAGTCGAATACTTTCCAACTACGACAGTCGCATTTGTTCGAGGTACACACAAATTACTTTTCTACGACCTGTCGGAATATTTCCTATCCTGACAATCGCAATGGTTCACACGTTACACGCATAAAACTCCAGTGACTATTCGGGAAAGTTTCTAGTACAATAGTTGCATTTGTTCAAAATTTACGCGCATAACATTCTCTCGACTAGGCGATATATTTCTAAGCCCAGCAAACGCAATGGCTTATGAGGCCGTTGTATAACTATCTTTCTAGTATTCGGAATATTTCCGAGTCCAGAATTCACATGGGTTCGAGAGGAACTCGGATTATATTCCCTCAACTAGACGGATCATTTCCAAGTCGAACAGCCTCATAGGTTCGAAAGGAATGTTACCTCTCGCAAGCTACGTACCTTAATAGAGCTAACTGCAAAGTAAGTAAGCTATTCCCACCCTTGCGAGTGATTTGTACGCTTTTCGGCCCTTAACTGCCTGGGCAGTTCAATTGGCTCGGTATTGGCACCGAACAGAGTTTCGAATCGATATTTCAAATGCTCACTTACCTCCAAAGATAATCCAAGATGATGGTGGAGCCTTATTTCCAGATATCTGGAGGTCTTAGGATCCAAAATCGGAAGGTCCAGAAGGAATACCCACCTTCTAGAGAGCTGCAGGGGAATCAGGCGGTATGAGGGAAAATTTTCTTTCTCTTCTTCAATTAATTCCACATCCAACGTATCGTTATAAATTTCGGTTTCGTGGTAAAGTTCCTTTAACAGACGACGTAGTTGATATTTTCTACTACCGCGAGGTACTTTTGGCATTAGGAGGGTAAGTATTTGGATGAGGTGTTTGGTTCGAGGTAGGAGAGAAAGAGAAAAGTGTCGTCCATGCGGAGCGTCCTCACCGAAACAACAATTTTATAGGAGGATACTCGTGCGGTTCGTCCTCACCGAACAGTAAGGATGGATGAATGTATGAATATAATGATATCACGCACTGATTAACAATAACAATTTTAATTATGTATTAAATGTTTCACTAAAGTACACTGATTAATTACATTTTGGATGATGTTCCGCACGCGAACGCGGTTATTCTATTGTAAAAAAAAGTTGATTTTAATTTTAATTGAAGGGTTCTAACTTATTTAATTGACAAAGATAAACTGTAGCGTAAAATTCTAAGTTGGATAATGATTGCGTAAGGCTCAAGACTAGGAGCTTACAACTTGTTGAGTAAGGCTGCGAACGATGACTGACTGACGACGCTCTTTGCTCCTGCTAGGGCAAGTCCGGTTGACGTCACAGCGTATGTGCGCCGCTCGCGCGTGCCTCCTAAGTGCGGTGGTGGTGGGGCAGAACAATGCGAGTGTTCCTTTATTACCTCTTTCAATTGCGTTCGCTCGGTGCTTATTACCGGATGAAATTCTGGGAGCTCTTAGCCCCTGGAATGTTGTTATCAGCGGGTGTGGTTCCGAAAACGAGGTCGATATCGTTGTTCTTAATACTTGGAACGCAGGATGTTAAAATCCATATCACCGGATGTCGTCTCGCCATTATCGATAAGTATGTCTCACTATTATTTCTTACATTTATTTAAAGATATTTCTCGCAGTAATTTCTTAAGGTTGTTGTACATTAATTCATTTGGGTAATTGTTTATTTTATTACAGGTTTGTATGTATATGTGTGTATTTTGTTAATATAGGTCCCAATTTGTTAGCTAATTAATATTATTATTCTTTTATGTACTTTTATGTATTATTAATAAGAAGGTGCTAGTAGTAACGGATGTTTATAATGTTTCTTAGCTAATATTGCTAGTAGTGAAATTATCGATATTTTGAATATGTATAATAATATTTAGCCAACGAATGAACGATTTGAATTTTGTAGGTTGATCCCCTTGGTTTACTTAAGCTACCTAATGTATTAATCTTTCATTTATACTGTAGTTAACATGTTATTTCTTTTTTTTTATTTTTTTAAATTTACATACGTCTCTTGTCGCGAGATGTAACAAGGCATTTGAATGCCATAACTAGTCAGAAAATTCCCAAACTGGACAGTCGCATTGGTTAGAAATGCACTCGTATAACTTATCCTCGATAAGTCGCTATATTTCAAAGCCCAACAGTCGCATCGGTTCACAAGTATCTCGTACAACTTTCCCGCAACTAGTAGAAATATTTTCAAGTCCGACAGTCGCATTTGTTCGAGATTCACTCGCGTACATTTCCCCCGACTAGGCGGTATATTTCCAAGTCCGGCCGCCACATTGGCTCGAGAGGACCTGGCATATCTCTTTCTCGATTCGGCGGAACATTTAGAGGTTCGACAGCCTCATTGTTTCGAAAGGCACTCGCATAACTTTTCCTCGACTATTAGTAATATATCCAAATCCGACAGCCATAATTATTCTTGAAGATCTCGCATATCTGTCCCTCAACTAGTCGGCATACGTCTAGGTACGACAGTAGCATTGGTAATGGAGGAATTCGCTTAACTTTCGCACGATTAGTAGAAATGTTTCTTAGTATGGGAGTCGCATTGGTTCACAAGGACTCGCATAACTTTCATTCGACTAGCAGGAATATATTTAAGTCCGACAGCCCCACTGTTTCGATAGGAATTCGCATAAAATTCCCTCGACCAGACGGTATATTTCCAAGTCCGGCTGTCGCATTAATTCAAGAACCACTCGAAAGACGTTCCAACGTACATTCAGATTATTTCAAAGCCTGATAGTGTCATTGGTTCACTAGTTACTCGCATAATATTCCCTCGTTTAGTCGGAACAATTCAAAGTGCGACGGTCTTTTTGTATCGAGAGGTACTTGCATACCATTTCCTCGACTAGACGGTATATTTCCAAATCCGGCATTCGTATTTGTTCGAGATTTACTAGCATACCTTTTACTCGTATAAGCAAAATATTTCCAGGTCCAGCTTCCGCCTTGCCTCCAGAGGCACTCGCACTTTCCCTCAACTTTCCCTCAACTAGTCGGAATAGCTCCAAAAAGGACAGTTGCATAAAATTCGCTCGATGTGTCAGGATAAGTCCAAGCACGACTGTGGCGCTAATTTGATTATAACTCGCACAAGTTTTCCTCGACTAGACAAAATATTTCAAGTACGACGTTCGCAATTTTTCGAGAGGCGCTCGAGTAATTTTACCTTGACTAGTCGGTATACTTGGAAGCCCTACAGTTACATTTGTTCACAAGTCACTCGCATAACTATCCCTCGATTAGTCGGAATATTTCCAAGGCAGACTGTCTTATTTTTTCGATATTCATACGCATAACTTTCCCCGATCAAGCGGTATATTTCCAAGTCCGACAGTCGCATTGGTTCACAAGTCACTAGCAATTACTTTCCCTAAGCTAGTCGAAATTTTTCCAGGTCCGACTGCCGCATTGTTTCGAGAGGCACTCGCATTACTGACCAACGACTAGTTCGAAAATATTCATGTCTGACAGTAGCACTTGTACACATTTCTCACTCGCATAACTTTTCTTCGACAAGTCTGAATATTAATAAGTCCGACAATCATATTGGATCGACAGGCTCTCGCATAACATTCCCTTGAACAGCCGGAAAATATCCTAATCCGATAGTAGCGTCTGCTCGAGATTTAGTTGCATATCTTTCCCTCGACAGGGCGGAATATTTCCTAGTCCGACATTCCCACTAGTTCGAGATGATTTTGAATAACTTTCCCATAAGTAGTCAGAAAATTTCCGAACAAGACAGTGGTATTAGTTGGAAAGGCACCCGTACAAAATTCATTCGACAAGACAGGTTATTTCCAAGTACGACAATCGCGTTGAATGGAGAATCACTCGAATAACTTTCCCTTGACTTATGGGAATATTTCCAAGTCCGATATTCACATTCTTTCCTGAGACACTCGCATAACTTTCTCTCGTCAAATCGGAACATTTAAACCAGGATAGTCGCTTTGAGTCGAAAGACACTCCCATTAAATTCGCTTGACTTTATGAAATATATCCCAGTAGGACAGTCGCGTTGATTTGAAAATCACTCGCATAACTTTCCCTAGTCCAATCGGAATTTTTCCAACCCCGAGGTTCACATAGGTTTACTAGTTTCTCGCATAACATTCCCTCGATTAGTTGGGAAAAGTCCAAGTCCGACAGTCGCATTTTTTGAGAAGTCACTCGCACAACTTTCCCCGCGTCAAATAGAAATATTTCCATGGACGGCTCCCGCATCGTATCTAGAGGCCACCGCATATCTTTCCATCGAATAGGTCGGAAAATTTCCGATCCTTACAGTCGCATTGGACTACATGTTACTCGCATATTTTTCCCTAGACTAGTCGGACTATTACCAAGTCCGACAGCCGCTTTTTTGTGAGGCAGTCGCATAATTTTTTTTCATCTAGTCGGCATTTTTCCAAATTCGACGGCCGCATTGGTTCAAAAAGCACTCTCATAATTAAACTGCGACTTGTCGGAATATTACCAAGTTTGACAGAAGCATATCTTCTAGAGGCAGTGGCATAACTTTTCCTCAACTAGTCGGAATATTTCCAAGCCCGATATTCGCTTTGGCACACAATTCTCTCCCATATCTTTCACTCGACTTGTCGGAATACTTCCAAGTCCGACAGACGCTTTGTTTCGAGAGGCACACGCGTAACCTTTTCAAGAATTTTCAGTTTATTTTTAAGTCCACGAGCCGCATATGCTCGAGAGGCATTTGGATAAGATTCCGTCGACTAGACGGTATTTTTTCAAGTTAGACAGTTGCTTTGGTTTGTGAGACAGTCGCATAACTTTCTTTCGACTATTCCCAATATTTCCAAGCCCGACGTTCGACTCGGATCACAAATTACTTGCATAACTATAAGTCGACTAGTCGGAATATTATCAAGACCGACAATTGCTTCGTTTCGAGTGAAACTCGCATATCTTTCTCCGACTAATCGGATTATTGCCAAGACCGGCATTCGATTTGTCTCACAAGTAACTCGCGTAATTTTCTTTGAATTATAGGTATATTTCCAAATCAGACAATCGCTCGGATTCGAGGGACACTCTCGTACTTTCCTAGACTAGTCGGGATATTTCCAAGCCCGACATCCGCATAGGATCGAGAGGTACTCACATAACATTCCGTAAACTAGTCTGGATAGTACCTAGATCGACAGATGTTTCTGTACGAGATTCACTCTTATATCCTTCAGTCGATTAGTCGAAATATTTGCAAGTCCGACAGCCACATCGGTTTGTTAGACACTCGCATAACTTACCATCGACTAGTCGTAGTATTTCCATATCCGATAGCCGCATTGGATCGAGAGGCACTCCCAAAACCTTACTTCGAGTTATCGGAATATTTCCATGTTCGCCAATCTTATTAGTCCAAGTGACACTCGCATAACTTTCCCTCGAGATGTCGGAATATTCTCCAGTCCGACAGTCGCATTGTTTTGAAAGGCACCCGCATATAATATCCATCGATTAGGCGTGATAATTCCAACTTTATCAGTCGCTTAGTTTCGAGAATCACTCGCATAACTTTCACTCGACTAGTCGAAAGATTTCCAAGTTCGACAGCCGCAATGGTTCGAGGGACACTCGGATAACTTTATTCCGAGTAATTGGAATATTTCCAAGCCCGAGAAACGCATTGGTTCGAGAGACACTCGGATACGTTTCCCTCGAATTATCGGAATATTTCCAAGTCCGACCGTCGTATTGTTTCAATCCGACAGCCGCATTGTTTTCGAAGGCAATCGCACAACTTTCTACCGATTATTCAGAAAATTTCCAATACTGTTTGTCGCAACGGTTCACAAATCGCTCGTATAAGTATTCTTCGACTAGTTGGAGGTTTACCAGGACCGATAACCGCATTGCTTCGAGTTGCACTCGAATATCTTTCATCCTACTAGTCAGAATATAAGCAAGTCTGACTGGCGCATCAGGTCGAGAGACATACCCATTAGATTTTCTTTACTCGTTTTAATATTAGCAAGTCCGATAGTCGCATTGGCTCACATGTCACCCGCAAAAGTCCTTTTCGACTAGTCGGAATATTTCCAAGGCCGACATTCGCATTGTTTTTAAAGACACTCGCAAAAATTTCCCTCGACTAGACATAATATTCCTACGTCCGACAGCCACATTGGTTCGAGTGGCACTTACACATGTTTCACTTGCCTAGTCTGTAATTTCCAAGCACAAGCGATGCATTGGATACAGATTCATTCGCATAACTTTTCCTCGACTAGTCGGAATAATTTTAAGTCCGATTTTCGCATAGGATCACAGGTTACTCGCATAAATTTCCCAAGACTAACCGGAATAATTCCAATTCCGACAGTCGCAATTCCGACATATCGCACATATAACATTCCCTCGTTTAGTCACAATATTTCTATTTCCAGGTGACGCATTGGTCCGAAAAACACTTCCATAACATTTCCTCGACTAAAATGAATATTGCTAAGTCCGACAGTCGCATTGGTTCGAGTGACAACCTCACAAATATTTCTCGCCTATTAGGAAAATTTCCAAGACCAATAGACGCATTGGTTCACAAGTCATTCTCATAACTCTCCTTCGACGTCAGAATATTTTTAGGTCTGATAGTCGCATTGTTTCGAGCTCCACTCGCATATCTTTACCTCGACTGGTCGAAATATTTCCAAGTATTACTAGTCGCATTAGTTCGAGTGGCACCCGGATAACTTTCCCTGGACTAGTTGGAATGTTTCTATGTCCGAGTGTCCCATTGTTTCGAGTGGAACCCGCACAATTCTATCTGCTTCATTTAAAATATTTCTAATACCAATAGTCGTATTGGGTCACTTGTCACTCGCATAACTTTCCATCGACTAGATGGAATATTCTTGAGTCCGACCGTAGCAATGGTTCGAGAGGCACTCCCATAACTTTACACGTCTAGCCGATCCTGAACTGCTGCCATCAAGCATTGTCGCGGTGAGTGAGAGCAAGCGAAAAGGTCCCATTTGGGTCTCCTGGTATTGAATCTCCTGTTCCGTCGACTCGAGCTCCACCCTCACGACCAGTCTCGCCCTTCGTGGGATATATCGCGATGTCTATTGAATTATGGTCACTGGACGTCCAGCCTATTCTTACATTCCGTTTGACAATTAGTCGGCTCATGCAGTGCGACGAGAGATTTACGTCGATGTATGAAGAACCTCTCGTAGTCCAGAATGCAGATGGCTGCATTACGTCGTCAATAAATTTTAGACCGGATGCCCTGAAAGGAGATTGCGCGTTGGTGTCCAGTGATACTATTTCTCTCTCCATCCTTTGGGCACGATTAACTGATTCCAAGTTCCAAATGTGCTCTTCTATTATGTCGCTGAACTGAAAGTAGTGCGAGACGATGTGGAAGGAGTAGCTGTGTCTTTGCAATTCTGCACAGACGCAGTGCGCGTTGCAGCTGCGAGATAAATAGCAACGTGATATTTGGGTCTGTCGCCGCGACCGCAGACAAATATCTTTCATTCGACTAGCAACAATTCTTGTTCCGTTGCCTAATCCAATAATCTCGTATCCTTTCCTTGCTTTTGACACTCGCACAACTTTCCCTCGACTAGTCGGAATATTTCTAGGTCCGACAATCGCATGGATTTGAGATTCGTCCGTATAACATTCTTTCGACTAGTCAGAATATTTAAAGGTCCGACAGTCGCTTAGGTTCGAGACGCAATCGCACAAACTTCCGACGACTAAATCGTACATTTTTATTTCCTAAAGACGCTTTGGTTAGAGAGGCACCCGCACAAATTTCCCTCGACTAATCGGAACATTTCTAATTCCGAAAGTCGCATTATTTCGAGATGCACAAGCAAAACATTTCCATGACATTTCAAAATATTTCTAAATCCGACAATCGCTTTGTTTCTCAAGTAACTCGCATACATCTCACTCCACTTGTCGGAATAGTTTCAAGTCTGAAAATCACTTTGTTGCTAGAGGCACTCGCATAAGTTTCTCTTGACTATTCGTAATACTTCTAGCACCGACTGTCGTTAAGTTCCGAGAGGCACACGTATTACTTAGCCTCGACAAGTCGGAATATGTCCAAGTCCGTCAGCCGTATTGGTTCGAGAGGAACTCTCAGAACTTCCCTGGACTATTCGGAATATTTCCAAGTAAGACAGTTTCATTGTGTCACAAGTTACACGCATAGCTTCCCACGTCTAGACGGAATATTTTCAAGTCCGATAGTCGCATTGGTTCCAGAGGTACTCTCATAAATATCCAGCGTCTAGTCGGAATATTTCTAGGATCGACAGTCACATTGGTTAGAGAAGCAATCGCATAACTTTTCATCTACTAGTCCGAAAATGTCTAGGTCCTACTGTTGAATTGGTTCGAGAGGAACTTGAATAACTTTCTCTCGGATGTTCGGAAAATTTCCAATTTCGGCAGTCGCCTTATTCCGAGAGGCACTCTCAAAACTTTCTGTCGTGTAGTCGGAATTGTTCTGTGTCCGACAGTCACATTGTTTAGAGAGGCACTCGCATAACTTTCCATCTACTAGACGCTATACTGACACGTCAGACCGTTGAATGTTTCGAGAGGCACACGCATAACTTTACCTCGACTTGTCGAAACAATTTTAGGTTTGGCAGGCACATTTATAAGAGAGTTCCGCGCTTAACATTCCCTCGACTGTTTGGAATATTGCTAAGTCCTACAGTTGCATTGGTTCACAAGTCACTCGCAAGATCATTCCATCGACTAGACAAAGTATTGCTAAGGCTGACATTCGCATTGGTTCTATAGAAACCCGCATAACTTTCCCTCGACTAGTAGGAATATTTCTATATTCGTCAGTCGCATTGGTTCGAAAGGATATCTCATAAGTTTTCCTGGTCTAGTAAGATTGTTTGTTGGTCCAACAGTCGCATTTGTTGGAGGGGCACTCGTATAACTTTACATCTACTAGTCTGAACATTTCTAAGTCTAACAGTACTATTGTTTCTTTCTCTTGACGATGCGTAATATTTTCAAGGCCGACAGTCGCATTAAATCACAATTTCCTCGCATAACCAACACTTAACTAGACGGATTAGTCCTAAGTACGACAGTCGAATTGGATCTGGTGGTACTTTCATAACTTTTCCTCTACTAGTTGGAATATTTCTCTTTCCGAAAGTTGCTTTGGTTAACAATTCACTCGTATTACTTTTCCACGTCTAGTCAGAATATTTCTACTTCCAACAGTACCACGGTTAGCAATGCACTCGCATAACATTCCCAGGACAAATCGGAATATTTCCAAGCAAGACAGTCGCATTGGTTATCAAGTCATTCCAATGGCATTCCCTCTATTATACGGAATATTTCCAAGACCAATTGTCGCATTGGTTAGAAAGGCACTCTCATAACTTTCCCTCGACTAGACAGAATGTTCCTTGATTGACAGTCGTATATGTTCGAGAGGGACTCACAAAACTTTCCCTTGACTAGTCAAAATATTTCTAGATCGACAGTCGTATATGTTCGAGAGAGACCCGCAAAACTTTCCTTCGAAGTGTCGAAATATTTCTAGGTACGACAAACTCATTGGTTCGAGTGGTACTCACATAATTTTTCCTGGTCTAGTCGGAAAATTTCTAGTTCGACAGTCGCATTAGTTCAAGAAGGATTCGCAAAACTTTCCCTCGACTTTACGGAATATTTCCAGATAGGACAGTTTCATTGATTCACAAGAAACTTGCAAAACTTTCACTCGTATAGTTGGAATATGTCTAGATACGACAGTCGCATTGGTTCGAGGCAAACGCATAACTTTCCATCGACTTGTGGGAATATTTCTAGACCCAACAGTGCCATGGTTAAAAAGGCACTCGAATAACTTTCTCTCGATTAGTTGGAATTTTGAAAAGTCCAACAGTTGCATAAGTTCGAGAAATACTCTCATAACTTTCCTTCGTCTAATCGGAATACTTCTATGACCGAGAGTCGAATAAGATCGAGAAGAACACTCATATGTGTCTCTCGTTCTGTCGGAATATTTATAGATCCGACAGTCCCTTTCGTTCAAAAGGCACTCGCATAACATTCCCTTACCTAGTCGGAATATTTCCAATTTCGACAGTCAAATTAGTATACAAGTCAGTTGCATAACTTTACCTCGACTAGTCGAAAATTTGTTGTGTCCTATAGTCGCATTATCTCGAGATTCTCTCGCATAACCTTCCCTGGACTAGTGGGAATATTTTTAAATCGCTAAACTAAACGGAATATTTTTAAGTCCAGCAGTCTCAATAGGTCAGTGGTCACACGCATAATTTTCACTCGACTAGGCAGAAAATATCTATGTCCGACAGCCGCATTGGTATGAGTGGTACTTGCATAACTTTCCCTCCAATAGTCGGAATTTTCCAAGTCCGACAGTCGCTTTAGTTTCTGAAATAGTAATATAATTTTTGCTCGATTTGTAATATTTCAAATCCCGACAATCCTATTGGTTCAAAAGTCACTCCCATAACTTTCTCTCGTCTCTTAGGAATATTTCCAAGATCGACAGCGGCATTGTTTCGAGAAGCACTCGCATAAATTTTCCTCGTCTATCAAGGATATTTCCAAGACCGGCAGCAACGTTGGTTTACAAACCAATCGCTTAAATATACTTCGACTAGTCGGAATATTACCTAGACCGAAGGTCTCTTTTATTTTAAGTGGCACTCGCATAAGTTTCACCCGATTAATCGGAATATTTTCAAGTGCGACAGCCGCAATGGTTCGAGAGGCAATCGAATGAATGTCGCTCGACTAATCCGAATATTTCCAAGCCTGACATTCGCATTGGCTCACAAGTCACTCGCATAATATTTCCTCGACTAGACGAAATTACTCGAAGTCTGACAATACTTCAGTTACCTGTAGCACTGGCATATCCTTCCCACGTATAGTCGGAATATTTCTATGTCCGACAACCGCTTTGGTTCATAAGTCATTCGAATAACTTTATCTCGACTAATCGGTATATTTCCAAGCACGACAGTTGCTTTGGTTTCAGAGACTCTCGTATTACTTTACCTCGTCTAGGAGGAATATTTCCAAGTCCTACAGACGCATTGGTTCGAGAGGTACTCGCATATCATTCGCGCAACTACTCAGAAAATCTCCAGTTCCAACAGTCACTTTTGTTCCCAAGTCATGCGAATAACTTTCTTTCGTCTAGTCGAAATATTTCCTATTTCGATGGTCGCTTTGGTATAGGTTTTACGTGTCGGAATACGTACAAGTCCGTCAGACGCATCGGTTCCATAAGCACTCTCATCTTTCTGTTCACCTGTCGGCATATATCAAAGTCCGACCGCCGTCTTGTTCAAGATGCACTCGCAAAACTCTCCCCCAACATTTGAAATATTTCCAATTTTGACAGCTGCATTTGTTCGAGAGGCAAACGTATCTCCCAAGACTAGTCGGATTATTTCCAAGACCGGCTGTCGCTTTGGGTTGTGAGTCACTTGCGTAATGTTTATTCGATTAGTGTATATATTTTCATGTTGGACAGCCGCATTGGGTCGAGACTCAAATGAATAACTTTCACTTGACTAACGTGTATATTTCCATGTCCGAAAGCCGCTTTGTATCGAGTGGCACTCGCATACCTTTACCTCTTCTAGGTTGTACATTTCCAAGTCCGGCTGTAGCAATGCTTCATGTGTCATCGCATAACCTTCCCTCGACTAGTCTGTTTTTTCCAAGTATAGCAGCCATAATGGTTCGAGAAGCACTCTCATAACTTTCGCCAGACTAGTTGTATTATTTCCGACTCCGTCATTCGCATTGGTTCCAGAGGTAACTGCATAACTTTCTTTCGACTAGTCGGAATATTTCCAATCCGGACTGTCTCATTGTTATGCAAATCACTCGCAACACTATAATTCGACTCGTCGGAATATTTCAAATTCAGACAGTCGCTCTGTTCCGAGTGGCACGCGCATAATTTTCACACGACTAATTAGAATATTTCCAAGCCCGAAAGACGGATAGCTTCACAATTCTCTCCCATTACTTTACATCGATTAGTAGTATTATTACCAAGGCCGACAGTCAATTTGGTACGACTGCCGTATTGTTCCGAGAGGTACTCGCATAACTTTCCCTCTACTTTTCGGAATATTTCCAAGTCCGACAGTCGCATTTTGCCGTGAGTCACTCTCATAATTATCACACTACTTATATGTATATTTCTAAGTCTGCATTGGTTCGTGAGTTACAAGCATAACTTTACCTCGACTATTCGGACTATTTCATGGTCCGACAGCCCCGATGGTTCACAATTCACTTGCATATCTCTCATTTGTCTAGTCGGAATATTTCCAAGTCCGATAGTCGCTTTTTTTTAGAGAGGCAATCGCTTAACCTTTCCACGACTATTCGGAAAATTACAAGTTCAACAGCCGCATTGGTTTAAGAGGTTCTCGCATAACTTTCCCGCAACTAATAGAAATACTACCAAGTTTGGCAGCCGTATTGTATCGACAGCACCTCGCGAAACTTTTCTTCGACTAGGTCGGAATATATCCAAGTCCTACAGCCACATTGGATTGAAAGGAAATTGAATAAACTTCCCTCAACTAGTCAGAAAATTTCAAGCACGTCAATCGCATTGGTTCATAAGGCAGTCGTATAGAATTGGGTCGACTAGTCGGATGTGTCCAAGTACGACAGTCGCGTTGATTCGAGATTCACTCGCATGACTTTCTTACGACCGGTTGGAATATATCCCACCATGACTGTCGCATTTGTTCGCATGATACATACATAACTGTCCATAGACTAGGCAGTTTATTTCCAAGTCCGACAGTCGTATTGACTCGAGAGGCCCTCGCATATCTTTGTTTCTACTAGTCGGAATATTTTGAAGCACGACAGTCGCATTGGTTCGATAGGCCGTCGCACAAAATTCTATCGATTTGTCGTGATATGTCCAACTGCAATAATCGCGTTGATTCAATAATCACTCGAATAAGATTTCCTCAACTAGTCGGAACTTTTCCAAGTCCGACAAGCACATTGGTAAGAGAGGAATTTGAATAACTTTCCAATAACTAGTCAGAAAATTCCCAAACAAGGCAGTCGCATTGGTTCAAAAGGCATTCTTATAACTAATCCTCAACAGTTCGGAATATTTCCAAGCCCGATAGTCGCATTGGTTCACAAGCTATTCGTATAACTTTCCCGCAAGTAGTAGAAATAATTCCAAATCCGACAGCTGCATTGGTTCGAGCGTCAATTGCAAGACTTTCCCATGACTAGTCGTAACAATTCCAAGTTCGCCAGTCGCATAGTTTTGGGAGTTACTTGCATAACTTTCCAATGACTAGGTCAGAATGTTTCCAAGCTTGACAGATGCGTTGGGTCATAAATTACTCGCATAACATAATCTAAATTAGCCGGGATATTTCAATGTAGGATAGTCGCATTGGATCGAGATGCACTCGCGTAACTTTCCCTCGCCAAGACGGAGTATTACCGTGCCTAATAGTCTCATTTGAACCTAACTAACTCTCATAACTATCCCTCGAATACTTGGAAGATTTCTATTTCCCAAAGTAGTATTAGTTCGAAAAGAACAGGTATAAGTTCCTTTTGCATGTACGGACTATTTCTAAGTCCGACAGTCGCATAGGTTCTCATGCCACTCGCATAACTTTTCCTCGACTGGACGAAATATTTCCAAGTTAGTCAGTCGATTTGGTTCAAAAGGCACTCGGATAACATTACCTCCACTGGTTGGGTTATTTGCAAGTCTGAAGCCGCAACAGTTTACACGTTTCTCGCGTAACTTTCGTTCGAATACTCGGGAAATATCCAGATCAGACAGTCGTATCAGTTCGAGAGGCATTCGCATAAATTACCCAAGACTAACTGAATTATTTCCAATTATGGCTAGCGCAATGATTAGAGAGGCACTCGCATATCATTAGCTCGACTATTCGGAATATTACCAAGTACGACAGTCGCGTTGTTTCCACTGGCCCTCACATAACTTTCACTCGACTAGTCAGAATATTTCTATGTCCGAAGGCCGAATAGGTTCGAGTTGTACTTGCATGGCCTTCCCTTCACTAGTTAGAAAATTTCCATTTCTGAGAGTCGCATTGGAACGAGAGGGAGTCGTATAACTTTCCCTAGAATAATCGGAGTATTTCCATATCCGACAGCCGCATTTGTCCGAGAGACACTCGCATATTATACCCTCGATTAGTCGGGATATTTCCAAGACCGACAGCCGCATTTGTATGAGAGGCACACTCATAACTTTCCCACCACTAGTCAAAATACTTGCTAGTCTGACAGCCTCATTGATTCGAGATGTACTCGCATGACATTCCCTCCACTAGTTGGGATATTTCCATTTCTGATAGCCGCATTGGTTCCAGTAGCACTCGCATAACTTTCCTTCAAATAATCGGAATATTTATAGATTCGACAATCGCATTATTTCGAGAAGCACTCGGATATCTTTCCCCTCGTCTTTCGGAATATTTCTATCTCCATCAGTAGCATTGGTTCCACGAGCTCTCGCATAACTTTCCCTCGTATAGTTGGCATATTCTCAAGACAATTGCAATACGTCGAAAGGCACTCGCATGACTTTCCTAAGACTCGTTGGGGTATTTCTAAATTCGACAGTCCTGTATTATTTTTATTATGGTTTTGAAATTTATTATTATGATTATTATGATTATTATTAAGTTAATTACGATTATTATTATGATTATTATGATTATTCTGATTATTAATGTGAATATTATTCTGAATTTTATGGTTATTATGATTATTATTAGTATTATTGTTATAGCTATTATCTTTATTAATATGCAAATTATAATCATTATTACTATGGCTATGATTGTTATCATTATTATTGTGATTATTATAATAATTATGGCTATTATTATTCTTATTAGGATTATTATTTTTATAATATACATTATGATAATTATTATTATTATTATTATTATTATTATTATTATTATCATTATTGTGATCATTGTTATGCCCATTATGATTACTATGTTTATAATTATGATTATTATAATTTTATTAACATTATTATGGTTTTTAATATTTAGTAATAAGTAATTAGTAATAAGATTTTTAATATTATTACGGTTATTATTATGATTATTATGATTATTTTTATGATTATTGTTATTATTCTTATTAGAATTATTATGGTTATTATACACTTTATGATAATTATTGTTTATTTTGATTATTATCATCATTGTGAATATTATTATTATTATGGTTATGAATATGATTATTATGATTATTATTAAGATTATCATTATGATTGTAATTGTTATTTTTATTATTATTATTGTGGTTATTATGGTTATTAATGTGATTGTTAATTGTATTGTGATTATTACTATTATGTGTATTAAGATTAATTAATTATTATGTGTATTAATTAATTATTATGTGTATTAAGATTATTATAATGATTATTAGGATTTTTATGGTTATAATGATTATTATAGATATTAAAATTATTATTATATTTATTATGATTATTTTTATAATTATAATGATTATTGTTATAATTATTAAGAATATTATGTTTATTATTATAATTATTATGTCTATTACTATTCTTATTAAGATTATTATGGTAATTGTATTTTTATGAAAATAATTATTATTACCTTTAACATTATTATGACTATTATTATTTTCATTTGGATTATTATAGACAATTTATTTATTATGATAATTATTATGATTATCATGATTATTACCATTATTGTAAATATTATTATGATCATATGATTATTATTAGTTTTATTTTGCGCATAATGTTTGTTCTTATTATTATTATGTGTATTATGATAATTATTTATTTAGAATTATTATTATTATATTTTTTATGTTTATATTATTAATAATATGCTTATCATCATTATGATTTTGAATATAATTTCAATAACTGTCAGATTTATTACATTTATTAAGAACACAATGAATATTATTATTTTTGTTTATGATTATGATTACGATTATTATGAACACTATTGTAATTATTATAATTATTACGATTATGATTGATATTATAATTGTTATTATGATTATTATGGTTATTATTATGATTATTATGGTTAATATTATGACTCTTATGGATGTTTTTATGATTATTATAGTTATTAATCCTGTCATTATGACTATTATGATTATTATTATGATTATTATTATTGTAATAATCCTTGTTGTGGTTGTTATGATTATTATTATGGTAATTATGATTATTATTAATATAATTATTATTATTAATGCGATTATTGTATTTACTATGTTTATTAAGATTATTAATAGCATTACTAGGATTATTATGATGTTCATTATGGTTATTATGAATATTATTATGATTATTGAGGCTATTATAATTATTATTATGATTATTATGATTATTGCTATGTTTATTATGGCTTTGGTGAATATAATATGATTATTATTATTACTATTATTGTTATGATGATTATTATAATTAGTATTACAGTTAATATGATTATAAGTATGAACATCATGATAATTATTATGATAATTCTATTTATTATTATGATAATTTTGAGTACTATGATTTTTAATATGATTATAATGATTATTAAAATGATTATTATGGTTATTATGAATAATATTATGGTTATAATGATTATTGTTAGCCTTACTATTATTGTTATTATTACGGTTATTATTGGAATATTATATCTGCCATATTTATTGTTATGATTATCATTATTATTATCGCTATTAGTACCATTATAATTATCTTTTATTATTATTATCGGTATTATTATTTTTATTTTCATCGTTATTATTACCTGTATTAATATCATTATTATTATCGTTAACATTATTGTGATTATTACCGTAGATATTATTGTTATCATTTCTATTTTTATTACCATTATTATTACCGTTCTTATTAACGTTGTTATTACCATTAGTAATATCATTATTATTATAGTTATTATTAATCTTCTTTACTGTCGATATATATATGATTATTATTATACTTATTATAATCGTTATTATTACCGTTAATATTATTGTTATTATAATAGTAATTATTACCTTATTATTACCGTCATTGCTATCTTTATTATTATCCTTATTATTATCATTATTATTAAATTTAATTATTATCGTTAATACTTTCTCTATTATTATCGTACTTATTAACGTTATTATTATCCTTATTATAATCGTTATAAGAATCATTATTTTTATCGTTATTATTACCATTATTACCGTTATTATTATTGTTATTATTACCGTTGTGATTATCATTATTATTACCGTAATTATTATCGTTGTTATTATTGTTATTATTTCCAATATTATTACCGTTATTATTACATTTATTATTATTGTTCTTATTACCCATATTATCATGGTTATTATTATCTTTATTATTAATATACATTACTATCGTAATTACTATGTTTATTATTATACTTATTATACTTATTATCGCTATTATCATCCTTATTATAATCGTTTTTGTTATGATTATTTTTACCATTATTATTTCCGTTATTATGATTGTTATTACCTATATTATCACAGTTATTAGTACCGTTATTATTATTGTTATTATTTCTGTTTTTATTAACGTTATTATGACTGATCCTATTACCATTATTTTTGCCAATATTATTACCGTTATTATTATCGTCTCTGTTTTTGTTATTATTTCCATTATTTTATTGTTATTAGTATCGTTCTTATTAATCTTCATTACTATTGTTGTTACTATGTTTATTATTATTCTTTATATAATCGATATTATTACCATTAATATTGTCGTTATTATTATCATTATTATTATCGTTATTAAAATTTATATCTTTATTATCATCTTTACATTTATCGCCATTATTATCATTATTATCATCGTTATTACTCATTATTATCGTTTTTATAATTGTTATTATTATCGCTATTATTATCATTACTTTTATCGTTATTATTAACGTTACTGTTCTCGTTATTATAATCGTAGATATTATCGTTACTATTATCGCTATTATTACCGCCCCTAATATTGCTATTATTACAATAATTATTATCTTTATCTTTGCCGTTATTTTTATCGTTATTATTATCGTTATTATTATTTTATTAATTATCGTTTTTATTACTGTAATAATTATCGACATTATTACTGTTATTATTATAATTTTCTTTGTTACTATTATCAATATGATCGTTGCTACTAGTATCATTATTATTATCTTTATTAACACTATTATCGTTATTATTATTGTTACTAGCATCGTTATTATTACCTGTATTTTAATCATTATAATTTCCTTTATTATGTCTTTATAGGTTTTTTATAATTTTATATATATTATCGCTATTACTACCGCTATTATTATTGCTATTATTACCATAATTATTATCCTTATTATTACCATTATTATTATCATTATTCTTATCTTTATTATTATCGTTAATATTATCCATATTATAAACGTTATTATTATTATTATTTTTATTGTAATTTTTTCCTTTACTAATCGCCTTGTTATTATCATTATTAATATTGTTATTAATATCGTTATTATTATCTTAATTATTATCCCTATGAATATCGCGACTATGATTGTTATTATTACCGACATTATTACCGTTATTAGTACTTTTATTTTTATTATTATTCCCCTTATTATTACCGTTATTAATACTGTTTTTATTATATTATTTTTATTGTTAGTATTATCATTATTATTATTGATATTAATATCTTTATTATTGCTTTCATTATTATTAATGATACATCCCGCGACATGCGACGTATGTAAATTAAGAAAAAAGAAATGAATAACATATGTAAACTATAGTATAAATGAAAGATTAATACATTAGCTAGCATAAGTAAAAGTGATCAACCTTCTAAATTCATATCGCTTATTCGTAGGCTAAATATTCAAAATACCGATAATTTTACCACTAGCAATATTAGCTAAGATAATATGTAAACTCTTGTTACTTCTAGCACTTTCTTACTAATAATACATAAAACACATAAAAGAATAATAATAATAATTAGCTAACAAATTGGGACCTATGATAACAAAATATACACATTTACATGCAACCCAGTAATAATATAAACAATTACCCAAATGAATTAATGTTCAACCTTGGGAAATTACTGCGAGAAATATTTTTAAATAAATGTAATAAATAATTGCGAGACATACTTATCGATAATGGCGAGACAACATCCGGTGATATGGATTTTAACATCCTGCATTCCAAGTATTAAGAATGACGATATCGACATCATTTTCGGAACCACAACTGCTAATAACAACATTCCAGGGGCTAAGAGCTCCGGAAATTACATCCGGTGATAAGCACCGAGCGATCGCAATACTTGGAAGAGGTAATAAAGGAACGCTCGCGTTGTTCTGCCCCACCACCACCGCACTCAGGCGGCAAGCGCGAGCAGCGCGCCCCACCACCGCCGCACTCAGGCGGCAAGCGCGAGCGGCGCACCCTACCACCACCGCACTTAGGAGGCACGCGCGAGCGGCGCACATACGCTGTGACGTCAACCGGACTTGCCCTAGCAGGAGCAAAGAGCGTCGTCAGTCAGTCATCGTTCGCAGCCTTACTCAACAAGTTGTAAGCTCCTAGTCTTGAGCCTTACGCAATCATTATCCAACTTAGAATTTTACGCTACAGTTTATCTTTGTCAATTAAATAAGTTAGAACCCTTTAATTAAAATTAAAATCAACTTTTTTTTACAATAGAATAACCGCGTTCGCGTGCGGAACATCATCCAAAATGTAATTAATCAGTGTACTTTAGTGAAACATTTATTACATAATTAAAATTGTTATTGTTAATCAGTGCGTGATATCATTATATCCATACATTCATCCATCCTTACTGTTCGGTGAGGACGAACCGCACGAATATCCTCCTATAAAATTGTTGTTTCGGTGAGGACGCTCCGCATGGACGACACTTTTCTCTTTCTCTCCTACCTCGAACCAAACACCTCATCCAAATACTTACCCTCCTAATGCCAAAAGTACGTCGCGGTAGTAGAAAATATCAACTACGTCGTCTGTTAAAGGAACTTTACCACGAAACCGAAATTTATAACGATACGTTGGATGTGGAATTAATTGAAGAAGAGAAAGAAAATTTTCCCTCATACCGCCTGATTCCCCTGCAGCTCTCTAGAAGGTGGGTATTCCTTCTGGACCTTCCGATTTTGGATCCTAAGACCTCCAGATATCTGGAAATAAGGCTCCACCATCATCTTGGATTATCTTTGGAGGTAAGTGAGCATTTGAAATATCGTATCGGCACTCTGTTCGGTGGCAATCCCGAGCCAGTTGAACTGCCCAGGCAGGTAAGGGCCGAAAATAGCACAAATCATCCGTAAGGGTCGGAGTAGCTTACTTACTTTGGAGTTAGCTCTATTAAGGTACGTAGCTTGCGAGATGTAACAATTAATATCGTTACTATTATTATTATTTTCGTCATTACCTTTTCCGGTATTATGATCATTATTATTATCATAATTATTACCGTAATTATTATCGGAATTATTATCATTATTATTACAGTTATTATGACTGCTATAATTTGCATTATAATTGTCGTTATTATTACACTTATATCCGTATTAATTATGGGTATATTTTTCGTTATTATTACCGTTATTATTATCGTCATTTTTATTGTTATTATTATCATCCTTACTCTCCCCAGTGTGTAGGGGGAAGTAGAATATCCCCACAGTATTCCCTGCATGTCGTGAGAGGCGACTATGAGGGACTGTGTGAAAGGCGTGTGAATGTTCTTGGACGACTATCCCTTCCTTTGATCGCCTGTCGTATCTTTTTCTAATCTTTCTCTCATTCTGAAGCTTCCTTACGATCCTTACCTTACCTGTGGGGAGCTTGCTTCCCAAATAATAAATTACTCATGATGGATCGAAAGGCAAAAGCGGGTGTGGAAGGGAGATCCACGCCATGGCGGTGCAGGTGGTGGTTGGGCAGGCCACCTGCCGTCGTCATCCAGCAACTGCCAGGAGCTTGGGGTAGGAAACCTGACCCCTGCTCTGGATAATGCATCAGGAGGATCACCGCAAATAGAAGACCAGGCCTGAGGTGTGTCGAAGGAGCCAGGAGGGATATATATGAAGAAAGTCACTTGGCGGAGTGGCAAAACCCTGCCAAGGCCATAGATAGCATGCGGCTCTCCGGCTTGACATCACCTATCCAGACTGCGAAGAGAACAGCACAAGATGGAGAGAGAGAAAAAATCGCGAAAACGAAAGTCCTCCTTGCTATAATGAGGTCGGCTGTTACTAGAAAGCCAAGCATAAACAATGCGATTAAGCAAGGGCTCCCAGAACTGGAGGATATCATTGACAGCATTGGGTTCATGTAGACATATCGAACAAAGGCCAATAAGGAAACGTGGATCCTCGCCCGAGTTTTTCGGAGCCCTTAGGCAAACTCTGTAACAGTTACTGGCGTAGTTAAGAGAGTAGTCATAAGACTACCGCAGTTGCTTGAAGAAAGCCTCAAATGACTGAGGCAAAAGGCTAAGACGACCGAAGCCACCAAGTGGACAGAGGTCTTTAAGAAGAAAAAAAATAAGGAAAAACCCGCTATGAAGGCGATGAAACCCCTACAGCAGAAGAAAAAGAAGCCGACCAAATCGGAGGTCAGGCCGAGAAAAGGAATGAAGCCGGATGCGATCCTGAAACCTGCGCAATATAAATCTTACGCAGATGTAGTCGGGGACATCCACTAGCGCATCATGACCAGAGCAGCAGGGTTAAACGATAGATCGATCCGGCAGACCAGAACGGAAAGAGTCCACCTCGAACTCAAAAAGACCACTGCGGAGATCAGAGCCTTATACGCAGAAACCCTGAGGAAAGAAGTAGGAATCAAGAGCTGCCACACGGAATTGGTTCCCAGAGCTACCCTGGAGATACGGAACTGCGATTACTGCACATCTGTGGTAGAAGTCGAAGAGACACTAAAGAGGACCCTGCCAGACTACTCCGAGAAACTCAAAATTAAAATGACAAACCCCAACGCGAGACAGCAACGCCTGGCCCTCGTCAAAATAGATGAGGAAGCAGCTGTGAAGCTGTTCAAGTCCGGCCGAGTGCTTGTTGATTTCATCAATTGTAAGGTAAGGCGATGCTACTGCTGCCTCGACTATGGCCACCATAGCACTTCATGCAAGGAACTTGATATTAGTAATTTTTGTTATTTCTGCGGCAGCACGCGGCACAAGATCAAAGAATGAAAGTTAAGCGAGCCCACTTAATTCTTATGCTCCTATAGCGTTGTTGAAGCTAAGAAGCACCGGGCCGGATCAAGGGTTTGCAACGCCTTCCAAGAAGCCCTTGCAGCAGCCAACAGGAAAAAAGGATGAGATTACTGTATGGAAACCTCAATAGCAGGACGGCACACCCTCTTCTAAACTAGCTCTACCCTGAGAAAAAAGCTGATATTGTTCTTATCAGCGAACAGTCCCAGGAAAGGGCGAGAGCAGGATAGTACGTCGACGAATTGGGCACCAAGGCCATCTGGATCCCAGATCCCCGACAGATACATGTGTCTGATCAAGGATCCGGACGCAGTTACGTTTGGTTGAGACATAACTTGATTACATATGTCAACGTATAACTCACCCCGAACGACTGGATAGACAACTTCCAGACCAAACTGCACGATCTGGAAAACGCACTGCGGGAAATGCTAGGGGATATCATTGTGGCTGGAGACCTCAAAGCAAAAGCTCTAGAATGGGGAAGACCAGGCCGGGCTCCAGAGGAAGACGAATCATGGAGGTTGTGTCGAGATTGGAGCTAGCAGAGCACAACACAGGCTCGACGTTACCTTTCCGAAGACCTGGCTACAGAGAGACGATCCTGAACGTATCTCTAGCCAACGAACACCTAGTGGCAAGAATCGCAGGTTGGCGGGTGATCGAAGATTAAACCGGGAGCGATCATCAATATGACCTATTCGACGTTCACAATATGAGGCCAGCTGTGGCATGTGCAGCGCGACCTCCACGGTGAAACATCGCAAAAATTGATCGAGAGAGGCTGTCTTCAGAAACAGATGAAGGTTGGAGATCCCATCAAATTGCTTCCGCGAGTCTATAGCCAACTGCACAAGCCAGGATGATTACTGCAGCAACTATGAAGCTTATTCAAAAGGCTTGCACGACAGCGGTGCTAAAGAAGTGCACGAAACGGCATAGGCTTCTGCATAATGATGGACGAACGGGATCGCAGATCTTCGCAAGAAGTGCTTAAGGCTTCGTCGGTTGGCACAATGAGCGAAGAGACGCGACCTCGACGATGCTCCATTGGCCACAGAGTATCAATCGGCTAAAACATCCCTGAAGAGGTCCATCAAGGCCACTAAACGACGGTGCTGGAAGGAGCTTTGCCTGTATATCCACTAGAATCCGTGGGGATTAGGGAACTTGATCGTCACTCGCAAGCTTGGGAACCACACGCAAGGAATCCCTCAGGACGCGAGGAAATTAGAAAACATCATTCATTTCCTATTCCCCTCACAGCCGAAGAGAGAGATTGGCACGGCTGCGCCTGACAGCCCCGAAGCGCCAAAATTCACGGAGGAGGAAGTACTTAGGGCCGCATCTTCCATGTGGAACAAGAAATCTCCAGGACCGGACGGCCTTCCAGCGGAAGTATTGAAAGCCGTTGCTCATATTCACCCCAAGCTCTTGCTAAACATGCTCAAAATGTGCCTCAGGGAGGGCATTTTTCCCGCCCCGTGGAAATAAGCGAGACTAGTGCTCATAAGCAAAGGCAAAGAACCAGCATATGCTACTTCGTCATACAGGTCTATTTATATGCTCGATAAGGCAGGCAATCTCTTGGAGAAGCTGCTTAGGCCAAGGCTGGACGCGGCCGTGTGGGGTGCGGGCGATCTTGCTGCCCGTCAGTATGGTTTTCGATCCGGCCCCTCTACCTTCCACGCAGTCCAAGTGGTTGTCACGGCCGTTAAAATGACGGAGCGCGGGAATCATCTATCCCGCCCTTTGTGTCTGCTGGTCACCTTAGACATGAGGAATGCCTTCTATTCCGTCAGGTGGTACATAGCAATGGAAACGCTCGAACGTAATTTCAGTGTCCCGGAGTATCTAATCCTAATATTCAGTGACTACCTGAACAAGATCTTCCTAGAATAAAATACAGATATGATTTTATTCGGTAGTGCCTATTCCAACGGTAAGCCCGTCACTCCAGAGAGTCAAATGAAGAAGTGTTCCTCTGGCGGGTGGGTTCCCTTGGTTAGTGCTTAAAGACTGGCATTATCATACTATCAAAAGAGAAAAAAATTTCGTTATTATTATTATTAACGTTATTATATTTTAATTGTTATTGCCGTTATTATAGTTTTTATCGCCATCATCTTTATTATTATTATTAATATTATTATTTCTATTATTATTATTATTATAGCTATTACTGTTATTATTATTATTATTGTTATCTTTTTCGTAATTATCATTATTCTCGTTATTATTGTTAATATCTTTATTATCTCTATTACGGTTATTTTCGATAGTATTACGGCTATTTTCGATAATATCATAATTGTCATAATTATTATCGCAATTAAGTTATTCATCGTTATAAGCGTTTATATATTTATAAATATTTATAATATTTATATATTATTATATACCTCCATTATTATTGTTATTATCGTCAATATCGCTATAATCGTTATTATCTTTATTATCTTTAGTATTGTTATTATTACTAATACTATTATTATCGACATTGCTATCATTATTATCGCTTTCATCGTTGTGATTATTATTATCGTCATTATCGATATTATCGCTACTACGTTATTCTTGCTTTTATCATTATTATTGATATTATCGATATTATTACTTTTATCAATATTATTGTTAAAATCGTTATTCTTATTACTATCGCTATTATAATTATTTTTATTAAAATTGTTATTATCGTTATCATTATAATTATTATTATCATTATTACTTTCGTTTCTAACGTTATTTTGTTTATTAATGTTATTATCGATGTTATCGTTTAATATCATTATTATAGGTATTATCGTTATAATCGTTAATATCGCTAATATCGTTATTAACGTTATTATTATTATTAATATTATTATGATTATTATTATCAGAGTTATTGCCGTTATTATTTTTTTTATCGTTATTGTCGTTATCGTCGTTGTTATCAATGTTATTGCATTATTATTATCGTTATTATCGTAATTATTGTTATCATTAATATTATCGTTAGTATCGTTGTTATTATTATTATTATTATTATTATTATTTTTATTATTATTATTATTGTTATTATTATTATTATTGTTATTATTATTGTTATTATTATTGTTATTATTATTATTATTGTTATTGTTATTATTGTTATTGTTATTATTGTTATTATTGTTATTGTTATTATTATTGTTATTATTATTGATATTGTTATTATTGTTATTGTTATTATTGTTATTATTGTTATTGTTATTATTGTTATTGTTATTGTTATTATTGTTATTATTATTATTATTATTATTATTATTATTATTATTATTATTATTATTATTATTATTATTATTATTATTATTATTATTATTATTATTATTATTATTATTATTATTATTATTATTATTATTATTATTATTATTATTATTATTATTATTATTATTATTATTATTATTATTATTATTATTATTATTATTATTATTATTATTATTATTATTATTATTATTATTATTATTATTATTATTATTATTATTATTATTATTATTATTATTATTATTATTATTATTATTATTATTATTATTATTATTATTATTATTATTATTATTATTATTATTATTATTATTATTATTATTATTATTATTATTATTATTATTATTATTATTATTATTATTATTATTATTATTATTATTATTATTATTATTATTATTATTATTATTATTATTATTATTATTATTATTATTATTATTATTATTATTATTATTATTATTATTATTATTATTATTATTATTATTATTATTATTATTATTATTATTATTATTATTATTATTATTATTATTATTATTATTATTATTATTATTATTATTATTATTATTATTATTATTATTATTATTATTATTGTTATTGTTATTATTATTATTATTATTATTATTATTATTATTATTATTATTGTTATTATTATTGTTATTATTATTATTATTATTATTATTATTATTATTATTATTATTATTATTATTATTATTATTATTATTATTATTATTATTATTATTATTATTATTATTATTATTATTATTATTATTATTATTATTATTATTATTATTATTATTATTATTATTATTATTATTATTATTATTATTATTATTATTATTATTATTATTATTATTATTATTATTATTATTATTATTATTATTATTATTATTATTATTATTATTATTATTATTATTATTATTGTCGATATTCTTATCGTTATATATATACTTCCAAGTTCGACAATCTCATTGGTGCAAGGGGCACTCGAAACATTTTCCCACGTTTAGTTGGAATATTTCCAAATCCGATAGTCTCATTGGTCTGATATGGACTCGCATTTCATTCCCTTGCTTAGTCCGAATATTACCACGTCCAATAATCTCATTGGATCACTATTCATTCGCATAACTTTTTTAAGAATAGTATGAATATTTCAGTATTTGAAAATCGCATTGGTTCTAGTAGAACACGTATAAATTTCTTTTGTCTCTTCGGGGTAATTTTAAGTACAGCAGTCCCACTGGTTCGAGAGGCAGTCGCATAATTTTTCTTCGATTAGTTGGAATATTTCCAAGTTCGGCATTCGCATTGTTTCGAGAGGAGCTTACATAAGTTTCCCTTTCCTAGTCGAAATATTTTCTAGTTCAATAGCCGCATTGGTTCACAAGTTAGTCGCATATCTTATCCTCGAATAGAAGATATATTACTAATTCCGACATTCGCATCGGTTATTGAGGCACTCTTATAAATTTCCCTAATATAGCCGCATTGTTTCTGGGTCCGCCAACCGGATTGGTTAAAGAGGCACTCGCATAAATTTCCCTTGAATGGTTGATATATTTCTAGGTCCAGTAGTCACTTTGGTTTTTCAAGTTTCTCGCATAATCTTCCATGACTAGACGTAATATTGCTATGTCAGAACATCGCATTGGTTCGAAAGGCACACTCATAACGCTACCTCGAATAGTAGGTATACTTTCATGTTCGTAACTCATATTGTTCGAAATGCACTCTAATAACTTTCCGTCATGTAGTCGTAATATTTCTAGGTAAGACAGTATCAATGGTTCCAGAGGTACCCGCATAACTTTTCGTCGATTATTCGGAATATTTGTAAATCTGGTAGTCGCATTTTCCTGAGATGGACACGCATATTTTCCCTCGACTAAAGGGGATAGTTCTAAGGCCGTCAGACGCATGGGTTCCTTCCGCACTTTCATAACTTTAAATCGAATAGTAGGAATATTTCATGATCCGACATTCGCATTTGATCAAGATGCACTTGCATAACTTTCCCTCAACTAGTCGGAATATTTCCGGTCCAGACAATCACATTCTTTCGAGAGGCATTCGATTAACATTCCCTCGTATAGTTGAAGTATTTCCTACCACGATGTTCGCATTGGATTGAAAGGCACTTCCATAAGATTCGCTCGACTAGTCGAGATATGTCCCCGTACGAAAGTCAAATTGGCTCACTCGAATAAATTTCCGTCGACTAGTTGGTATATATCTATGTTCGACAGTCATCTTGGTTCGAGATGCACTCGCATAACATTCTCTCGACTAGTCGAATACTTTCCATGTACGATAGTCGAATATCACTTGCATAACTTCTCCTCGAGAAACTGGAATATTCCCAGTTCAATTATCTGCAGTGGCTCGAGAGGTACTCACATAACTTTCCCTCTGCTATTCGCAATATTTCCATGCCCGACAGTCGCATTGGCTCGAAAGGCTCATGCTTAAAATTCGCTTGACTAGACAGAATATTTCCAAGTCCGTCAGACGCATTCTATCGAGATGTACATGAGTTATTTTCCCTCCACTAGTCTGTATATTTCCCAACAGACACATTTGTTCACAAGTCATTCGCATAACAATCCCTCGATTGATGGGGATAATTTCAAGTCAGAGAGTCACATTTTTTCAAGATCAACATGTATAACTTTCCCTCAACTAGTTCGAAGTTTTTCCAAGCATGACTGTTGCATTTATTCACAAGTTACTCGAATATCATTACATCGACTAGTCGGGATATTTCCAAGTACGACAGACGCATTTGATCGGGATCCATTCGAATTACTTTTCCACGACCAGTCGGAATATTTCCATCCCACACAGATGGTTTGGTTCATAAGTCACTCGCACTACTTTCCCTCGACTATCCAATATATTTCAGAAAGCGACAATCGCATTGTATCAAGAGACATTCACATATCATTCCCTCGACTAGTCTGGATATTTTCAAGTCCGAACGCCGCAACGATTTAGGAGTCACTTGCATAACAATACCTCGACTAGTAGAAATATTTCCAAGAACGACAGCCGCATTCTTTCGAGATGCGCTCGATACCTTTTCATCGACTAGGTCGGAATACATCCAAGCCGGACAGTCGTATTGCTTCACAAGCTACTCGCATTACATTCTCTCGACTACTCGAAATATATCTAAGTCCTACAGGACGAATGTTTGGATAAGCACTGGCATAAATTTCCCGCGACTAGTTGCAAAATTTCTACGCACGACAGTCGCATTGGATAACAAATTACTCGCATAATTTTCACTCGTCCTGTTGGAATATTACCAAGTACAATAGTTATTTTGGTTTGAGGGGCACTCGCATAACATTCCTTCGACTAGTCGGAATATTTCCAAGCCCAGCATCCACATTTGTTCACAAGTCACTCGCATAATTTCCCTGGACTTGTTGAAATATTTCCAAATCCGACAGCCGCATTGCTTGTATAAGTACTAACAGAACTTTCCCACAACTAGTAGGAATTTATCTAACTGCGACAGTCGCATTTGTTCGAGATTCACTAGCATAACATTCGGAACTTACATAGTCGACTATGCGGAATATTTCCTTGTACGGCTGTCACATTAGTTCGAGAGGAACTCGCATAACTTTCCTTCTACTTTTCGGAAAAATTCCAAATCTGACAGCCACATTGGTTCTAGAGGAATTTGAATAATTTTCCCTCAATTACTCGGAATTTTTCCAAGCACGACAACCGCATTGGATCGTTGGGAATTCGCATAAAATTCGATCGAATAGTCGCGGTATGTCCAAGTACGACAGCCGCGTTGATTCGAGAATCTTTCGCATAAGTTTCCTTCGTCTAATCTGAACATTACCAAGTACAACAGTAACTTTGGTTCGAGTGACACTCGCATAACATTCCTTCGCCTAGTTGGAATATTTCCAAGTTCAACAGCTGTTTTGGTTTCAGAGGCACTTGCATAAATTTCCTTCAATTAGTAGGAATAAATCTTGGTCCGACAGAAGCATCGGTAATGGAAGTATTCGCATAACATTCTTTCGATTAGTAGGAATACTTCTAAGTCCGACTGTCGCATTGGGTCAAGGGTTACACGAATAACTTTCCCGTGACTAATAGAAATATATCCAGGTGCGGCTCCCCCATAGTTTGGAGAGGCCTTCGCATATCTTTCCATCGACTAGGTCGGAATACTTGTAAGTCCGATAATTGTATAGGATTCAGAAGCACTCGTATAACATTCCCTTGATTAGTCGGGAAACATCCAAGTCCGACAGTCATATTGGTTTGAAAGGTACTCTCATAACATTCCCTCGACTTCCGGCAAATGTTTAGGTCCGACAGTAGCATTGGTAAGGTGTAATTCAGAAAACATTACATTGAATAGGAGGAATGTTTCTAAGTCCGACAGTTGCATTGGTTCGATAGAAACTCACGTAATATTCCCACGAATAAGCGGTATATTTCTAGGTCCAATAGTCGCATTGTTCCGATTGGCACACGGTTAACTTTCTCTCGATTAGTCGGTACATTTCAATGTCCCAAATTCGCATTGGTTCCTAATTCAATCGTATAGCGTTCCCTCGACTATTCAGTATACTTAAAGTCCGACAGTCGTCTTGGTTCCTGAGGGACCCACATAATTTTCGTTCTTCAATTCGGAATACTTCTATGTCCAACTGTTGCATTGATTCATTTAGCACGCGTATAACATTTCCTTGACTATTCGGAATAATTCAAAGTCATATGGTCGCATTGGTTAGAAATGCATACGCATAACGTTCTCTCGAATGGTCGGCATATTTCCAAGTCCTTGCAATTTGCATTGATTCACAAGTCACTCGAAGATCTTTCCCTTGACTAGTCGGAATATTTCTAGGTACGACATCGCATTTGTTCTAGCGGCACTCACATAACTTTCGTTTGTATATTCGGAATATCTTCAAGCCGGACAGTCGCATTGGTTCCCAAATCACGCGTATAACATTCCACCGATTAACCTGCATAATTTCAAGTACGGCAGACGCATTGGATCGAGAGGTACTCGCATAAGCGAGTCTGTCCGATATTTTTCCTTTCGCGTGGTAGGTGTCGATGGGGCGCAACATTAGCCACCTTTCCATAACCTTAACTATGACAGAGAAAAAGTTTATTAAACGATAGTGCTCGAGGTCTTTCGTGTCATTGTTGTCGACTTCAGGAGTGCACTTAAGGAGCCGTCTTTTCAAATAGACGGGAAAATACCCCATTGAAGGCATCCGTTGAAATGGTCTACAAATTGGGATCGGATTACGGCGTATACTCTTTTGAACACTCACACCTCGATGAGGTCATGTCTCGAGGCTTTGCCGTTTTTGAGGGAACCTATGAAACGCGCAACCTCATCCTCCATGAAGAGTGGGGCATCCAACGTTTCGAGAACGTTTGAGATTTCGTACCGCTCGCTGTTCTGGAGTGACTTAGGACACGCTGTCGTCCGGGACGTGCGTATTGAGGAGGACTCCAGGCGTTTCTTCGATATTCGTGGTCCTCGCTCCGTCTCGTTTAAAAGTATTAATTTCTGTCTTGGTACGTAGCTTTCCCGTCTGTTGTTAGTAAACGTACCCGCACGATTCCGCGATACCCTGTTCCGTAACGAATTTCCTCCAACTAATTAATTTGGCACGTCGTACTTCTTTGCTGTATGCCCGCAGCGTAGAAAAATACTCGTGCATTAACCCGAGGCGTGCCTGATATTCATCTTAACGCTGGAACGGGCATCTCAACCTAGCTACCACTATTTTCTTAATCGTTAGCGATTTTGTCCACCATGAGTTGATCTTCCCGTGAGCCTGTTTTCGGGGGATAGATTCAGGGCAGGCGGTTAGTAGGACACAAGTAAGCATGTTGGCTCATGTCTGCAGCACTTCTGCAGCAGATTCTAAATTTTTTCCCTTTCCGCGGTGAAAGAGAGCAAGTGAATAGGTCACAGTCGGCCCTCCTGGTATTGAACCTCTTGTTCCCGTCGCCCAGAGCACCACCCCCCCCCTGACCCTACTCAGTCTTCGGGAGAAAAATCACGATGTCTATTGAATTGTGGTCATTGTACTTCCAGTCACTTCTTACTTTCCATTGGATAATTAGCCGGCTCATGGAGTGCGAAGAGAGGGTACGTCGTTTTATGAAGCGTTTTCCGTGTTCCAGAATGTAAATGGCTGCTTCACATAGTTAGTAAATTTTTGCCTGGTTGCCCGGAAAAGAGTTTCTAACTTCAAGGCTCTTTCGTTTGTGTTCTGACGGCCCCAGAAAGGAGATAGAGCTTTGGCGTATAGTAGTGGAATAGTGATACTATACCTCTCTCCCCCTATGGGCACGAATAACTGATTACAAATACTGAATAGGGCTCCTCTTTTTTGTCACTGTATTGAAAGTAGTGCGAGACTACGTAGAAGGAAGAGCCGATTACTTGCACTTCTGCTCAGACGCAGTGCGGAGTGCTGAGCTGCGGGAAAAAGGGCAATATGATGTTAGGATTGGTCGCCATGACCGCAGCAGGAACTTCCATCGCGAATGATAGCAATGCTAGTCCCGTTGCCCAATCCTATAATATCATACCCTGTCCCGTGCTTTTGGACGAACGGCTCCTGAAGCAGTTGCACGTCAATTCGCTTGTGGCTAATCAGTTCGCGTACTTCGCCCATTACCGTTTTATAACGTCCCATAATTGTTTGGAATCAAAGAATGTTTGAGAACGCACGATTTACGTTAGAGGTTTGGGCCTTCCCTAATTCATTTGGTCACCGCGGGTGGATGTGCAGGATTCTACTAAAGTGACCCGTGGTACCTCGAGATAAAGATCCACATCTATCGCAACGGTTGTTTCATGTTTGTTGTCCGCATCGAGTGTTGCCGATGGGTCGTAGCCCATTTCTAGGGTTGTTTTCTGCAGTTCCGTGGATGTATCAGCACTGTCTTGCTTAGCTTCTTGCTCTATGATCGGAGGTAATGGGGCTTTTCGTGCGTCCCTTTAGGGCTGTTGTCGCTGGGATTGTTGCTATTCGAAATGACGGGGGCGTATTTTCCGTTTTCAGGGAGTTTTGCGCGGAATGCATGCGGATGTACAATCGAGTTCACGGTCGCGTGATAATCGATCCGCAACCTGGGATCTGTTCGACGAATCTATTATTCGAACAGAATGGTCTTATCGCGGCTGTTCTGGTGCTGTTTTTCCCTAAACAAATCGTGGCCGATTAGGCGTCAGCGAAGTTTTTTTGCACGGCCTTAAAAGTTGGCCACAAACTCATATCGCACCATTCCTAAACTACTATATTCTCTCTAAGACTGGCTACCAGCTGATGCATCCCGGGTTGTGTGGTGGTAGGAACGCAGGTGTAGGAACGCAGCGAGTGGTCGCTCGGTGTGCAGACTTGGACGACTATCGCGCCCTAGCTCGTCGTGTTGCTGCGTTCCTACGCTGCCTTATGCCGGAAGAGCATCCAATCGTAACTATCGGGTTAGTGCTAGCTGAATTCAGCGACACTATGCGCGAGCTACTCCTCAGCACGCTTACCGCCCCCGGAAAATCCTCCACCCAGGGTTACAAAAGGGAAGCTAGTTCACTTCCGGAATACTCTTCCCCACTGGCAACCATCATGGAATTTAAAGGGGCGACTTCTTAATTAAATATAAGATAAGAAGAATCCGAAGGAAAACTTTTTAGATGAATGACGTTTTAAAAAAAAAGTTAATAATAATAATAAATAGTGAAGGAAAGTAGTACCCCTCAGTTATACTTCCATTAATGGTGGAGTGACGGTGCGATGATCGGACAACCATTGAGGTACTTTAGTGAAATGCTTAAAATAAATGTGCTTAAAAGAGCGGGCAGAGATCATTTAGTTTGGGTGCTCTATTAAGATAATTCAAGTCAAGCATTCAGGGAAGTAGAGAAGGAAAATGTAATCAAGGTACTCTAACATGGGTACTTTAAGTAAGAGGTCTTAGGAGGGAGAAGAATGATATAAGATGAATGTTCTTTCATAAAAGTACTATAAGTAAAAGGACTCAAGGGGAAAAGAGAGAAATGTGATCAAGGTTCTTATCGTATCACTTTAAGTAAAAGGGCATATTGAGAGAGGAAGGGACATATGATAAAATTTCTTAAATAATTTACTTTGGTTAAGACGACTTGGAAACTAAAAAACATATAATTAGGTACATTAGTAGAAGTAACTTGAGCTAAAGTAATTAGAAGGGAAAGAATGATCTTGCAATCAAGTGCATTGGCAAAAGTACAATGATTAGAAGGACATAGGAACTAAAGAAAGAGCATATAGTCATGGTACTTTAGTGAAAGTACTTTAGATAAAAGAGCTTGGAAGAAAAGAGGAGGAACATATAATCCAAGTGTTTCTGTAAGAGTACTTTATGTGAGACGACTTGGAAAGAAAAGAGGGAACATATGAATAAGTACTATGGTAGAAATAGTTTTCATGAAAGGATTTTGGGTAGGAAAGAGAGATCACACATTCACGATTCTTCAGTAAAAGTACGTTGAGTGACAGCACTTGGAAGGAGAGGAATATTATCAATTACAGTGGAGGTACTTTGGTAAAGTACTTTAAGGGGGGGTACTTGGAGAGGAAAGAGCATACAACCTTGATACTTTAAAAGAGCCTTAGATAAGAGGAATTGGAAATGGAAGGAAAGAACACAACCAAAGTTCCTTAGTGATAGTCCTATAAGTTAAGGGACTTAGAATGAAAGGAAAGAACGTGTAATAACTGTTGTGATGCTAATGCTATAATTAAGGGACTTGAAAGAGAGAAGAAGAACATATTATCAACGTACATACGAAAGTTACTTCTGGTTAGAGGGCGTTAAGAACATAACCAAGACTGTTGGATTAAGTACTTCAGTAAAATTAGATTAAGTAACAAGAATTAGAAGATTAGGAGAATCTCCTAATCGGACAGTCGCATTGGTAAACACGCCACTCGCATATTTTTCCTGGACTAGTCAGAATATTTCCAAGTACGACAACTGCATTGTTTCGAGAAGTACTCTGTTAACTTTCCTTCGAGTAGTCGGAGTATTTCTACGTCCGACATTTGGATTGGTTCGAGAGGTGCTCATAAAACTTTCATTCGAATTGTCGGAATGATACCAATTACTACAGTAGCATTTGTACGAGGGGCATTCGCATACCTTTCCTTTGAGTAGTCGGAATGTTACAAAGTCCCAAAGTCGCCTCAGTTCATAAGGCACTCGCATAACTTTCCCTCGACTACATGGAATAAACCTAGGTCCGATGATCGCTACAGTTTTAGAGGCACTTCCATATCTATCCTTCGACTAGTCGGAAGATTGCTTACTCCGTCAGTCGCATTGGTTCGAGAGGAACATTTATAACTATGCCTCGACATGTAGCAATATATCTAAGTCCAACAAACGCATTGTATTGGGACACTCTCTTATACTTCTCCCACGACTAGTAGGTACAATTACGAGTCAGACAGTAGCACTAATTTGTGAAACACTCGCATAAATTTCCCTCGACTAGTCAAAATATTTCTTGGTCCTACAGTTGCGTTGGATCCAGCGGTATTCGCATATCTTTCTCTCGACTATTCGGAAAATTTTATGGTCTGAATGTCGCATTGGTTCGAATCGCACTAGCATAACATTCTCTCGAATATTCGGAATGTTTCCAATTCCGACAGTCGCAATTTTTTTAGAGGTTCTCGCATAACTTTCTTTCTACTGGTTGGAATATATCCAAGGCTGAAAGTCGCATTGATTCTAGGGACTATCACATAAGTTTCCCTCGACTAGGCGTAATATTTCTAGGACTGCCTTTCGCATTCGACAGGTCCTATCATAATTTTTCCCAAACTAGTAGGGACATTTCTAAGTGATATAGTCGCGTTGGTCCGAGAAGTACTCGCACAACATTTTCTAGACTATTCGGAATTTTTCCAATTTCGACAGTGGCATTGTTGCGAGAGGCATTCGCTCAACTTTCCCTCGACTAGGCAGAATATATCTAGATCTTTCAGTCTCATTGATGGTGAGAATCTGGCACAACATTCCTTCGACTAGTGGTAGTAATTCCAGTTCCGACAATCCCATTAATCCGAGAGGCACTCGCACAACTCTTCCTCGATTAATATAAAAATTTCCAAGTCCGAAAGACTAACTGGTTCCAGAGGTACGTGAATAACATTCCCTCGACTAGTCGGAATGTTTCCAATTAAGAAAGTCGCATTTGTTCAAGATAACCAATCACAACATTTCCTCGTTTGTATGAATATTTCCAGGACTGAGCGTAACATTTTTTCGAGAGTCACTCGCAAAAGTTTACCTCGACTAGTCGGAATATTTCCAAGCACGTCAGTCGTATTGGTTCTCAAGTCAAACGCTTAACTCTTCCTCGATTGGTTAGAATATTTTCAAGTCCGACTGCCACATTTGTTCGTGTGACACTCGCATAATCTTCGTTCGACTTGTCGGAATATTTCCAAGTCCGATAGTCGATTAGTTATGAGAAGCAATCGCATAATTTTCCTCGACTAGTCGGAATTATTCTAAGTCCGACAGATGCATTGTTTCGAGATGCACTCGCATAAATTTTCCTCGATTTGTCGAAATATTTCCCACTTCGACAATAGCTTTTTTTCGAGGGGCACTAGCATAACATTTACGCTACTTGGCGAGTTTTTTTCAAGACCAGCAGCCGTATTGGTCACAAATCACTCGCATAACTATCTTCTGAATAATTGGAATAATTCAAAGTTCAACAGTCTTTTCGATACGAATGGCACACGCAAAACGTTCCCTCACCTAGTCGGAATATTTCCAAGTCCGACATCCGCATTTGTTTGTGAGGCATTACTATAACTTTCCCACGACTTGTCGGTATTTCCTAAGTCCGACAGTCTCTTTTTTTTGAGTGGCAATCGCATAACTTTCACTCGAATAGTAGGTACACTTCCAAGTCCGACAGCCGCATTACCCAAAAAGGCCTTCGCTTAAATTCTTCTGACATGTCATAATAATTCCAAGTCCAACATTTGCATTGTTTCGATTGGCACTCGCATTACCTTCCCTCGACTAGTCGGATTCTTTCCAATTTCTACAGCCTTTTTAGTTCGTGAGGAAGTCGCATAACTTTCCCACGACAACTCAGAATATTTCCATGTCTGTGAATTGGATTGGATCACAAATCACTAGCATAACTATTCCTCGCCTAGTCGGAATATTTCCGAGTCCGACAGCCGCAATTTTTAGAGAGGCACTCGCTTATCTTCCCGTCGTCTATTCGGATTATTTCCATGTCCGAAAGACGGATTAGTTTGGGAGGCAGTCGCATAACTTTCACTCGATCGGTCGGAATATTTCTTAACCAGACAGGCGCATTGATTCACAAGATAAACCTATATCTCTCTCTTTACTAGTCGGTATATTTCCAAGTGCGACAGCCGCATTGTTTCGATAGGCACTCGCATATCATTACGTCGTCTAGTCTGTATATTTCCAAATATGACAGCCGCAATTTTTCGAGAGGCACTTATATAACTTTTCCAACAATAGAGGGAATAGGTCCATGACCGACAGCCGCTTTGGTTTGTGAGGCAGCAGCATAACTCTTATTCGACTAAACGAATATTTCCAAGACCGACAGTCGCATTGGACCAAGAGGCAACCGCATTACTTTCCCCGGATCAGGTGGAATATTTCTAAGTCCGGCAGCCACATTGGTTCCAGAGGCACTAGCACAACTCTCTCTCGACTAGTCGGTTTATTACCAAGCCCGACTGTCGCATTGATTCACAAGTAACTCGCATAAAACACTCCTTACTAGTCGGGATATTTCCAAATCCGACGGTCGCATAGGTTTTTGAGGGAATCGCATAACTATCCCTTGACTATTCGGAATATTTCCAAGTCCGACGGCCACTTCAGTTCCACGATCCCTCGTATAACTTTACCTTGACTATTCGGAATATTTCCTAGTATGACGCCGCAATGGTTCGTGAGGTACTTTTTATTGTATCCTCAGGAGGAACTTTCATGTTCGGATCGCCTACCGACTAAAAAACCGCCGGATACATATAACTAATTCGCTGAGGAAGGAGGGGGTGGCCGGTATTGCGCATAAGCGTACTTCAAATTCCCCCAGTATCCTTCTTCGGTGAACCAGGCCGGTATTCGTCTTGCTCTCATTCATTCATCTACATTCATACCAAAACTAAATAAGGCGCATTCGACAGGTGACCACGAGCCCCCGGAGAAACAAATACTCCCTATCTATATACATGCATATTGGCCCGATCAACACCCCATGGTGCTCTGACCAGGCCCATTCACGCCCGCATACACAAACTGTATGTATACATACACTCATACCTAGAGGAAAGCAACGCGTGAGCCAGGCGTAGCCTGACCCGATCGCAGACTTGCCGGAGGTGAGCACACTGGAGCAATTCTCCTATGCGGCCTATCGTTCACACTCCTGTCCACATACATATCCGCATGTTCATACGTCCTTCTTCTTGCGTCCGTTCCCTGCGCTTTTATCAGCATTTTTCTTTGCACGAATGACCAGCCCAGTGAAAGTCTGCAAGGCCGCCCATCGCCTCGGGACAATCAGGGAGACCCTGCTTATCATGGGAACGGTTAGCTACCCTCCTCCCACTTCACCAATTAGCTCATTCTAGGCCACCTTCCAAGCTGAGCAGTCGACCAGGGTGTGCTCCGCGGTATTCCCACTGTCCCCGCATTGGAAACAACGTGTGGAGAGAATCTCTCTTATTTTATTTAAGTACGCGGAGAAACAGCCATGGGCGATCTTCAGCTTTGTGGTGAGAAATATCGTTCCGATAGAGAACGGCTTTCCAATAACTCGACTAACTATTCGGCAATGACCGCCCTCGCACGCACTCCCGTTGCTGCTGGCGCTCCTACGAGCCCATGTTCAACTGACTTTCCCACTTCTATTGCCCTGCTTCTGGCAAGAGCACTCAATTCAAATTTAGTACACGGGGGAACAGGTTTTTCTGCGTCCCTAACAGCCGCATACGCCTCTGCCAGCTGTGGTGCCAGATGAACGAGAGGAATAATCCCCGCAAACATCATAGCCGCATGGAAAGAGACCTTTCTTATGGCACAAATCACCCGGATCGCCACCCTCCTCTGGAGGCTTGATACATGAGATACTAGCATATGTCTCCCTCGACTAGGCGGAACATCTCCACGACCGACAGTCGCGTTAGTTCGAAAGACTATGGCATACATTTCTCACGACTAGGCGGAAAGTTACAAGTTCGATATCCGCATTGTTTCGAGAGGCACTCGCACAACTTTCCCTAGACTAGACCGAATATTTCCAAATCGAACAGTCGCATTGGATCGTGAGCCACTTGCATAACTTTCCCTTGACTATTCCGAATATTTCCAAGTCCGACAGCTGAATTGCTTCGATATATACTCGCCCAACTTTGCCTAGACTAGTCGCAATATTTCCAAGTCCGACAGTCGCAAAGGGTCGGAGCCATTAGCTTAATTTTCACTCAGCAAGTCGGAATATTTCCTAGTCCGAAAATCGTATTGTAGGGAGATGCACACGAGTAACTTTTACTCGATTAGTGTGAATTTTTCCAAATCCGACAACCGCTTTGTTTCGAGAGTCATTCGCGTAACTTTCCCTTGACAAGACGAAATATTCCCAAGTTCGACAGCCGAATTTTTTCGAAAGGTACTCGGATAAAATTTCGTCCCCTAATTTGATTATTTGCAAGGTTTACAACCGCATTGGATCGAGAGCCGATCGCATAAATTTCCGTCGACTCGGAATATTTTCAAATCCGACGGTCGCATTCGTTTACAAGTCACTCGCTTAAGTTTCCCTCGACTACTTGGAATATTTACAATTCTGACAGTCTCTTTACTTCGAGTGACACTCGCATAATTTTCCCTCGACTAGTAAGAAGACTTCGAAAACCGACAGCAGAATTGGTCAGAGACGCAGTCACATAACTTTCTATCGACTAGTTGTAATATTTACGTGCCCGACAGTAGCATTGGTTCGAGAGTCACTCGCATAACTTCAAATTCCTCGACTTGAAGGAATATTCTTAAGTCCAATAGTCGCATTGATTCACAAGTTTTTCACAATACTCACCCTCGACTAGTCGGAGTATTTACAAGTCAGAGAATCGTATTGATTCGAAGTGTACTTTCTTAACATTTCCACTTCCTGTTAGAATATTTCAAGGTCTGACAATCCCATTGGCTCTAGAGGAACTCACACAATTCTGCTTCGTTTAGTCGGAATATTTCTAGGACCGACAGTGGCATTGGTTCGAGAAACACACATATAACATTCCCTCGACTAGTCGGAATAATTCCAATTCTGACAGACACATTGTTCCCCAAGTTACTTGCATCACATTCCCTCGACTAGTCAGAATATTTCTACGTCCGACAGTCTCATTGGTTAACAAGTCACTCACATAACTTTACTTCGATTAGACGGAGAATTGATAAGTCCGTTAAACGCATTGGCTCTAGATGCTCTCTCATAACTTTCCAACTTCTGGTAGGAATATTTCTAAGTCCAGTAGCCGTATTAGTTCGAGAGACACTCGCACAACTTACCCTCGAATTGTCGTAGTATCACCATGTCCGATATTCGCTTTGATTCAAAAGTCAATAGCTTAGCTTTCCTTCGTCTAGTCAGATAATTCCTAGTCAGACAGTCGCAATGGTTCGAAGGATACTCGCATATCTTTCCGTCGACTAATCTGAAATCTTCTAAGGCCTGCAGTCGCATTTTGTTCGAAAAAAATTCGCATAACTCATCTCTCAGCTAGTAAGAATGTTTCCAAGTCTATCTTTCACAATGTTACGAGAGCCATTATAATAAGTTTCCCACGACTAGTTGCAATATATCTAAGTGTGACGATCGCATTGTTTTGTGAGAAATTCGCATAGCTTTCTCTCAACTAGGCAGAATATATCCAAGTCTGTCATTCGCTTTTGTTCGTAAGGCAATCGCATAAATTTTCCTCGATTAGAATGAATGAATTCATGGTTGACAGTCCCATTTCAAGAGGACTTCGCATTGCTTTCTCTAGAATACTCGGAATAGTTACATGTACGACAGTTGCATTGGATCGAAAGGCTTTCGCATAACTTTCCCTTGACTAGTCGCAATTTTTCCAAGTCCGTCTTCCGCATTTGTTCAAGAGGCACCTTCAAATCTTATCCTCGACTACTTGGAATGTATCTATGTCCGCCAGGAGCATTCTTTTGAGAGGCATTCGCAGAAATTTCCCTCAACTAGACGGAATATTTCAAAGTCAGACTGTCTCATTGATACGAGATAAATTTGCATCACTTTCCCTCAAGTTCTCTGCGATTTCTGGGTGCGACGATCGATTTGGTTTGAGGGGCACTTGCACAGCTTTCCGACGACTAGTCGGAATATTTCAAATTTTTACAGTCGCATTGATACGCTTAACTTTCCCTCGATTAGTCGGAATATTTCCAGAATTGACGGTTACATTGTTTCGAGAGGCAATCGCATAACTTTCCCTCAAATAGTCAGTTTATTTCCACATCCGACCGTCGCATAGGATCGAGAGTCAGTTGCATTAATTTTACTCGAATAGTCTGAATATTTTCAAGTGCGACAGCAGCATTGATTAACAAGTTAATCGCATAAATTTTCCTCGACCAGTCTGAATATTTCCACGTCCGACAGCCGCATTGTCTACTCTGCAGGGCTGGAGCCTGGAGCAACGTTGGCGGGAGGACTATGGGCTGCCCACCTCCATCTATTTTTTGTTCAAGATAGCCTCGACGCTCCACCGGGTACATTTGAAGAACATTTAGTGGGCGTCGTCGATAGTCGAGTCGCCATAGGGGCAGCTGCGGTCTACAATCTTCCTTATTTTGGCGAAATAGAAATAGAACAGACCATGCCCTGTCAAAAATTGGGTGAGGTAGAAGTCGACCTCCTCCGTCTCCCAGTATAGCCAGATGTCTAGCCGACTGATTAGTCGAGCCCTCCATCTGCCCCTAAGGGCCCCAAGGCCCCCGGGCCTTTTCTTATGGACGAATTGTCCTACGTTGGCTAGTAGATCGATCGGGATTACCACCGCGGGCTCAGAGACCGTCGGTAAGAGCACGCAATTCGGAGAGCGCCCCTCCTCTGTACCACGGCTATTCGCTTGTGGTATTTCTCGTTTCTTAGCGCCTCGGCCCAACTTCCGCGCCGTACAGCATCACTGCTTCGTCAGCGCGCATGAGTAATCGCCGAATGCACGGTTGTGGACGTTGGCGTTGACCATGAGTGTGCCGAGTGAGGCTACTACTTTTGCCGCCTTGTCTGCTGCACTAATTATGTGCTCCCCAAAATTGAGCTTGTTGTCGAGCAATACACCTAAGAATTTGACAGTCGACTTAATCTGGACCATCGAGTCTCCTACAATGAAGCTGCTAGAAATACCCCGCGGTCTTCCATCCAATAGATGACTCTACGCATGACTTGATTGAACAGCAGCTGTGCCCCTTCCGTGTCTCTTGCAGGTATGGCAACTATAATGTCATCTGAGTATCCAACAAAAAAAGCACTTTCAGGGACTGCTACACCTAGGGTGCCGTCGTAGAAAATATTCCTGTTATCCGATCCCAGTATGAAGCCCTGGGCTGCCCCCGATGTCAACCCCAAGCTTCTCAGACCATCGTCTGTATTGTATTCTAGGAAGCGCTTGTTCAGTTAATCACCGAGTATTCGGAGTAGATACTCTGGGACACTGAAATTTCGTTCGAGCGCTTCCATTGCCAAATCCCACCCGACGGAGTTGAAGGAATTTCTCACGTCTAAGGTGGCCAGCAGATACAAAGGGCGGGATAGGTGATTCCCGCGCTCCGTCATTTTAGCGGCGTGACAACCACTTGGACTGCGTGGATGGTAGAGAGGCCGGATCGAAAACCATACTGGCGGGCAGCAAGATCGCCCGCCCCTCTCATGGCAGCGAGCAGCCGTGGCCTAAGCAGCTTCTCCAGGATCTTGCCAGCCATATCGAGCATTCAAACAGACCTGTCTGAAGAAGCGGCATCTGCTGGACCCTTGCCCTTGCCTATGAGCACAATCCTCGCTTTCTTCCACGTGGCGGCGAAAATGCCTTCCCTGAGGCACATGTTGTAGATGTTCAGCAAGCGCTTGGGGTGATTCTGCGCGACGGCTTTCATTACTTCCATGGAAGGCCGCCTGGTCCTGGAGCTTTCTTTTTCCGCATGGAATTTGCGGCCCTGATTAGCTCCTCCTCCCTAAATTGTGGCGCTTCGGGGATGTCAGGTGCATCCGTGCCAATCTCTTTCTTCGACTGTGAGGGAAATTGGGTATGAATGATGTTTACCAAAGTCTTCGCGTCCTGAGGGATTCCTTGCGTGTGAGTCCCCAGCTAGCGAGTAACGATCTGGTTCCCTACTCCCCACGGATTCTTGTCGATATCCAGGCACAGCTCCTTCCAGCACCGTTGTTCACTGGCCTTGATGGTCCTCTTCAAAGCTTTTTTGGCCGCAGAATATCAAGCGGGGTGCCAAGGGAGCAGCGTCGAGGTCACGTCTCTTCGCTCGTTGTGCTAACGGGCCAAGCCTTAAGCACTTCTTGCGGAGATCTGCTATCTCGATTCCACCAGTATACAGGACGCTTTTACCGCTTCGTGCTCTTTTTTGGCACCTCTATCGCGCAAGCCTTTTGGATGAGCTGCATAGTTGCTATAGTAATCATCCTGAGAGCTATTCGTATAACCTTCCCTCGACTAGTTGTAATTTTTGCAATACCGACAGCCGCAATTGTTCGAAAGGCAAACGCATATCTTTCTCTCGACTACTCGGAATTTTTTCAATTACGACAGTCTCTTTGGTTAACAAGACACACATATAAATTTCCCTCATCTAGTCGGAACATTTCGAAGTCTGGCTGCCGCATTGTTTCCAGAGGCCCTCGCATTACTTTCTCTCGACAAATCGGAATATTTCCAAGCCCGACTGTCGCATTGCTTTATAATTCATTCTCATAACTTTCCGTCGACTAATCGAAATAGTACCTAGTATGACAATCGTAGTAGATCGAGTCTCGCAGTTTAGTAGACTTGCATTACTTTCACTCGTCTAGTCCGAATATTTCCTAGCCCGGCAGCCGCATTGTTTCGAGATACACTCGCATGACGTTCCGCCGATTAGTCGGAATTTTTCCAAGCCCGTTAACCGCTTTGGATTGTGAGGCAGTCGCATAACTTTCTTTCGACAAGTCGAAATATTTCCACGACCTACAATCGATTTATTCTGAATGGCATTCGCATTATATTCACCTGTCTTACCTGGATAATTCCAAGTCAAACAATCGCATTATTTCGAGAGGCACTTGCAGATCTTTCCCTCGACTTGTCGTAATATTTCCAAATCCGACAGTCGTATTGTTTCGAGGGCCACTCTTATTACTTTCCCCGGAGCATTTGGAATATTTCCAAATTTGACAGTCGCATTGATAAGAGTATAACTTGCATAAATTTCTTTCGTCTAATCGATATATTTCCATGCCCATCAGTCACATTTATTCGAAATTCAATTGCATAGCCCTCTACTTACTACTCGGGATATTTCCTAGTCCGACATTACCAGTATTGGTTCGAAAGGCACGCTTTCATCTTTCCCTTGATAACTCGGAATTTTTTGAAGTTCGAAAACCGCTTTGGTTTTTGAGGCTCTCGCAAAACTTTCTCTCGACCATTCTGAATATTTCCAGTTCGGTTAATCGCATTGGTTCACAAGACACTCGTACTATAGTTCGATTTCATTATGTACTATCGCACATAACTATACTTCGATTAGTAGAAAAATTACCAAGATCGTCAATCGATTTGTTTCGTGTGGCAATCACCTATCTTTCACCCGACTAGCCGAAATATTTCCAAGTCCGACCGCCGTATTATTCCGAGAACCACTTGTATAAATTTCAGTCGACTTATCGCAATATTTCCTAGACCGTCAGGAAAATTGGTTCGAGAGGCATTTATACAACTTTCCTTCGACTAGTCGGAATATGTCCTGATCAGACAATCGCTTCGGTTTACAAATAACTCGCATAACTTTCCCTAGATTAGTAAGAGATATTCCTAATCCAACAACCGCATTGGTTCGAGTAAACTAGCATAACGATCCATCGCCTAGTCAAAATATTGACAAGTCCAGCAACCGTATTGTTCGAGGGCACTTGCATAAATTTTCCTTGACTAGTCTGAATTTTTCCAAGTTCGACACCCGCTTTGGTTTGTCTGGCAGTTGCATAACTTTCTTTCGACTAGTTTGAATATATCCAAATACGACAGTCGCATTGGTATTCAAAACACTCTCATATCTATACTTCGACCATTGGAATATTACGAAATCCGTCAGTAACTTTATTCCGCCGGCACTCGCTTAACTTTCAACCGACTAGTCGGAATATTTCAGAGCCAGATAGTCGCATTGGTTCATAAGTCACACGCAGTAAGTCCCATAAACTGAGCGGGATAGAACCTAGACCCACAGTCGTATTGATCCGGGAGATACTCACATAACATTCCCTCTACTAGTCGGAATATTTCCAAGTCCGACTGCCGTATAAATCCGAGAGGCACCTGCATAACTTTCCCTCGATTAGACGGAATATTTCCCAGACCAACATTCGCATAGGTTCACAAGTCACTCGCATACCTATACTTCGGTTAGTAGAAATATTTCCGGCACCGATAGACGATTTGTTTCGAGAGGCACACGCATATCTTGCCCTCGTCTCCTCGGAATATCTCCAAATCCGACCGACGCAATGACTCAAGTGTCACTCGCATTATTTTTACTTGACTAGTCGGAGTATTACGAAATCCCACAGCCGTAATGTTTCGATAGGCATTCGCATAACTTCTTGTAAATTAAGCGGAATATTTCCACTCCGACTGGCGTATGTATTCGAGAGGCACTCGGATAACTTTCCAATGTCTAGTCGGAATTTTTCCATAAGCGTCAGTCGCATGGGTTCTCAAATCACTCCCACAATTCATCTTTGACTAAACGTAATTGTACTTAGTCCGATAGTCGCTGTGTTTCGAGAGGCGGTTGCATCACAATCTCGCGATTAGTCAGAATATTTCCAAGTCAGACACGCTTTCTTTCTAGAGTCACTTTCTTTTGTTTCATCAGGAGGAAATACCTTCATAGACCTCCTGAGACCGGTACACTAGGTAGTGTCGGATTCAACCCGCCTGAGCATAGTCTCATGTTCGGATTGCCTACCGACTAAAAAACCTCCCGATACTTATTCCAGTCTCTCTAAGGAGTTAGGGAGTGTGCAGTATCGTGCATAAGCGTATCAAATACTCGCCCAGTACCCCTCCTTGATGAGCCAAGCCGGTATTCTCCTTGCTAAAATTCATCAATCCACATTCATACCATAACTAACTAAATACGGTGTACTGGACAGGGGCCACGAACCCGCGGAAACGTATTTACTCCCTACCTATATACATACATATTGGCCCTATCCCAACCTCATGGTGCTTTGACCAGGCACATTCACGTCCATTGACACACACTGTATATATACACACACTCACACCTAGAGGGAAGCGGTTGGTGCGCCAGGTGCCGCCTTAGCTCCTCAGAGCCTTGCCCGAGTTGGCTGCATTGGATCTACTATCCTATGCGGTCTATCGTTTACACTCCTCTCCATATACGCACCATCACGCTTCCTCATACGTCTTTCAACTGGTATCAATTCCCTGCGCCTCTAAGTGTCCTCCTTTGCACACATATCCCGCCTTGCGAAGGTCTGGAAGGACGCCCATCCCACTGGGACAGTCAGTGTGACCCTGACTATCATGTGAAGGGCTAGCTGCCCTCTCCCCATTACACCGATCAGCTCAATCCTGGTATCTGTCCACGCCGGTCACTTGACCAGGTTGTGCTCCCCCGTATCCTCACTACCCCGCAGTGGAAACAACTTGGGGAGGGAATCTTTCTTATCTTATTTAAGTACGCCGAGATACAGCCATTGCCGGTCATCAGCTGTATGGTGTTAAATGTCGTTCCGATAGAGAACGACCTCCCAATCAACTCAGATAACCATTTGGCAATAGCCGCCCCCGCACGCAGCCCTATTGCTGCTGATTCTCCTACGAGCCCAAGTTCCTCAGACTTCCACGTATCTATTGTACTCCTTCTGGCAAGAGCACCCAATACAGGATTAGTACACGGGGGATCAGGTTCCTCGTCGTCACTATCAGCCGCATACGTCTCCACCAGCCGGGGTGCCTGATGAGCGAGAGGAATAATCCCAGCAATCAAAGCCACGTGGTAGGAGACCGTTCTATAGGAACAACAATCCAGGATGGCCACCTTCCTCTGGGGGCTCCGAACAGCCCGCCCGATCCTTATTTCCTCAACGATGGCGAGCACACACCGGCGCCCCATAATGGAAAACCGATTGGATCACGCCGTTGTAGAGGCTTTGCTTCTTCACCCCCGGTACGTGATGGACAGAAAAAAACTTTCAAAGAGGACCATAGGATACTCTTCGCTTTAGGCATTGGAGCCTCGAAATGGGGCCTGAACTACAATCTTCAATCTATTACTATACCCAGGTATATAACGTTGGTTCTAATTTCTAAGCAAACCCCTCCATGGTAAATCATAGGAGCCGCACAATCCTGCGTCTGCAGAAGGCAGAAGCAAGGAGGGCCATGACTTCCGTCCTTTGCGGCGCCACTTTATGACCTAATTCCACGATCTCCTCCACCAAAACGACCAAGACGCGCTCAGCGTTCATGATAGCCTGAGATAGATCCATCCCGATGACAGTAGGGTCATGTCATCAGCATAGCAGACAACGTGGGAGCCTCCTTGCATCGGAAATCGGAGGACACTGTCACAGGAAATGATACACAACTTAAGGCCCAAAACGGATCCTTGTGGGATCCCACAAAGCACCTGTCTTTCCACGGCTCGTCCAGGACTGTATATGTAATGGCGCGATTGCCTAAGTAACTCCTGATTATGTTCACCAGCTTGCGTGGAAAGTTTTTCTACTCCATAGCCCTGACGATAACGGCCCACGGCATGGAGTTGATAGCGTTAGAGATATCCGGACTCATCAAGATAACCACTATCCTGTCCCGCGTCAATACCTCTACAAGTTATTTAACATCGAAGACAGCATCTACAGTGGATTTGCCCGTCCTAAATCCATACTATGATGGTGCCATGGTTTGAGTCTACTTAAAGTAGCTGTTGATCCGGCCAACAACTATATATTCGAATAGTTTCCCCATATCTCCAATCACGCTGATGGATCAATATGATCCCAGTGAGTCCGCGGCGCGTCCCTTTTTTTCATCAGGACAAGCCTCGCTATCTTCCACGCTGTCGAGAGCCTGCTTGTCCTCAAGCATGCGGAGAAGAAATCCACCAACCATTTCCCATAGTGTGTCGACGCTGCACGCACAACCATACCCGGTATCCCATCATGTCCAGAAGCCTTCCATCCTGTTCCTATCCTGGCGGCAGCCAAGACCTCCTCCGCAGTGATAGTCACATCTGGGAGTGCAGGATCCTGCGGCTCATCAGTTCCCGGTCCTCCTGGGTATAGTTTAGGAAGGATATTCTTCAGTACCTCATCCTACCAGGGTTTCAGTTAATGGTGGGGTATAATGCCTGCGTTTTCGCAAGACCATGGATCATCCTCTATAGAGTCAATCCGGTCCCTCCAGGAGTTCTTCTTGGCTACCTTTATGGCTCTAGTCAGTGTCCTCCTTGCGTCCATTCGGGCGTCCAGGTACCGCACTATTTCCTCCATGTCCTTCTTTCTCCTGGCTCTGGAAAGTTTCCTTACTGCGGTTATCGCAACGGCTCTAAGGTTCGTTAATTCGTCCGAATAACAATAAGTTCTTTTTTCCGCGAGTTTGAACCCTCACCCGAGATATGGCCATGTCGCACGCTTGTTTCAGTGCAGAATGTGCCCACCTCACATGTTTGTCTGCACAGACCGCTCTGGCCATTTTCTCCCCGAAAAACTTCCACCCGTCCACTTCCCTGAAATGAGGGCCGAAACCAAGTAGTCAAATTCCAAGTAGTCAAATTCCGACAGTTGCTTTGTTTCGAGAGGCACTCCCATAATTTTCTCTCGACTGGTCGATATATTTCTTCGTTCGATAGCCGCTTTGCATCCAGAATCACTCATGTATATTTCCCACGATTAGTTGGAATATTTCCAAGACCGGCAGCCGCATTGTTTCACAAATAATACGTATAACTATTTCTTAGCAAGTCGTACTTGCTCCAAGTCCGTCTGCCGCATTGTCTCGAAAAGAAATTTGCATATTATCTTGACTATGCAAGTATTTCCAAGTCCGACAGTTGCGGTGGTTCTAGATTCACTAGCATAAATTTCTCTCGACTAGTTGGAATATTTCCAAGTTCGACAGAAAAAATGGTTACATAGGCAGTCACATTACTTTCTTTCGACTAGTAGGGTTAATCAAAAACTTGCCGCACAGATTATAGATTTTCTCGCATAACTTTTCCTCGACTATCGGAATATTTTCAAGTCCGACAGCCACATTGGTTCGGGAGGAACTCACTTAACTTTCCCTCTACTATTCGGAATATTTCCAAGTTCGAGCCACATTAGTTCGAGAGGATCTCGTATAACTTCCCATCAACTAGACAGAATATTTCCAAGCACGTCAATCTCATTGGTTTGAAAGGCACTCGTATAAAATTCGCTCGACTAGTCCCGTTGTGTACAAGTCGGATAGTTGCGTTTATTTGAGAATCATTCGCATAAGTTTTCTTCGACTATTCGGAATATTTTCAAGTCCGATGTTCTTCATCTTTCGAGCGGCACTCGCATAACTTACCCTCGACAAGTAGGAAAATTTCCAAGCCTGATGGTCGCATTGGTTCACAAGTTACTCGCAAGACATTCCCTCTACTAGTCGGCACATTTTCAAGTCCTACAACTACATTGGTTCAAGAGGAACATGTATTACTTTCCCTCGACTAGTAGGGATATTGCCAAGACCGAATGCCACGTTTTTTCCCAGTGGAAATCACATAAATTTCCGTCAACTGTTATGAATCTTTCCAAGCACTACAATCACATTGTTCAACTAGTACTGGTTAATCTTTCACACCACTAGTCGAAACATTTCCAAGTCCGATAGTTACTTTGGTTCGAGGGTCACTCGCATAAGATTCCTTCGACTAGACCGTACATTTCAATGTCCAACTGCGGTATTGATTCTAGAGGCACTCGCTTAATTTTATCTCGACTAGTCGAAATATTTGCTAGAGGACAGACGCATTGGATCGCAATTCACTCGCTTAACTATCCCGCGACTAGGTCGGAATATTTCCAAGTACGACAGTCGCTTTTTTTCGAAAGCACTTGCATAACTTTTTCTGGAATATTCGTTATATTACCAAGTACGGCATCCGTATTTGTTCGAGAGGTACTCGTACTAGTGTCCCTAAATTTGTACGGATATTTCCAAGCCCGTCCTTCCTATTGTTTCCAGTGTCATCGTATTCAATTCCTTCGAAATAGACAGAATATTTCCCTGACCATGAGCCTCTTATCTTCGCTAGATAATCACGTAAGTTTCCTTCGACTAGTTGATATGTTACAAAGTCCGACAGTCGTGTTGGTCCGATGGGCACTCGCATATCTTTCCCCGGACAAGTCGGAATATTTGAAAGTTTATAAGACGCATTGGTTCGAAAAGTATTCCTATAACATTCCATCTACTAGTCGGAATCTTTCCAAGTCCGACAGCCGCTTAGGTATGAAGTGCTATCACATAACTTTCCTCCGATCAGCCAGGATATTGCCAATTCTGCCAATCGCATTGGTTCACAAATCACTCGCATAACTATTCCTAGACAAGTCGAAATAATTCCAAGTCGACAGTCCTTAGATACTAGTTCCACTCGCATGACGTTTTTCGCCTTGTAGGAATGTTATCAAGTCTGATAACCGTATTTGGTAGAGAGGCAGCAGCATAACATTCCTTCGACCAGTCGGAATATTACCACGTCCGATAATCTCATTGGTTCACAAGTCACTCAGATTTCCTACCGTCGATTAGTCGTAATATTTCCAAGACCGACAATCCCATTGGTTCGACAGGTACTTGAACAACATTCTGTCAATTATACGTAACTGTCAATTATACGTAAAATTTCAAGTTACGAAAGTCGCTTTGGATCGAGAGGCAATCGTATTATATTCCCTCGACAAGTCGACATATTTCTAAATGCTGCAGTTGTACTGCTTCGAGATGGATTCGCATACATTTACTTTGAATTGTCGGAATTTTTCCGAGTTTGACAGTCGTATTGGTTCAAGAGGCACTCGCACAACTTTCCATCGTCTAGTCGAAATAATTCCAAGAGCGAGAGTTGCTTTGCTTCAATATGGACCCGCATAACTTTCCGTTTACTCGGATAACTTTATCGAAATATTTCCATGCCCGACTTTCGCATTGGATCCAATAATTCCAATTGTGACAGCCGCAATGGTTGGAGGACACTCGCATCTTTCCATCGTCTAGTCGAAATATTTCTAGTTGCGACAGACGTTCTAGTTCGATGGACACACGCACGACTATCCCTCGACTATTCGGAATGTTACCAGATCCGATAGTAGCGTTTACTTACAAGGCACGAGCATAAATTTCCCTCGACTAGGCGGAATATTACTATTTCCGTCAGTCGCATTGGTTCTAAATGCACTAGTATAACATTCTCTCGACTAGTCGGTATATGTCCAATTGTGACTGTCGCATTGGATGTTGGGGAACCACACAACATTCCCTTCAGTCGAAATCTCTCCCAGGTCGACAGATGCATCGGTACTAGAATCAATCACTCAATATTTTCGAGTTCAGTCGAAATATTATTGAGTCAGACTTTCGTAATGTTTCTAGAGTTACTCGTAAAATTTTTCCTAGTCAAGGCTGAATAATTCCATGACAAACAGTCTCATTGGTTAGTGAGCCACACGTATAACTTACACACGACTAGGCGGAACATTTCCATGTCCGACAGTAGCATTAATTCGAGATACACTGGCATACCTTTTCCACGACTAGGCGGAAAGTTCCAAGTTCGATATTCGCATTGGTTCGAGAGGCACTCGCACAACTTCGCTCGACTAGTCGGAATATTTACAGGTCCTACAGTTGCATTGGTCTGAGAGGTACTCACCTAACTTTCCCTCGACTAGTCGGAATATTTTTAAGTGTGACAGTTGCAATGGTCCTTGAGACGCTCAAACAAGTTACATTCGACTAAGCGAAACATTGCTAAATGCGTCAGTCACTTTGGTGCTTTGGGCACTTTCATGAAATTCCCTCGTATAGTTGAAATATTTCCATGCACGACAGTCGCAATAGTTGGAGCGCCACACGCAAAACGTTCCTTCCACTGGCCGGAGTACGTCTCGATCTGACATTCGCATTGTTTCAAGAGGCACTACTATAACTTTTCTCGACCAGTTGGAATATATTCAACTCAGACGATCGCATTTATTTTGGAGCACGTCGCGTAACTTTTCCTATGATTAAATATGTCTAAGTATGACAGACGTATTGGTTATAGAGGCACTCGCATATCTTTGACTCGACTAGTCGGAATATTTCCATATCCGACGGTCTTATTAGTTCGAGAGGCACTCGCATAACATTCCCTCCACAAGTTGTTATATTTCCCAGTCTGATAGCCAGATTCAATCGATAGGCACACGCATAAGCTTACCCCGACTAGTTGGAATATATCCAACATCGACAGTCGAATTGGTTCACAAGACACAAGCATAACACTCCCTCGATAAGTCGGAATATCCACAAGTCCGACAATGGCATTGTTTCGAGAGGCCCTCGCACAACTTTCTCTCGTCTAGTCGGAATATTTCCAAGTCCGACAGTTGTATTGGTCCAAGAAGTACTCGCATTACTTCCACTCTACTTGTTGGTATATTTCCAAGCCTGACAGTCGCATAGGTTCACAAGTCACTCGCAGAACTTTTCTACGACTACTCAAAATATTTCCGAGTCCGACAGCGGCATTGTTTCGACAAGTACACGCATAACAATTTCTCGACTTGGCGAGATATTTCCGAGTCCGAAAATCATATTTTTTCGAGAAGCACTCGCATAAATTTCTCCCATATAGTTGGAATATTTTCAAGTTGGACATCCGTAGTGGTTCCAGAGGCAACCGCATAATTTTCCTTTGACTTGTCGGGTTATTTAAAAATCCGACAGTCGCAATGTCTGACACTCCTATTATTTTCACTGGACTACTTGGGTTATTTTGAAGTCAGACAGCAGCATTTGTTCGTGATATACTAGCATAACCTTCCCTCAACTAGTTCGAATCTCTCCAAAACCGTCTGCCGCTTTGCTTCTTCAAACTTTCGCATAACTTTCCTTCTACCAGTCATAATATTTCCAATTCTGACAATCGAAATCGTTCACAAATCACTCGCATAATTTTTCCCTGACAAGTCGGAATATTTTCAAGTCCGACAGTAGCACTGCTTCGAGAGGCTCTCGTTTAACATTCTTTCGACTTTACAGGATATTTCTAATTCCGACAGTCGCTTTAGTCCACAAGTTACTCGCAAAACTTTCTTTCATCTAGTCGAAATATTTCCAAGTCCGACTGTCGCTTTGGTTCCAGAGACATTGGTCTAACTTTACCTCGTCAAATCGGAATATTACCAAGCACGTCAGTTTCATTGGTTCACATATCTCTTGCATAAATATACTTCGACAAGTAGTAATATTGCCATGACCGACAGCTGCACTGGACTGAGGCACTCGCATAACTTTCCCCGAACTAGTTGGGATATTATCATAACTGGCAGCCTTATTGTTTCAAGAGGCACACGCATAAATGTATGTCGACTAATTGGAATGTTTCCAAGACCGGCAGCCGTCCTGATTGGAAAGTCACTAGCAAAAATTCCCACAATCTGGCGTAATATTTTCAAACACGTCATTCACATAGTCTGACAAGTTACTCGCATAGCTTTTCCTTGGCATGTCGGTATATTTACAAGTCCGACAGCCCTTTAGTCACAATTGACACTCGCATATGTATCCCTTGCTTAGTAGGAATATTTCAAGTCCGTCAGCCGCATTAAGTCGAGAGGCACTTGCATAATTTTTCTTCGAATAGCAGGAATTCTCCAAAGTCCGACAGCCGCTTTGTTACACAAAGTAATTGCTTAATTTTCCTCAACTAGTCGGAATATTTCCAAGACCGACGACCGCATTGGCTCTAGAGGTACTCGCATAACTTTTCCTCGACTTGTCGGAATATTTCTAAGTCGGAATATTTCGAAGTTATGCGAGTGCCTCTATAACCAATGCGGTTGTCGGGCTTGGAAATATTCCAACTTGCGAGGGAGAGTTATACTAGTCACTATAGAAACTATTGCGAATGTCGGACCTAGAAATATTCCGACCAATCGAGGGAAAGTTATGCAAGTGTCTCTGAAAAAATTGCGACTGTTGGGACCTCGAATTATTCTATATAGTCGAAGGTCAGTTATGCGAATGCCGTCGAACCAAAAAGACTGTCGTAATATTAGAAATATTACGATTAGTAGAGGAAAAGCAATGCGATTGCCTCTCAAACAAATGCGAATGTCATACCTAGAATTAATCGGACAAGTCGAGGGAAGTTTATGCGAGGTCTTCCCAGTGCGACTGTCTTCCTATATATATTCCAAGTATTCGAGGGAATGCTATAAGAGTGACTCTAGAGCCAAAGCGACTGTCAAGCCTAGATATATTCTGACTAGACGAGAGAACGTAATGCGAGTTACTTGTGTACCAATGAGACATTCGGACGTGGTCATCTTCCAACTAGACGAAGGACAGTTACGCAAGTGCATCTAGAAACAATACGACTGTCGGACATATATTTATTCCGATCGAGGGAGGGAAAGTTATGCGAGTGACTTTTTGAATCAATGCGACTATCGGACTTGAAAATGTCCCGACTTATCCAATGAATGATATGATAATGCCTCCAGAACCAATGCTACTGTCGCACTTAGAAATATTACGACCAGTCCTGGGAAAGTTTTGAGAATACCTCTCACACCAATGCAGCTATCTTACATGGAAATATTCCGCCTAGTCGAGGGAAAGATACCCGAGTGCTGTCGTTCCAATGCTGCTCTCTGACTTAGACATATTTAGACAAGTCTTTTGAAATTTTTACGAGTGCCTCTCGTACCGATACGACTGTCGGAAATTGTTATATTCCTCATAGTCGATGGAAAATTTTGCGCATGAATACAGATCTAACACGACTATTGGACATGGTAACATTCTGACTAGTCAAGGGAAAATTGTGCAAGTGCCTCAACATCTAATGCGACTGTCGATCTTAAATATCTTCCGACAAGTCGAGTGAAATTTATATGAGTAAGTCTCAAAATAAAGCGACTGTCATACCTAGATATATTACGACTAGTCGAGGGAAAGTTATGCGAGTACTTCTCGATCCTATGTCTCTGTCAGAGCTGGAAATATTCCGATTAGTCGATGGAAAGTTATGCGAGTGCTTCTCGAATCTATACGACTGTCGAACTTGGAAATATTCCGGCTAGTCGACAAAATATTATACGAGTGAATCTCAAACCAATGTGACTGTAGGATCATGAACAATTCTGTCTAGTCGAAAGATTGTAATACGAGTAAATCTCGGACCAAAGTGACTATCGGACCTAGAAGCATTCTGACTAGACGAGTGAAAGTTATTCGAGTGACTCGTATACCAATGCGACCCTCGGACCTGGAAAAATTGCAACTAGTTGTGGATACTTATTTAATAGACACTAGAACCTTTGCGAAGGTCGGGCTTGGTAAAAACCTGAATAGTCGAGGGAATGTTATGAGTGAATCTTATAAACCAATGCGACTGTCGGATTTGTAAATGTTCCGACTAGTCAAGGGAATCTTATTCTACTGCCACTCAAACCAAAGCGGCTGGAGAACTTGAATCTATTCCAACTAATCAAGGAAAAGTTATTAGGCAGCTTGTGTAACAAAGCGACTGTCGGAATTGAAAATATTCCGACTAGTCAAGGGAAAGTAATGCGAGTATCTTGAGAACCAATGCGACTGCTGCGTTTAAAAATATTCAGACTAGTCGATAGAATGTTAAGCGGGTGCCTCTCGAACCATTGCAGCCCTTGGACTTGGGAATATCCCGGCTAGTCCAAGGAAAGTTATGCGAGTGTCTCGTTAACCAATGCTGCTGTCAGACTTGGAAATAATCCGACAATTCGGGGAAAGTTATATGAGTGCCTGTCGATCCAAAGCGGCTGTCGGACATGGAAATAATTCGACTAGTTGGGGAAAGTTATGCTAGTGCCTATCTATCCATTGTGGCTATCGGACTTGATAGTATTCCGACTATTCTGGTGAATGTTATTCGATTGCCACTCTAAAAATAGAGGCTCTGGTCAATGGTAATATTCATACTAGTAGAAGGAAAGTTATGCGCGTGATTTGTAAACCAATGCGACTGTCGGGCTTGCCAATATTCAGATTAGACGAAAGAACGTTAGGTGAATGCTTCTCAATCCAATCTGGCTGTCGGATTTGGAAATGTTCCGTCTAGTCGAGGAAAAGTTATGAGAATACATCTCGTACTAATACGAATGTCGGACGTGGGAATATTCCGAATAGTCGAAGGAAAGTTATAGCAGTGCCTCTGGACCCAAAGTGGCTTTGAGATTTGGAAACATTACAACTATTCAAGGGAAAGTTATGTGAATTATTTGTGAAACAATGCGATAGACAGATTTGGATATATTCGGACTGGTCAAAGGAAAGTTATGCTAGAGGCTTTCGAACAAATGCAGTTGTCGGACTAGGAAATATTTCGACTAGTCGGTGGAACTTTGTGCGAGTGCAACTCGACAAATTGCGTTTGTCAAATATGGAATCATTCTGACTTGACGACCAAACGTTATTTGAGTGAATTGCGATCTAAAGCGACTGTCGATATTGGGAATATTCCCATTGGTGGAGGGTATGTTATACGACTGCTTCACCAACCATTAAGGATGTCGGGCTTGGAAATATTACTACTAGTCGAGGGAAAGTTATGCGAGAGCCTCTCGAACTATTTCGGCTTTTGGATTTGGAAATATTCCGTCTATTGGCCTTAATTTATGCTAGTGCCCCTCGAAATAATGCAGCTATCGGACTTGAAAATATACCAGCTAGTCATGGAAATATTATGTGAGTGCCACACAAACCAATGCGGATGTCGGACTTAGATATATCTTATCTAGCCGAGGAAAATTTATGCGAGTAAGTTGTAAAGCATTGCGACTATCGGACTTGGAAATATTCCAACTAGTTGAGGGAAAGTTATGCGAGGGCCTCTCGAATCTGTGCATCTGTCGGCCTTCGAAGAATTTCACTTAGTTAAGTGTAAATCATGCGAGTTAGTATAGGACTATTGGGACGGACGGATATGACAATATCCCGATTAGTCGTAAGATATTTATGCGAGTGCCTCTCTAACTATTGCGACTGTCGGACTTTGAAATATCCCGACTATTCAAGGCATAGTTATTCGAACAACTAGTGAAGCATTGCAACAGTCGGGCATTGAAATATTCCATATAATAGAGGGAAAGTTATGCGAGTGCTTCCCGACCCATTGCGGCTAACTGACTCAGATTTATTGTAACTAGTTGAGGGAAACATATACAAGGGATTATAGAACTATTGCAACGGTTGGACATGCAAATATTTCAACAAATCGAGTAAAGTTATGCTATTGCTTCTCGAACAAATGCGGCTGTCGTTTTAGGAAATATTCCGACTAGTCGAGGGAAAATTATGTGAGTGATCCAATGCGACTTTTGGACTTAAAAATATTCCAACTAGTAGTAGGAATGTTACGCGGCTGCTTCTCGGTCCAATTTGACTGTTGTATTTGGGAGTATACCGACTAGTCGGGGAAAGTTGTGGGAGCGTCTTGTAATCTACTGCGATTGCCTGACTTAGTCATATTTCTACTAGGCGTAGGAAAATTACGTGGGTGTGTCTCGAATACATGCGGCTTTAGGAATTGAAAATATTCCAACTAGTCGAGGAAAGTGATGCAAGTGACTAATAATCCAATGCGAATGTTGGGCTTGGAAATAGTCCGACTAGTCAGCGAAGGATATGCGAATGCCCTTCGAACTAATACGGCTAATGGACATGGAAATATCCCGATCAGTCGATTGAAATAGATACGAGTACAGCAAGGTCGATGTCTGACTTGAAATCATTCGTACTAGACGAGGAAACGTTTTTCATGTGACTTGTGAACGAAATCGTCTGCCCGAATTGTGTATATTCCCAGTGGTCAAGGGAGTGTTATGCGAGTGCCTGTGGAGCAAATGCGGTTGTCGGACTTGGAAATATACCTACTACCCGTGGGAATGTCATGCGCGTGCTTCTCGATTCAATGCAGCCATCGTACTTGGAAATAACCGACTAGTCAAGAGAAATTTATGCGAATGACTCTCGATCCATTGCGGTTTTCGTACTTGGAAATTTATCGACTAGTATAGTGAGAGTAGTTTGTGTGACTCTGGACCCATTGCGACTGTCGGACTTGCTAATATTTCGACTAGTGGAGGAAATATTATGGGAGTGCCTCTCGAAGCAATATGTCAATCGCACTTGCAAATATTCCGACTAGTCGGGTGAAAGTAATGCGAGTGTAACTCGAGAATTGCGACAATCGGTTTTGGTAAAGCTCCGCCATGTCGAAGGACATTCATGCGAGTAATTTGTTAACCTATGTGATTGTCGGTCTTGGAAATTTTGCGACTAGTCGAAAGAAAATAATGCGATTGGCTCACGAAACAATATGGCTGTCGGAATAGTAAAATTCCGACAAGTCGAGGCATCATTATGCGAGTAACTTGGGAACCAATGAGACGGTCGGTCTTTGAAATATCCCAACTATTCGAGGGAGACTTATACCACTGCCTATCGAAATAATGCAGCTGTCAGGTTGGGAAATATTCCAATTAGTCGGGGTAAAGTTATTCGAGGACTCTCGACTTATTGAGGCTATCGGACTTCCAAGTATTATGACTAGTCAGGGGAAAGCTATGAGAGTATCTTGTCATTATATGTGACTATCTGACTTGAATATATCCCGACTAGTCAAGGATGAGTTATGCGAATTATTCCTGAACCAAGGCAACTGTTGGACATAAGAATATACCGACCAGTCGAGGAGAAGTTATGGGAGTGGCCTTCAATCAATGCGGCTGTCGGACTTTGAAATCTTCCGATTAGTCGTGGGAATCATATGAGAGTACCTCTCGAACTAATGCGGCTGTCGGGTTTAGAAATATTTTGTCTAGTCGAAGGAAATTTATGAGGGTAACATGAAAAACCAATGCGACTTTCTGACGCGGTATTAGTTAGACTAGTCGACGAAATGTTATGCGAGTGCCTCTCGAACCAATGGTTAGTCGGATATGGAAATATTCCTATTAGTCGGGTGAAAGTTAAGCGAGTACCACTCGATACTAAGCGACTGCCACTCTTGGTAGTATTCCGACCAATCGAGAGAATGTTATGCGACGGTTTCGATCCAATGCGACTGTTGAAACTGCAATTATACCGACTAGTTAAAGATAATTTGTGCAAGTGCATCTCGATCGGAAGGGACTGTCGGACTTAGAACTTTGAGACTTGTTGAGGGAAATTTGTGTGATAGCCTCAGCCGCAAATGCAACTGTAGTTCTTGGAATTATTCCGTCTATCCGAACGATTGCTATAGGAGTGAATCTTGTATCAATGAGACTGTCGTACCTAGAAATATTCCGTCTAGTCAAGGGAAAGTTATTCGATTTGCTTGTGTTCAATGCGATCCTCGGACATGGAAATATTCCGACTAGTCGAGGAAAAGTAATGCGAGTGCTCCTCAAAACATTGCTAACGACGGATGCAAAAATATTCTGACTGTTCGAGGGAAAGTTATATAAGTGCACCCGTACCAATACAACTTTCGGTCATGTAAAAACATTGAATAGTCTAGTGAGAGTTATACGAGTGCCTTTAGTACTAATGCGAAATTCGGAATTGGATAAATTATGCCTAGTCGAGAGAATGTTGTGCGTTTGTCTCTAGATCTAATGCGACTGTCGTACATGGAATCATAACGACCGGTCGAGGGAAAGTTATGCGCATACCTCTCGAAACAATGCGACCATCAGACCTAGAATAATTTCGACTTGTCGTCGGAAAGCTTTCCGTGTGCCGCACGATACAATACTACTGTTGCACTAGGAGATATTCCGAATATTCGATTGAAAGACATGTGTGTGAATTTTGAACTAATTCATCTCTCGGATATAGAAATACTCCTATTAATCGAGGAAGTGTTATGCGAGTACATTTCGAACCAATGTAACTTTCGGAGTTGGAAATATTCCGACTAGTCAAGGGAAAATTACGCGAGTGCCTTTTGAATCATGCGACTGTCGCACTTGGTAATATTCCGACTAAACGAGAGAAAATTATTCAAGAGCCATTCGAACATTTGCAGCTGTCGGTCATGTAAACATTCCGCCTAATCGAGCGAAACTTAGGCAAGTGTCTTTCGAAGCAATGCGAATTACGAAATTGAGAATAATCCGACTAAACGTTGGAAAGTTATGCGAATGAATTGTATACTAATGCGATTCTCAGATCCAAAAATATTCCAACTAATCAAGGAGAAGATATGTGAGTGCTTCTCTAACCAATGCCAGGGACAGTCATCCGAGTGAGATTCTACCAAAGCGACTGTCGGACTCGGAAATATCTCGCCTAATAGAAGGATATTTATGCGAGTCCCTCTCGAAACAATGCGACTGTCAGACGAGGAAATATTCCAACTAGTTGAAGGAAAGTTTTGCGAGTAACTTGTCAACCAATGTAAGTCTTTGACTTGGAAATAATCCGACTAGTCGGTCAAAGTTATGCAAGAGCCTCTCGAACAAATACGGTTGTCGGCATTGAAAATATTCCGACGAGTCGGGGAAAGATATTCGATTCCTCCACAATCAAATACGGCTACCGGCCTTGGAACTATTCCGACGAGATGGGGAAAGCTATGCGAGTTGCTCTGTAACCGATGCGACGGTAGGGCTTTGAATATTCCTACTAGCCGAAGGAAAGTTATGCGAGTGATTTTAGAACAAATACGATCGTGGGGCTTAATAATATACCCGCTCGTCTGAGAAATTTATTCCAGTGCCATTAGAAAAAATGCGGCTCTCGGATAAGGAAATATCCCGATTAGTCGAGGGAGAGTTATTAGTGTGACTTGTGACCAAAGCGACTGTCGGAATTGGAAATATTCCGATTTTTAGAGGCAAAGTTATGCGAGTGCTTCTCGAACATAAGCGGATGTCCGACTTGGGACTATTCCGACAAGTCGGATGAAACTTATGCAAGTTATTCTGGAAACAATGCGACGGTTGGACTTGGAAATATATCGATTATTTAGAAGGAAATTCATGCGATTACCTCACGAATCAATGCAGCCGTCGAACTAGGAAATATTACGACTAGTTAGAGGAAATTTATGCGAATGGCTAGTAAACTACTGCGGCTGTCGTACTTGCAATATTATGACTAGTCCATTAAAAGTTATATGGGTGGGACTCGACACATTAAGAATCTCGGAATTAGAAATATTCTGACTAATCCATGGAGACTTATGCGACTGGCACTCGAACCGAAGCGACTGACGGACTTGGAGCCATCCCGACTAATAGGCAAAGATTATCCGAATGACTTTCGAAAAAATGCGGCTGATGAACTAGAAAATATTCCGACTAGTGGAGGGAAACTTATGCAAGTAATTATAGAACTGATGCGACTGTTAGACTTGTAATTATTTCCACTAAACGTGTAAAGTTATGTGAAGGCCTTCCGAACAAATGCGTCTATCGATCTTGGAATTTATCCGACTAGTCGAGAGAAAGTTGTGAGTGTGCCTCTCGAACCAATTCGGTTGTTGAACTTGGATATATTTCGATTAGTCGGAGAAAGATATGCGGATGACTAGTAAACCAATGCGACTGCTGAGAATGAGAATATTCCGACTAGTTGGCGATAGTATGTGAGAGCCACTCATACAAATGCAGCTGATGGAATAGGAAATATACGGACTAGTCGAGGGAAGTTATGCAAGAGCATCTCGCACAAATGCATCTATAGGACTTCAAAACTTACAGACTAGTCGAGGGAAAGATATGCGAGTGCTTCTCGAACCAACGCGACAGTCGGACTTGTAAATAATCCGACATGTCGAGGAAAGTTATGCGAGTGCCTCACGAGCAAATACCCTTTTCGGCATTGAACTGGTCAGGCGATGGTCAGGCTTGGAAATATACAGAGTTGTCGAGTGAAAATTAAGCGAGTGACTCTCGAACAAATCTGGCGGACTGACTTGGGTATATTCCAACTTGCCGAAAGTATTTTATAAGGTTTACTCTAGAATCAATGCGGCGTTCGGAAATGGTTATATCCCGACTAGACGGGGAAAAATTAGTCGAGCGAATTGTGAACTAAAGCGACTGGAGCTATTTGGAATATTACCACTGGTGGAGAGAATATAACGCGAGAGCCTCACGAGCTATTGCGTATGTCGGACTTGGAAATATTCTGACTTGTTGAGGGAAAGTTATGTGAGTAACTTGTGAACCAATGCTACGGTCGGATATGGAAATATCCCGACTAGTCGAGGGAAAGTTGTGCGAGTCGCTTTCGAACAAATGCAGCTGTCGGACTACGATATATTTCTACTAGACGGGGAACTTTGGTCGAGTGCAACTCGACGAATAACGAATGTCAAACATGGAATCATTCCGAGTTGATGACTTATCGTTATTCGAGTGAATTGCGAACTAGAGCGACTATAGGTATTGCTAATTTTCCCATTGGTGGAAAGAATATTATTCGAAAGTCTCACCAATCATTGCGGATGTCGGACTTGGGAATAATCCGACTACTAGTAGAATATTTGTGCGAGTACCTCTCGAACCACAACAATTCGCACTTGGAAATATTCCTAACGTTCTATGAAAAGTTATGAGAGTGTTTCTCGAACCAATTAGGCTATTGATCTTTAATTATACAGACTAGTCGAGAGAAAGTTTTGCGAATGTCTCTGGAACCTATACAGCTATCGGACTTGAAAATACTACTATTGGAGGGAAAGTTATGTGGGTGATACTAGAACTAATGCGACGATCGGAGTAGGAAATATTTCCATTTGTGGGGGATTTTTATATGAGTGCCTCTCGAATAAATACGACTATCAGACTTGGAAATATTCCGTCTAGTCGTGGGAAAGTTACGTTAGTAACTCTCGAACCATTGAGGTTGATGGACATAGATATATTCCAACTATTTGAGGAATTGTGACACGAGTAACTTGAAAACCATTGCATCTGTCTGACCTTGAATTATTCCGACTAGTTGAGGGAAAGTTATGCATGTGCCTCTCAAACGAATGCAGCTATCTGAATTGGAAATATTCCGACTAGTCGAGGGAATGTTGTTCGAGTTGCATTGGAACATATGCAATGGTCAGATTTGGAAATATCCCGACTAGTCGACTTTAAGTTATGCGGGTACCTCACAAACTAATTACCACTCTAAAACTTAGAAATATTCCTACTAATCGGGAAAAGTTGAACGAGTATATACTATGCAATTGTAACTGTCGGGAATGGAAATATTTCGACTAGTAGACGTAAGATTTCCGAGTGCTTCTCTAACAAATGCGGCCTTTGCACGCGTAAATATCTCGACGTTTCTCGAGAATCTTATGCGAGTGCACTTGAAAGAAAGCGAATGTCGATCTTTAAATCAGTCCGACTAGACGAGAAAACGTCATTCGAGTGTCTTATGAACCAATGCGACTGTCTGACAATGAAATATGTCGATTTTTCGAGGGAGAGTTATGCAATTGACTTGGTATCCGTTTCGGCTGTCGGACTTGGAAGTATTCCGAATAGCCGAAGGAAAGTTATGTGAGAGCTTCTCGAACAAATGCAGCTTTCGTATTTGGAAATTTTCGGACTTGTCGAGGGAAAGTTATGCGAATGATTGTAGATCTGATGCGTCGGACTGACTTGTAAAAATTTCCACTAGTCTGGGAAAGTTATGCGAGTGCCTCTCGAACAAATGCGGCTGTCGGACTAGGAAATATTTTGACTAGTCTGAGAAACTTTATACGAGTGCCACTCGAAACAATGCGACTGTCGGGCTTGGAAATATTCCGAATTGTCGAGGGAAAGTTATGCGATTGTCATGTGAACTAATGCGACTGTCGACTTAGAAATGTTCCGACGAGTGAAAGAAAAGTTAAACGGGTGTCTCTCGAACCAATGCGGGTTGTGGACGTGGATATATACCGACATGTCGATGAAAAGTTATGCGATTGCCGGCTTAGAAATATTTCGACTAGTCGTGGTAAGTTATGCTAGTAACTTGTGCATAATGACTGTCAGGCTTGGAAGAATTACGACCTAGTCAATGGAAAGTTATGCAAGAGCCTATCGAACCAATGTGACTGTCGGACTTGGACATATTCCGATTACTAGAAGAAAAGATATGCAAGTGCATCTCTAAAGAATGGACAGTAGGAATTGGGCATATGCCGTCTAGTAGGGCGAATTTTATGCGTATGTTTTTCGAACAAATACTATTGACCTGTTGTGAAATATTCTGACTAGATGAGGGAATGTTATGCGAGTTTTTCTCGACTCATTATGGCTGTCGTAATTGGAAATATACCGACTAGTCTATGGAACATAATGCGAGTGCGTCTCGAAAGAATGCAACTTTCTTGCTGTGAAATATTCCGACTAGTTGATGGAATGTTATGCAAGTTCTTCTTAATCCAATGTGGCTGCCAGACTTGGAAATATTGTTTCTAATAGTAAGAAAGTTATGCAGTTTGATCTCGAATAAATGCGATAAGAAAGTTATGCGGTTTGATCTCGAATAAATTCGTACTTGAAAATTGCCCGACCAGTCCCCTTAATGCAATGCGATTGCCTTTCGAACTAATCGGGCTGTCTGACTAAGAAATTTTCAGACTATTCGAGGGAAAGTTATGCGAGTAACTTGTGAACGAACGCGACGGTTGGCTTGGAAATATTCCGACCAAGTCGATGGAATGTTTTGCGCGGGCCTATCGATACAATGCTTTTGCCGGTCTAGGAATTATTTCTAATGGTCGCGGCAAAATTATAGGAGTAACTTGTGTACCAATGCTGCTGTCAGGCTTGGAAAAATGACGACCTAGCCGAGGGAAAGTTATGAGCCTCTCGATCCAGTGCGACTGTTAGACTTAACAATATTCCGTCTTATCGAAGGAAAGATATGCGAGTGTCTTGTGAACCAGTGCGACTTAGCCATATTTTGTCTAGTTGAGGGAAAGATATGCAAGTGACTTGTAGAACAATGCGACTTCTGGCCTTGAAAGTATTCCGTTTAGTCAAGGGAAATTTAAGCTAGTGCCTTTCGAATCAATGATACTATCGGACTTATAAACATTCCGACTGAACAAGGGAAACATATAAGAATTCCTCACTATCCAATGAGACTATCGGACCTAGAATTTCTCCGACTAGACGAGGGCAATTAGTATGGGTGACATGTGAATCAATGACACTGTCGGACCTGGAAATATTCCAATTCCGAAGGAATGTTATGCGAGTTATATTGGAAAAAATGCGACGGTCAGACTTGAGAATATTCGAGGGAAAGTAATGAGATTGATACTCGAATCAATGCTGCTGTCGGGCTAGGATATGTTCCGAATAGTCGATGAAAACTTATGCAAGTGCGACTCGAACCAAAGCGGATGTAGGACTTGGAAATGTTCCGTATAGTCAACGGAAAGTTAAGCGGGTGCCTATCGAACCAATGCGGATGTCAGACTTGGAAGTATTCCAAATATTCAAGGGAAAGTTATTGACTCTAAAACTATTGACTCTAAAACCAATGCGGCTATCGTGCTTGGAAATGTTCCAACAATTCGAGGGAAAGTTAGACGAGTAACTTGTGAACTATTACGTCTGTCTGATTTTAAATTAACTCGACTAGATGTGTGAGTGTCATGCGTGAATGTCTTGTGAACCAATGCGGCTATCGGACTTGGAAATATTCTGACTGGTTGAGAAAGAGGTATGCGAGTGATTCTTGTACAAATGTGACGGTCGGAGTTGGAAATATATCCATTAGTCGGAGAAAATTATGAGAGTGTCCTTCGAATAAATGTGGCTATGTGAATGGAAGCCATTCCGACTAATCCAGGGAAATTTATGCGCGTTATACAGGAAACAATGCGGCGGTCGTTTTTGAAAATATCGTGGGTAGTCGAGGGAAAGGTTTGCAATTGATCCTCGAATAAAAGTGGTAGTCGGATTAGTAAATATTCCTACTAGTCGAAGGAAACTTATGCCAGTGCAACTCAAACCAAAGCGGATGTAGGACTTGGAAATATTCCTACTAGTCGCGGGAAAGTTATGCGATTGAATTTGGAAACATAGAAATGTCGGACTTGTAAATATCCCGACTAGTCGTGGGAAAGTTATGTAAGTGACTCTCGAACTACAGCGAATTTCGGACATGAATATATCCCAACTAGTCGAGGGAAATTTATGAGTATGTCGTGTGAAACAATTCGATTGTCGGTCTTGGAAGTACTCCTACGAGTCGAAGGTAATTTTATCGCGTGCTTCTCACACCAATGCGGCTGTCGGTCTTGGAAGTATTCAGGCTTGTCGTGAGAAAGTCATGCGAGATATTCTGGATTCAATGCGATGGTCGGTCTTGGAAATACCCCGATTAGTCGAGGAAAATTGATACGAGTACAACTCAAACCAATGCAGGTGTCGTGCTTGGAAGTATTACAAATAGTCGAAGGAAATTTAAACGGGTGATTCTATAACTAATGTTACAGTCGGACTTGGAAGTATTCCCACGAATGGGGAAAGTTATACAAGTGTTTCTCGAACGAATGCGACTATCGGACTGAGAATTATTTCGACTAGTATAGGGAACTTTGTGAAAGTTCCAATCAAACAAAAGCGAATGTCGTACTTGAAATCATTCCGACTTCACGAGGAAACATTCTTCGAGTGACTTCTGAACCAAAGCTCCTGTTGGAATTGGGAAGGTTCCCAATTGTCGATGGAATGTTATGCAAGAGCTTCTCAATCCAATGCTGTGGTCGAAATTGAAAATATTCCGAGTAGTCGAGAAAAAGATATGTGTGCATCTCGATCCAATGCGGCTATCGGACTAGGAAACATTACGACTAGTCGAGGGTAAGTTATGCGAGTGCTTCTCGAACCAATACGATTGTCGGACTTGGAAATATTCGGAATAGTCATGGGAATGTTATGCGCGTTACTTATAAACCAAAGCGACTGTAGGACTTGGAAATATTCCGACTAGACGAGGGAAATTTATGCGAGTAACTTTGAACCAATAAGACTGTTATAAGATGTTATAAGTGTAACTCTCATACCAATGCGGCTGTCGAACTTTCAAATAACCCGACTAGTAGAAGGAAAGATATGCGATTACGTCTGGAAAAAATGCGGATGTCGGACTTGGAAATATTTTAACTATTCGGATGAAAGTTATGTGAGTGCCTCTGGAACCAATACGGATGCCGGACTAGAGAATATTCCGACTACTCGAATGTATGTTAGACAAGAGCCTTTAGGGCCAATACGACTTTCGGAATTGGATATAATCCCTTTAGTCGGGTAAAAGTTATGCGAGTGCCACTCTAAGCAAAGCTAATACTTGTCTTGGTAATATTCCGTCTAGTTGATCTATAAATATGATAGTGATAAGTAAATCAATTCGGCGGTTGTGCTTGAAAATATTCCGGCTAGTCGAAAGAAAGTTATGCGTCTACTCACAATCCGATGCGGCTTTAGGAACTGGAAATATTCTGAGTAGTTAACGGAAAGTTATCCGGGCACCTCTCTAACCAATGCGGTTGTCGGCCGTGGAAATATTTCAACTAGTCTAAGGAAGGTTATGCGAATGCTACTCCAAACATCGCGACTGTCGTACTTAGAGATATTCCGTCTTGTCGAGGGAGAGTTATGCGGGTGACTATAAACCAATTCGTCTGTCGGACAGGGAAATATTCGGATTAGTCGAAGGAATCTTATGCGAGTACCTCTCAAACTAATCCGACTGTCGTGGATGGAAATATTTTGTCAAGTCGAGGGTAATTTATATGAGTAACTGTGGAACCAACGCGGCTGCCGGTCTTGGAACTATTCCGTCTAGTCGAGGGTATTTCATGAGGGTAACTTGTAAACCAATTCGACTGTCGCACTTGGTATTATTTCGACTAGTCGAGGAAATGTTATGTGAGTGCATTTCGAACCAATGCGTCAGTCGGAATCGGAAATATTCCGACTAATAGGGTGAAAGTTATGCGAATGCCATTCGATACAAAGCGACAGTCGCTCTTAGTAATATTCCAATTAGTCGAGCGAAAGTTAAGCTAATCATACGCGAACCAATGCGACTGTAAGGCTTGGAAAAATTCCGATTACTCGAAAGATTGTAGAGCTATTTACTCAGTAACAAATGCGACGATTGGGCCTGGAAATCTCCCGATTAGTCGGGGGAAACTTATGCTAGTGCCTCTTCAGCCAATACGATAGACGGTCTAGGAAATATTCCTACTTCTCGAGGAAATGTTTTGCGAGTGCTACTCGGTCTAATACGACCATTGGACATGGAAATATTCCGACAAATCGATGGAAAGTTACGTGATTGCCTCTCGAACCAAAGCGATTTTCAGACTTTCCATCTAGTCGAGTAAACGTTATGCGTGTGCCTCTCGGTTCAATGCGGCTGTCGGATTTGCAAGTATTCCGAATTGTTGGGGAAAAGTTATGATAATGCTTCGCAAGCAAATGCGGCTGTCAGTCTCGGAAATATCCCGACTAATAGAGGGTATATTATGCGAGTGCCTCTCGGACCATTACGATTGTTGGACGTAGAAATATCTCACCTAATCGAGGGAAAGACATGCAAATGCCGTTCGAACCTATGCGGCTGTCGGTCTTGGAAATACTCCGATTATTCGATGATAAGTTATACGAGTGCCTCTCGATCCAATGCGGCTATCAGAAATGGAAATATCCCTACCAGTGGATGGAATGTTATGCAAGAGTATCTCGAACATATTCGGCCGTGAGATTTGGAAATATTCCGATAATCGGTGGAAAATCGTGCGAGTATTTCTCGAAATACTGCTACTTTCGTACTTGGCAATATTTCGACTAATGAAGGGAAATTTATGCTTTTGTATCTAGTAACAAAGCGACTGTCGCACTTAGCAATGTTCCGGCTTGTCGATGGTAATTTGTGCGGTTGCCTCTCGGTCTATTGCGACTGCCTCAATTGGAAATATTCCGTACAGTAGTGGGAAAGTTAGGTGAGTGCCTCTCAAACCAATGCAACTGACGAGCTTTAAATATCAGACTAGTCGAGGATAATTTGTGCGAGTGCATCTCTAACACATATGAATATCGAAAATGGAACTGTCTGTACAGTCGAGGGAAAGTTATTTAAATGCATCACCAACCAATGAAACTGTCCCATTTGGAAATATTCCGACTAGTCGAAAGATCGTTATACGGACGTATCTCCTATTCATGGAACTGTCGGACCTAGAAATATTACGACAGGTCGAAGGAAATTTGTGCGAGTGCCGTTTGAAACAATACTAAAGTCGGACTTGGAAATATTCCGACTAATCGAGAGAAAGTTATTAGATTTTTTCCATCAAATGCGACTGTCTACTTGCGATTATATCGACTATTTAAGGAAAAGTTGTGCAAGTGCCTCTCGATCTAAAGGAACTGTCTGGCTCGAAACTTTGCGTCTTGCCGAGGGAAAATTGTGCGAGTGTCTCACCAACCAATCCGACTGTCGGTCTTAGAATTATTCCGTCTATCCGAACGAACGTTATAGGGGTGAACTTTGTATCACTGCGACTGTCGGACCTAAAAGTATTCCGCCTAGTCAAGGGAAAGTTATGCGATTGGCTTGTGTTCCAATGCTACCATCGGAATTGGAAATATTCCAACTAGTAGAGAGAAAGTTATGCGAGTGCCTCTTAAAACAATGCTAATGTCGGACGTAGGAATATTCTGACAATTCCAGAGAAAGTTATATAACTGCACCCTTACCAATGAAACTTTCAGACTTGGAAATACTTTGAATAGTCTATTGAGATTTGTGCGATTGCTGTAGTACCAATGCGACTGTCGAGACCTGAAATATTCCGACTAGACGAGTAAAAGTTATACGAGTTCCTCTGGAAGCAATGCGACTGCCGAAACTAGTAATATTCCGACTAGTCGAGGGATAGTCAATCGAATACCAATCGAAACAATGCGAAAATCAGCGTTGGAAATATTCCGACAATTCGAGCGAAAGCTATACTATATACTCTCGAACGACTGCGATCTTCGTAACTAAAATATTCCGACCAGTAGAGGGAAAGTTATGCAAAATCCTCTCGAACCAATGCATCTGTCGGACTTGGAGATAACCCGAAAAGTTGAGGAAGGTTATGCGGGTGACTCTTGAGCAATTGCGACTGTCTTGATTGGATATATTCTGACTTCTCGGGGAAAGTTGTGCGAGTGTCTCTCTTACCAATGCGAAAGTTGGACTTGGATATATTCTGACTAGTCCAGAATGTTGTGCGACTGTCTCTCGAACAACTGCGACTGTAGTACTTAGAATCATTACGGACAGTAGATGGAACGTTATGCAGGTACCTCTCGAACCTTTGCGACAATCAGACCTAGAAAAATTTCGACTTGCGATGGAAAATTTTGCGTGCGCCGCACGCTACAATGATACTACTGCACTGGGAAATATTCCGACTATTCGATTGAAAGACATGCGAGTGAGTTTTGAACTAATTCATCTCTCGGATATGGAAATATTCCGATTATTCGAGGGAATGTAATGTGAGTGCATTTCGAACCAATGTGACTGTCGAAACTAGTAATATTCCTCATTGTCTAAAGAAAATTATTCGATTGACTTGCGAACCAACGTTACTATTGGGCTTGGTAACATACTCACTAGTCAAGGGAAAATTATACGAGTGGATATCCTAACAACGCGACTGTCGGATTTAAGAATGTTCCGCCTATCGTGGGAATGTTACGTGCCTGTCGAACTAATGCTACTATCGCACTTGGAAATATTCCGACTAGTCGAGGAATAGTTATACGGATTACTTATGAGCCAACGGGGACTGTCAGACTAGCTAATAGTTCGACTAGTTGAGGAAATTTAATGGGAATGCCTCTCGAACCAATGCGTCAATCGGACTTGGAGAAATTCTGACTAGTCTGGTGAAAGGTATGTGAGTGCCACACAAAACAAAGCATCTAACGGTCTTGGTAGAACACCGAAGAGTCGACGGAATCTTATGCGTGCAATTTGTGAACCAATTCGACTATTGGTCTTGGAAATTTCCCGACATAAAGAAAGAAAATTATGCGATTGCCTTACAAAACAAAGCGGCTGTAGTATAGAAATATTCCGACTGGTCGAGGTATAATTATGGGAGTAACTTGAGAACCAAAACGAAGGAAGGACTTGAAAATAACCCAACTTGTGCGATTACCTCTGGAACCAATGATGATATCAGACTTGGAAATACTCCTACTAGGCAGTTAAGATTTACGCGAGTGCCTTTCGAACTAATACTGCTGCCGGTCTAGGAAATTCTAGTCGAGGGAATGTTATTCGAATAAATGTAAACAACGCGTTTGAGGGTCTTGCAAAAATTCCGAGTAGTCAAGGAAAAGTTATGAGCGAGCCTCTCTATCCACAGTGGCTGTCAGACTTGGAAGTATACCAACTAGTGGAGAGAATGTTATGCGAATGACACTGGAAAGCAAAATGGCCGTCGGACTTGGAAATATTTGGAGAAGTCGACGGAATTTTATGCGAGTCTCGTGTAAACCAATGCGACTGCCAGATTTGGAAATTTTCCGACTGGTCGAAAGAATATTATGGAAGTGCTACTTAAAATAATGCAACTGTCTATCTTGGAAATATTCCGACTAGTCGAGGAAAATTTATGCGAGTAGCTTGAGAACGAATGCGAGCGTCGGATTTGAAAATATTTCGACTTGGCGATGGAAAATAATGCGAGTTCCTCTCGATCCAATCGGAGTTTCGGGCCTGGAAACATTCCCACTAGTCGAGCGATAGTTAAGTGTGTGCCCCTTGAACAAATACAACCGACAGTCCTAGAAATAATCCGATTGGCCGAGGCGAAGTTATGAGAGTGCCACTCGAAGCAATGCGATTGTCGAGCTTAGAAATATTCCGACTTGTCGAGGGAATGTTATGAGAATGCTACTCGGAACCAATGCAACTGTCTGACTTGGAAATAATCGAGTAATCGAAGAAATGTTATGCGAGTGCCTCTCGAAACATTTCGAAAGTCGGACTTGAAGGAATCCCGAGTAGTTTAGTGAAAGTAATACGAGTGTTTCTCAATCGAATGCGACTGTCGGACTTAGAAATGTACCGTCTATTCGAGTGACAGTTATAAGAGTGCGTCTAACCAATCCAACTATCAAAACTAGATATATTCCGACTAGTTGAGGGATAGTTATACGAGTGCCTCTCGATGGAATGCGACAGACGAACCTTGAAATAATGCGACAAGTCGAGTGAAAAATATCAGAGTCCCACTAGAACCAATGCGACTGGCGATCATAGAAATATTACGACTTGTTGAGAGAAATTTACGCTAATACTTTTCGCACTACTCTTGAACGAATACGACTGTAGAAATAAGAAATATTCTTACTAGTCGAGGGAAAGTTATGAGAGTGCCAATGAGACTGTCGAACTTAGATACATTCCGATAGGTCGAGAAAATGTTATGCGATTGCCTCTCAAATCAATGCGACTGTTGGACTTGGTAACATTCCGCATAGTTGAGGGAAAGTTGTGCAAGTGCCTATTGAACCAATTCCCCTGCCGGACATAGATATATCCAATTACTCAAATGAGATTAATGCAAGTGACTCCTGAATCAATGCTACTGTCGAACCTAGACTTATACCGACTAGTAGAGGGAAAGTTATGCGAGATCTTTACAATCCAATGTGGCTGTCGGATTTGTAAATATTCCGTATAGAAATATGAATACAATGCGAGGGCTTCTCGGGTCAATGCGGCTGCCGGACTTGGAAATATTGCGTCTAGTAGTGAGAAGTTTATGCGGTTTTATCTCGAACAAATGCGACTGCCGTACTTCAAAATTACCCGAACAGTCTTGGTAATGTTATGCGAGTACCTCTTGAATTAATGTGGCAATCATACATTGAAATATTCCGATTAGTAGAGGGAAAGTTATGCGAATGTATATCGAAAAAATTCTGCTGCCGGACTAGGAAATATTTCAACTAGTAGGGAAAAGTAATGAGAGTGAATTTTGAACCATTGCGGCGGTAGGAGTTGGAAGTATCAGGACTTGGAACCATAGTTATAAACGTTATTAGAGTTATTATCGTTACTATTGTTATCATTTATATTTACGTTAATATCGTAATTATTATTATTTTTATTATTATTACTATAATTATTATTATTATTATCATTATTATCGTTATAATTATCGTTACTATCATCATTAACATTCTTTTTGTTATTATCGTTATTATAACCGTTATTAACGTTACTATCGTCATTACCATTTTACTGATAATATACTTATTATCGTTATTATCGTTATTATCATTAATATCATTATTATCGTTAATATCGTTATTATAATAATTATCGTTATTATTGTTATAATCATTAATATCCTTATTATTATTATTATTATTATTATTATTATTATTATTATTATTATTATTATTATATTTATTATTATTATCATTACTACTATAATTTTTATTATCATTACTACTATAATTTTTATTATAATTACTATTAATATTATATTTATTATAATTATAATTATTATTATATTATTATTATTATTATTATTATTATTATTATTATTATTATTATTATTATTACTATTATTATTATTATAATTATCGTTATAATCGTTATTACCATAATTATCGATATTATCTTTTTTATCCATATTTTTATTAATATCGTAACTTCTACTATTATTATTATTATCATTATTAAAATAATTATCGTTATTATCGTTATTATCGTTTTTACATCCTGCGACAAGCGACGGACGTAAATTTAAAAAAAAACGGAATAACATATGTAAACTATAATATAATTGAAAGATTAATACATTAGCTAGCATAAGTAAACTAAGGGGATGAACCCTCAAAATTCATATCGTTCATTCGTAGGCTAAATATTATTATACATATTCAAAATATCGATAAATATAGTACTAGCTATATTAGCTAAGATACCTTATAGACACTTTTTACAACTAACACATTCTTATTAATAATACATAAAAGTACATAAATGAATAATAATATTAATTACCTAACAAATTGGGAACTATATTAACAAAATTCACACATATACATACAAACCAATAATAAAATGAACAATTACCCTAATGAATTAATGTTCAACAACCATAAGAAATTACTGCGAGAAATATCTTTAAATAAATGTAATAAGTAATTACGAGACATACTTATCGATTATGGCGAGACGACATCCGGTGATAAGGATTTTAACATACTGTGTTTCAAGTATTAAGAACAACGATATCGACATCATTTTCGGAACCACACCTGCTGATAACAACATACCAGCGGCTAAGAGCTCCTAGAATTACATCCGGTGATAAGCACCGAGACATTCAATACTTGGAAGAGGTAATAAAAGAACGCTCGCATTATTCTGCCCCACCATCACCGCAGTCAGGCGGCGAGCGCGAGCGGCGTGCCCCACCACCTACGCACTTAGGCGGCACGCGCGAGCGGCACATATGCGCAGTGACTTCAACCGGACTTGACCTAGTAGGAGCAAAGAGTGTCGTCAGTAAGTCATCGTTCGCAGTCTTACTCAACAAGTCGCAAGCTCCTAGACTTGAGCGTTAAGCGGACATTATCCAACTTAGTATTTTACGCTACAGATTATCTTTGTCAATTAAATAAGTTAGAACCCTTCAATTAAAATTAAAGTTAAATTTTGTTTTAACAATAAAATAACCGCGTTCGCGTAAGGAACATCATCCAAATGTGTAATTATTCAGTGTACTTTAGTGAACCATTTAATACATAATTAAAATTGTTATTGTTAACCAGTGCGTGATTTCTTTATATCCATACATTCATCCATCCTTATTGCTCGGTGAGGACGAACCGCACGAGTATCCTCCTAAAAAATTGTGAGGACGCTCCACACGGACGACACTTTTCTCTTTCTCTCTTACCTCCAATCAAATACCTCTTCCAAATACTTGTCCTACTAATGCCGAAGGTACGTCGCGGTGGTAGAAAATATCATCTACGTCGTCTTTTAAAAGAACTTTACCACGAAACCGAAATTTATAACGATACGTTGGATGTGGAATTAATTGAAGAAGAGAAAGAAAATTTTCCCTCATACCGCCTGATTCCCCTGCAGCCCTCTAGATGGAGGATACCCAACTGGACCTTCCGATTTTGGATACTAGAACCCCCACATATCTGGAAATAAGGCTCCACCATCAGCTTGGATTGTCTTCCCAAGATGTACTTAAGCTTTTGAAATATCGATTCGACACTCTGTTCGGTGCCAATCCTGAGCCAATTGATCTGCCCAGGCAGGTAAGGGCCGAAAAGGGCACAAATCACTCGCAAGGGTCGAAATAGCTTACTTACTTTGGAGTTAGCTCTATGAAGGTATGTAGCTTGTGAGACGTAACAATCGTTATTATCGTTACTATAATTATTATCGTTAATAAAGTTATTATCGTTATTATCGTTATTATTATTATTATGGTTATTAACAATATTATCTTTATAATCGTTATTATCGTTATTATTGTATTTATTATTATTATTATTATTATTATTATTATTATTATTATTATCGTTATTATCTTTGTAAATTTAATTATTATTATTATTATTATTATTATTATTATTATTATTATTATTATTGTTATTATCTTTATAATTTTAATAATTATTATTAAACTGTGATTATCGTTATTAGTGTCGTTAATATGATTATTATCGTTAATATCATTATTATTGTTGCAATCGTTGTTCTTATTATTATCGTTATTATCATTATAATTATTTTATCGTTATTATCTTTGTTATAGTTATTGTGATTATTATCGTTATTATCGCTATAATCATTAATATTATTATTTTCGTTGTTATTGATATTATTATTATTATCGACATTATAATTATTATTATCATTATTATAATTTCTATTCTTATAATTATCATTAACGTTATTATTATTGTTATTATCGTTCCACACTGTGGGTAGCGGGAAGTAGAATACGCCCACAGTATTCCCTACTTGTCGTAGAAGTGACAAAAAGGGACCGTGTGAATGGTGTTTGAATGTTTTTGTACGGCTATTCCTTTCTTTATTCTTCTGTTATATCTTTTTCTATTCTTTCTATCCTTCTCAAGCTTCCTTCCTTTCCTTTTCTTTCCTTTGGGGAGCTTGCCTTACCTATAATAAAATACTCATCATGGATAATACAGCGAAAGGCAAAATAGAGCGTGGGAGGGACACCCACGCCTCGGCGGTGTTAAGTGGTAGTGGGGCAGGCAACCTGCCGTCGTCAATCAGCTACTGCCTGGAGCTTGGCTTAGGCAACCTGACTCCAACTCTTGATTATGCATCAGGAAGAGCACCAAAGGTAGGCGAACTGGCTTGCGGTGTGTCTAAAGTGGCAGGATGGGTAAAATGTGAAGAAAGCCTCTTGGAGGAATGGCAATTGGCTGCCTGGGCCTTTGAGATTATGCAGATCTCCAGCTTGACATCACCTACCCAGCCTGCGATGGTGACACAACAAGATCTAGAGATAATCAAACTCGCGATATCGAAACTCCTCCTAGCCAATATGAGTGCAGCTATTACTAGACAGCCGAACATAAATATTGCAACAAAGCAAGGAATCCCAAAACTAGAGAAGATCATTGACAGCCACGAGTTCATGTATAAATTTTGAACAAAGGTCAATAAGGGAGCGAGGACCTTCCTTCGGGTCTCTCAAAGCCCATGGGCAAACTCTGTAACAGATTCAGGCGCGGTTGAGAGAGTAGCCAAAAGCGTACCGCATTTGCCTGAAGAAAGCTTCAAAAGACCGAGGCAAGAGGCGACGACTGCCGAAGCCACCAAGTAGACGGAGGTCGTCAAGAAGAAGAGAAAGAGGGAAATAACTGTGAAGAAGGCTACGAAACTCCTACCGCAGGAAAAAAGAAGCCGAGCAAATCAGAGGACCGGCCGAGAAAGAGAAAGAAGCCGGACGCTATCCTCCTGCGTAAGGTAAAACTAAACAGACGTAGTCGGAGTTATCCACCAGCGCCTCAAGATCAGCGCTGCAGGGGAAATCGTTAGATCGGTCCGGCAGACCAGAACGGGAGGGGTTCTCCTCGAACTCAAGAGGACCACTGAGGAGACCCGGGCCTCATTCACAGATACCTTGAGGGAAGAAGTAGGAAAAATGAGTAAGATCACCTAACTGGTCCCCAGAGCTGCTATTATTATTATTATTATTATAATTACTCTTATTATTGTTATTCCTGTTTTGTTACTATTACTATTACAATAATTTTTATCGTTAATACGGTTATTATTATTTTTATTATTATCGTTATTAACGTTATTATCTTTGTTATTATTATTATCGTTATTTTCGTTATTCTTATAATTATTATTACCATTATTACCTTTATCATTGTTATTATAGTTATTTTCATGATTATTGTCGTTATTATCGTTACTAGTATTATCATCGTTATTATTACCGATATTAACTTTTTATCATTATTAACGATATTACCGTTTTATCGTAAATCCAATTTCATCGTTATTAATTTTAATATCGTAATTAACGTTATTGTTATTATCTTTATAATTATTATTATTATTATTATTATTATTATTATTATTATTATTACTATTATTAATTTTTAATCATTATTATTAATAATATTATCGTTATTAACTTTGTTGTCGTTATTATAGTTATTATTACAAACATTATTCTTATTATTATTATTATTATCGTTATAATCGCTATTATTTCTATTATTATTATTATCATTATTAAAATTATTATTATTATTTTCATTATTATCAATATTAACGTTGTCATTCTTATCAACGTTATTATCCTTATTATCCTTACTATCGCTTTTATTACTATTATGATCATTACGACCATGATTATCGGTATTATTATTATTATTGTTATTTTTATTATTATTATTATTAACAATAATACCATTATTGTCGTTATTATCGTTATTATTGTTAATATAATAATTATTATTTCATTATTATTATTTTCGTTATTATTATAATTATTATCGTAGATACCTTTATTATTATTATTAATGTCATTATTATCGTTATTAACGTTATTATTTATATTACTGTTATTAATATTATTACCATTATTATCGTTATTATTGTTAATATTTTTATAATGGTTAGTATCGTTATTATCGATCTAATAGTTATAATAGATATTATCGTTATTATTGTCGTAATAAACGTTACGATTACTATTATCGTTCTAATTATCGTTTTAACATTATTATCGTAAATATCGTTATAATAGATATTATCGTAATTATCGTTATTATAGTTATAATCGTTATTATCGTTATTGTCCTTATTATTATCTTTATTTTCATTATTATTTTTATTATTAACGTCAATAACTTTATTACCGTTATTATTGTTAGTATGGTCATTGTTGTCGTTATTATCGTTAGTATCCAATATAATAATTAATATTGTTATTATCGTTATTATTATTATCATTATTCTTATTCTTATTATTATTATTATTATTACCGTTATTATCGTTATCATCGTTACTTTTATAATTATCGTTATTATCATCATTATTAACATTGTTATATTTATTATCATCATTACCGATTTATCGTTATTATGGTTATTATTGTTCTAACTATCGTTGTTATCGTTATTATCATAATCGTTTTAAGGTTATAATTGTTACTTACGTTATTGTCATTATTATATTTTTTACCGTTATTATCGTAGTTAACGTTATTATTGGTATAGTCGTTCATATCGTTATTATTAGTATTACTATTATTATTATTAATATCGTTATTATCGTTATTATTGTTATTTTTATTATTATCGTTAATATTATCATTAGTGTTATAATTGTCGTCATTAACGTTATTATTGTTATTATTTTTATAATGGTTATTATCGTTATTTTCGTGATAATAGTTATAATCGATTTTATCGTTATTATTGTCGTTACAATCGTTACTACTATTTTCATAGTTATTTATATTGTTTTAACATTATTATCGTAATTATCGTTATTATAGTTATTGTCGATAATATCGTTATTGTCATTATTATTAATATTATTACCATTATTATTTTTGATATCAACGTTATTATCGTTATTAACGTTATTATTGTTAGAATGATAATTTTCATCGTTATTATCATTATCATCGTTAATTTCGTTATAATTATTAATATCGTTATTATCGTTATTATTGTTATTGTTGTTTTTATTATTATTATTACTATTATTATTATTATTATTATTATTTTTTTTTAATTTTATTATTATTTTTATTAACGTTATTAATGTTATTATTGCTATTTCCAAGTCTGATCATTTCCGACAGCAGCATTGGTTCGAGAGGCACTATCTTATCATTCCCTCCACTTTGAATATTTCAAATTTCGACAGTCGCTTTGGATTAAAAGTCACACTCATAACATTTTTTCGTTTAGTCGTTATAGTTCCAAGTCAGACATTCACATTGGTTCGATTGGCACTCGCATAAATTTCCATAGAGTAGTCGTATAGTTTCCGACAGTCGTAGTTGTACGCGATGCACTCGCATAAATTAACCTCGCCTGTTCGATATATTTCCAAGTCCGACAGCCATATTGGTTCGACAGTCTCTTGCATAACTTTCCTTCGACTACTCAAAATATTTCCAATTCCGATTGTCTCTTTGTTTCACAAGTCAACCGAATTAATTTCCCTCGTCTAATCGAAATATATCCAAGTCCCACAACCGTATTTGTTCGAGCGGTACTTGCATGACTTACGATCGACAAGTCGAAATTTTTCCTAGTCCGAAAGACGTGTTGGTTTTTGAGGCAGTCGCGTAACTTTCTTACGAATAGTCCGAATATTTCCAAGCTCGACGGTCACATTTGTTCACAAATCATTCGCATATCTATACATCGACTAGTCGATATATTATCATGACCGACAATCGTTTGTTTTGAGTGGAACTTACATTTCATTTGCCCGACTGATCGGAATATTTCTATAGGCAGCAGCTGCATTTGTTCGCAAGTTAATCGCCTAACATTCCATCGACTAGTTTGAAACTTTCCATGTCCGACAGCCGCTTTAGTTTGAGAGGCAATCGCATAACTTTCCCCCGACTAGTGCGAATATTACAAAGCCCGACAGTCGTATTCGTCCGCGAAGCACTCGCATAACTTTCGCTCGACTACTCGCAATAGTACCTAGTTCGACATCCGCATTTGCTCGAGAGGATCTTGCATAATTTCCTCCAACATATCGGAATATTTCCTAATCCAACAGCCGCTTTCGTTAACTAGTCACTACAATAACTTTTCTTCGTCTAATCGGAATATTTCAAAGTCTGATAGCCGCATTGGATCGGGAGGCATACGCATAACTCTCACTCGTTTAGTCGAGAAAGTTCCAAGTGCGACATTCGTTTTGGTATGTGTTACGCACGCATAGGTTTCCCTAGACTTGTCGGAGTATTACCAATACCGACAGTCGTATTGGCCCTAGAGGCTCCCGCATATCTTACCCTGGAATAGTCGGAATATGTTCCAGACCGGCAGCCGTATTTGTTCGGCAGGCACTCACATAACTTTCTCACAACTAGTTGGAATTTTAGCATGTCCGACGGCCGCATTGTTTCCAGAGGCACTTGCATAATTTTCCCTCGACTAGTTGAAATATTTCCTAGCCCGACAGCCGCATTGTTCCGAGATGCATTCGCATAACTTTCCATGCACTACGTCGGTATACTTCCACCCCTACAGTCGCATTGATTCACGAGTTACACACATAACTTTCCCTCGACTTGTTGGAATAAATCGAAGTCCGACAGCCGCATTAGTTGGACAGGCATTTGCATAACATTCCCTTGACTAGACGGGATATTTCCAAGTCTGCCAGTCGCATTGTCTGTAGCAGCACACGCACAACTTTCCTTTGATTAATCGTAAAGTAACGTGTCCGACAGTCGCATTTGTTCGAGACGATCTTGCACTTTTTTCCCCCATCTAATAGGAATATGTCCAATTCCAACAGTCCCGTTTTTGCGAGAGACACTCGAAAATCTTAACCTCGAGTGGTACGTTCATTAAAATCCGCTAATCGCATTGGTTCGATAGCAACTCGCATAAATTTCCCACGACTGTGCGAAATATTTCCAAGTCAAGCAGTCGCATTGTTTCGTGAGCCACTCGCTCAACTTTCCCCGGACTAGTGATAATATTTCTAGGTCCGAAAGTCGCATTAGTTCAACAGACACACGCATGACTATCCCTCGACTATTCGGAATGTTACCAAATCCAATAGTCGCGTTTGTTAAGTCCCCCGCATAACTTTCCCTCGAATAGGCGGAATATTAATATTTCCGTCAGTCGCATTGGTTCAAGAGGCACTCGCATAAATTTAGCTCGTCTACTCGCAATATTTCTAAGACCTATAACTGCTTTGTTTCTAGAGTAACTGGTATAGCTTCTCCTCGACTAGTAGGAATACATATAATTGCAACAGTCGTATTGTTTGAGAGGCACTCTCATAAATTTCACTCGACTAACCGGAAGACTTCCTGCTGGTATTGTTTCAAGACTGCCGCTTTGTTTCAAAAGGCAATCGCATAAATTTCCCCCAACTATTCGAATTATTTCCAAGACCGACAGTCGTATTGGGTCCAGAGTAAAATGCACCAATTTCCCTCGACTAGTTGGGATAATACCATACCCGCCGATCTTATTAGTATAATAAGCACTCGCATAACTTTCCCTCGAGAGATAGGAATTTTTTCCAGACCGACAGCCACATTGGGTCGAGAGCCACTCTCATTTCTTTTCCTCGACCAGTCGGAATATTTTTAAGTCCATTAGTAGCATTCACAAATCATTAGTAGCAGTTCACAAGTCACTCGCATCACTTTTCATCGAATAGGCGGAATATTTTCAAGTACGACGGTCGCTTTGCTTCGAGTGGTAGTCGCATAAGTTTCCCATGATTCGTCGGAATATTTCCAAGGCCGACAGTTGCATTGGTTCGAGTGGCTCTTGCATAATTTTCGCCGACTAGTCGGAATATTTCTATTCCTGACATTCGCTTTGGTTTACTAGTAACTCGCTTAACTTCCCATGACTAGTCGAATTATTTCCAAGTTCAACAGCCGCCTTTGCAAGAGAGGCAAAGCTTTCCCTCGATTAGACGGAATATTTCCAAGCCCGACAGTCGGATTGGTTGACAAGATACTCGCTCAATACTCGCTCATCGAGTAGTTGGTATATTTTCAAGTCTGACCCTCGCATTGGATCTAGAGTCACTTGAATATCTTTTCCTCGACTATTTGGACTACTTCCAGGTCCGATTGTCGAATTAGATCTAGAATCACACGCACGCCTTTCCCATGACTATTAGTAATATTTTCAATTCCTACAGCTCCTTTGGTTCGAGAATCACTCGCACAAATTACACACGACTAATCGGGATATTACCAAGTCCGGTCACCGCATGAGTTCTAATATAGCTCGCATAACATTCCTTCGACTACTCTGAATAATTCTAAGTAAGATATTCGCTTAGGTTCGAGTGGCACTCGCATAAGTTTCTCTCCTTTAGTGGAAATATTTCCAAGGCCTACAGCAGAATTGATTTGGGAGGCACTCGCAAACTTTCACTCGACTAGTCAGGATACTTCCAAGCCCAATATATGCATTGTTTTACAAGATACTCGTATAACCTTCCCTCGACTATTCGGGATATTTCCAATCCCGATAGTTGCTTTGATACATAAGTCGCCCTTATAACTTTCCCTTGATTAGTTGGAATGGATCCAAGTTCGCTAGTCGCTTTTGTTTGGTGGCTGTCGCATAACTTTCCCTTGACTCGTCATAATATTTTCGAGCCCGACAATCGCATAGGTTCAGAAGTTACTGGCATAACTTTCCCTCGACTTGTCGGAATGATTCCAAGAACGACATTCGCATTAGTATGGGAGGCACTCGATAACATTCCCTAGACCACTGGGAATATTCCCTATACAGACAGTCGCTCTGGTTCACATGTCACTCGCATAACTTTCCTTCAAATATTTGGAAAGGTTACAATTGCGTCAGTCTCTTTGGTTCGCGTGGCAGTCGCATAAGTGTTACTTGACTAGTTTTAATATTTCTAATTCCGACAATCGTAATGTTTTGAGAGGCACTCGCATAACTTTTCTTCGACGAGAAAAAATATTTCGAAGCCCTATTGTTGCAATGCTGCATAAGTACCTCGCGTAACTTTCCTCTGTAAGGCGGAATGTTTCTAAGACCAACAGCAATATTGGTTCTAGAGGCACTCGCATAACATTCCCTTGACTAGTCGTAATACTTCCTAGTCCGACAGTCGCATTGGTTCAAAAACTACTCTCATAACTTTCCCTCGACTAGTCCGAATATGTCTATGTCCGACAGCCGCATTTGTCCGAGAGGCACTCGCATAAATTTCCCTCAACCGTTCGAAAGATTTCTAAGCCCGACAATCACATTGGTTTAGTAATCACTCGCCTAACTCTCCTCGACAAGTCTGAATATATCCAAGTACTACAGCGGCACTGGTTTGAGATGCAGCCGCATAACTTTCTATCAACTAGTCGTAATATTCCCAAACCCAATAGTCGCTTACAAGACACTCGCATTAATTTCTCTCGACTAGTCGGGACAATTACAAGACCGACCATCGCATTGGTTCTAGAGTAACTCGCATAACATTCCTTCGACTGTTCGAAACATTTCCAATACCGACAGTCGATTTGTTTCACAAGTAACTGTCAAAACTTTTCTCGACTAATCGAAATGGTCCCAATTCTGCCAGTCGATTTGGTTCGAGTTGCCGCCGCTTGAGTTTCGCTTGAATAGACGAAATATTTCTAAGCCCAACAGTCGCATCGGTTCACAAGTTACTCGAATAATGTTTCCTCGTCTATTCGGAATGATTCCAAATCCGACATTTGCTGTGTTTCGAGTGGAACTCGCATAAAGTTCCTCCTATTTGTCGGAATATTTCCTAGTACGACAGAAGCATTTGTTCGAGAGGCACTGGCATAATTATCCCACACTATTAGAAATATGTCCAAGTCCGTCTGTCTCATATGTGCTAAAATCACTCGCATAACTTTTCTCGACTAGTAGGTTTATTTCTGAGTTCCACAGGCGCATTGGTTCGATTGTCTTTCGCATAACTTTCCCATGACTAGTTGGAATATTTCCATGCCCGAAAGACGCATAGGTGCGAGTGGAACTCCCAAACACTTTCGACGACTAAACGCAGTAATTATAAGTCCGACAGTTGCAATGGTACGAGAGGCACTTTCATAATATTCCCTCGACTTGTCTGAATATTTTTAGTTCCGATGGTCGCATTTGTTCGAGTGTAACTCTCATAACATTCTCTCGATCTGTCGGAATATTTCTAAGTCCGACGGTTGCATAGGTTCGAGTAGGTCTATCATAAAATTCTCTCGACCAGGTGGAATATTTTTAAGTTCAACATTCGCATTGATTCGAGACGCACTCGCTTAACATTCTCTCGACATGGTGGAATGTATGTATGTTGGTCAGTCTTACTGATTCGAGATGCACTCTCATTACTTTCCCTCGACTAGTAAGAATATTTCTTATATCTACAGTCACATCCGCACAAGGGGAACTCGCTAAACTTCCCTCGTCTCGTCGCCACAATTTTAAGACCGAAAGGCGCAATGGTGCGAGAGGCATTCTCATAACTTTCCGTCAACTAGTCTTAATATTTCTAAGTACACCAGTGGCATCGATTCGACTAGGATTCGCAAAATTTTCGATCGACTAGTCGGAATACTTTCAAGCCCGAAAGTCGTATAGGGTCGAGTGGCACTTTCATCTTTTTCCTCGACTATTCGGATTATTTCTATAGTCGACAGTCTCATTTGTTCGAGGGGCACATGTATAAATATCCATCGAGTAATTGAAATATTTTCAAGTCCAACAGTTGCACTGGTTCGAGTTTGTCTCTCTTGACATTCTCTCGACTAGATGGAATATTTTTAAGTTCGACAGTTACACTGGTCCAAGAAGCACTCATATAACTTTCTCTCGCCTAGTCGTAATATTTCCAAGCCCGACAGATGCAATAGTGCGAGAGGAACTTTCATAATTTTTTCTTGACTAATCAAAATGTTTCCAAGTCCGAAAGTTGCATTTGTTCGAGGGGCACTATCAGCATTTTTCCATGACTATTAGGAAAGTGTCTTGGTTCGACAGTCGCATTGCTTCCAGAGGCACACTTATAAGTATCTGTCGACTAGCGGGAATATTTCCAAGTCCGATAATCGCATTAATTCGAGGGACACTCTTATAACTTTCCCTCTACAAGTGGGAGTATTTCTTATTCCAACAGTTGTACTCTTTCGAGGGTATGTCGTATAATTATCCCTCTTCTAGTCGGAATATTTTCAAGTTTGAAAGTGACATTGGTTCGTGTAGTACTCGTATATCTTTCACTAGACTAGTCGGAATATTTCCAAATCCTTTAGTCGCATATGTTCGAGGTGCACTCGCATTACTTTCCCTCGTCTAGTTGCAATATTTCCAAGTCCGTCAGTCCCAATGATTTGTGATGCATTCGCATAACTTTTCCCCGATTAGTCGGAATATTTCTAAGTACGACAGTCTCAGGGGAACTGGAGGCACTCTCATAATATTCCCTAGACTAGTCTGAGAATTTTTAGGTCCGACAATTGCATTGGATCGAGAGTTACTCGTATAAATATCTTTCCTCATTTCGGAATATTATCAATACTGTGGTTCACAAGACATTCACATAAATTTCCCTCGACTAATCGGAATATTTCTAATTCCAATAGTCGTGACCCTTCGAGAAGTCGCAATTTTACCCTACTATTCGGAATATTTCAAAGTCCGACACTCGCATTGTTTCGAGACGTACTCGGATAACTTTCCCTCGGCTAGTCTGAAAACTTCCAAGTCTGACAGTCGCAATTGTTTTTAAGTCACTCGTAACTTTCCCATGATTAGCCAGAATATTTCTAGGTCTGACATTGACATTGGTTCAAGAGGCACTCGCATAACTTTCCATCGGCTAGTTTGAATATTTCCAAGTACGACAGTCACATTGGTTCACAATTCACTCGCATTACTTTCCCTCGACGAGTCGGAATATTTATAGGTCCGACTGTCGCATTGTTTCGAGATTCACTCGCATAACTTTCCTTCGAATAGTCCTAATAATTCTAAATCTTTCAGTCGAATTGTTCCGAGAGGCTCTCGCACAACTTTATCTCGACTAGTTGGAACATTTCTGACTCCGATAAACGCTTTCGTTAACAAGTCACTCGCATAACTTTCCCTGTACTAGACGGAATATTTCCAAATCCGACAGTCGCATTGTTTCAACAGGCACTCGCATAACTTTCGTACGACTCGTCGGCGTATTTCTAAATCCGACAGTCCCGTATTATGATTATTATGGTTTTTTATTCATTATTATGATTATTATGACTATTATTTTGTTAATTACGGTTATTATTATGATTATTATGATTATTAATGCGAATATTATTCTGAATTTTATGGTTATTATGAATTTTACTATGATTATTATGGTTATTATGCTTATTATTAGTATTATTATTATAGTTCTTATCTGTCATATTAAAATCATTATTATTATTATTAGGATCATTATTATTATGGCTATTATTATTATGATTATTATTGTGATTATTATAATAATTGTGGCTATTATTATTCTTATTAAGTTTATGATTTGTATTATATTTATTATAATAATTATTATTATTATGATTATTATCATTATTGTGATCATTATTATAACCATTATGATTATTATGATTATAATTATGTTTATTATAATATTATGAACATTATCATGGCTTTTATTATTATTATGTTTATTGTGAATATTATTACGATTAGTATTAAGATTAATAATATTATTATGAGTTATATTATTCTTATAAGTACTATTATACCCTTTATGATAATTAATATGATAATTGTCATAAATAATTATTATGTTTATTTTGATTATTATTTTCATTGTGTGTATTATTATTATTATTATGATTATTGTCATGATTATTATGTTAATCATTATTATTATTACGATTATTATGTTTATTATGACTTTTATGGTTGTTATTAAGTTTAATACATATATTATGCTTATTATTGTGATTATAATTATAATTATTAAGATTTTCATTATAATTGTAATTATTATTTTTATTATTATTATTGTGGTTATTATGGTTATTATTGTGATTTTTAATTGTATTATTATTATTATTATTATGTTTAGTATATTAATTATTAGTATTATTATGATCATTGTGATCTTTATGATTATTATTGTCATTATTTACATTATTATGATTTTTATTATAATTATGTTTCTTATGATTATTATTATGATTATTGTTATGGTTATCATGACGATAATTATGATTCTTATTGTTAATGTGATTATTAGTATGTTTATTTTTATTGTTAATATGGTTATTATGATTGTTATTATTTTTGTTACGATTATTATCTTTATAATTAAGATTATGATTGTAATTATTATTATTAATATTATAATTGTGTTTATTATGGTTATTATTCTGATTATGAAGATTATTAAGATTATTATTAAGATTATTATTGTTTTTGCATCTATTATCATTATTATGATTAGTATTATGATTATTGTTGTTATGATTATTAATTAGATTATTATGATTTTTATTATATTTATTACGATAATTATAATTGTTATGGTAAATATAATATTTATAAGGATTATTATTATGATTCTTTTGAACAATATTATGATTATTATGATTATTATGATAATTATGATTATTATAATTATTAAGATTATTATTATTATTATTAGGATTTTTATGGTTATTATGAATATCATTATGATCATTATAGATATTAAAATTATTATTATGTCCATTATGATTATTTTTATAATTATCTTGATTATTATAATATTTATTAAGAATATTATATTTATTATTAAAATTATTATGACTATTACTATTCTTATTAAGATTATTGCGGTTATTTTATTTTGATGGCAATAATTATGATTTTTTTTCTACATTAGCATGGTTATTATGATTATTATCATGGTTATTGTTATTATTCAGATTATTATTATTAATAGCAATATTCTTATGATTATTACATTTATTATTATGATTATTATGGTTTTTATAAACAATATTATGATTTTATGGTAATTTAATGGTAATTATGAATTTTATTTTGATTATTATAATTTTTAAGACTATTATTATTCTCATGCGGATTATTATAGACATTTTATTATTTATGATAATTATTATGATTATCATGATAATTACCATTATTATACATATTATTATGATAATACGATTACTATTAGTTTTATTTTGCACATAATTATTATTCTTATTATTATTATGTGTATTATGATTATAATTTTTATAATTATTATTATTATATTTATTATGATTATATTATTAATAATATGGTTATTATGATTATGATTATGATTATTATTTCGATAATTATCAGATATATTACAATTATTAAGAACATTATGAATATTATTATTTTCTTCATGATTATGATTATGATTATTATGAATACTATTGTAATGATTTTAATTATTATGATTATTTTTAAGATTATTATGATTAATTTGAATATTATTATGATTATTATTATTATGATTATGTTTATTATTATTATGATTATTATGGTTATTATGATTTTTATTATACTTTTTATGATTGTTAGAATGATTATTATTTAGCTTACAATGATTATTGTATGTATAATGAATATTACTATGATTAATATGATAAATATGATTATTATTATGATTATTATCAGCATTATTATGCTGAATAAAATTATTGCGATTCTAATAATGATCATTATGATTATGATTATGATTATTATGATTATTATTAGTATTATTATAATTATTTTTAATATTATTATTCTTAACAATATTATTATGAATGTCATAATAATTATGATAATTATGATTATTGTAATTATTATGATTATTATTACAATTATTATTTTTATTATTATTATTAATATAATCATTATCCTAATTTTTATGATTATAAAAATTTATATTATGTTTATTATGAAAACTATTATGATTATTATGATTATTATTATGATTAATTTTATGCCTCTTATGGATGTTTTTATGATTATTATGGTTATTATGATTGTTATTGTAATTATAATTATAATTTATTATAAAGATTTTCATTATGATTGTAATTATTATTTTTATTATTATCATTGTGGTTATTATGATTATTATTATGATTAACACTAAGGTTATTATTACGTCTATTATTCCTGTCATTATGATTCTTATTATTATTATTGTTATTATTATCCTTGTTGTTATAATCGTTATAATTGTCATTATCGTTATTATCGTTATTATTATTATCATCGTTATTATCGTTATTACTATTATTATTATTATTATTATTATTATTATTATTATTATTATCATTATTATTATTATTATTATTATCATTATTAAAGTTATTATCATTTTAACACTTTCGCTCCGGAGCGCTTGCGCCACAATGTGTTTGCTGTGAGCGGAACACATTACTTTACGCGTATTGGACACTGCAATAGGGAATGCTTCGAAGTAATTGTAAGTAGTTTCTTGTTCTCTAAATTTTACAATGACATTTATTATATTCAGTAATATCATCTTACTTTTTAAAATATAAGAATGTATATTCAAAGTTTATGTTTTTTAATATTTTATTATAATGTTCATGTAATATTTGTAATACAACGAAATTATTAAAGTATTTTAAGCCGAACATAAATCGTGTTTGCTCTCACTCGCGAAAAATATTCTCTTAAATTTTCTTTTCACCATGAATAAAATTGTGTCCAAATAATTAAATATTTAAAAACTGAACATATTATAACAAAGGCAGAAACTGTATATTTTTTGATATATACCCGTCTCTGGCAGTGTCCTAAAGAAGACTGAAAATGTGTATCGTTAAAACGAAACCCAATATCGTCTTGTCGTTAGTGTTTTATTTCGTTATAGTTATTTGCTTTTAAGGTATGCAACGTTGACAGATACTCGAATAATAAGAATATCTCATGCAAAGAATGAAATCAAAGTATATATGTTATGAACGTATATGTACGCTCTTCGTACCTGAGCACACGCTTTTTATTAATTGTCGTCAATTTAAATATTATCTTTACTATTGTTATTATTATTATCCCTATTTTCGTTATTATCGTTATTAATGTGATTGTCGTTAATATTGTTATAATCGTTATAATCGTTATTATTTTTTTTATTGTTAATATTGTTTTTATCATTATAATCGTAAATACCGTTGTTATTATTATTATTATTACTATTAGTATTATTATTATTATTTAATTATCATTAGTATCATTATTATCGTTTTTATCGTTATAATCGTTAGTATAGTTATCAGCGTTATTATCGTTATTATTGTTATTATTATTATTAACGTTATAGTCGTTGTTATTATTGTTATTATTATTACTATTATTATTATTGTTATTGTCGTTATTTTCGATATTATTACTATTATTATTTGTATTATTATTATCGCTAGTAATTTCGTTATTATCGTTATAATTATTTTTGACGTTAATATTACCGTTATTAACGACATTATCGATATTATTAATATTATTATTGTACTAATATTATCTTTATTATCGCTATTGTCGTTTATATCGTCAATTTTATTATTATCCATATTATTATTTTTATCAATATCATTATTATATTTATTATCGTTGTTATAGTAATTACCGTTATTGTCGTTATTATCGTTATTTATATTAAAATCGTTATTATAATTATTATTCTTATTATCTTTATTATGGCAGGTATCGTTATTGTTATTATCGTTATTATCTTTATTATTATTATTATTATCTTTATTATCTTTATAATCAATATTATCGTTATTATCATTATATTCGCTATTTTTGTCATTATCGATTTTATTATTAATCTTATTACTTTTATCGATATTTTCTTTGTTATTGTTATTCATGTCATAATCGTTATTATCCTTATAATCGTTAATATCGTTATTATCATTAGTATGGTTTTAATTATTTTAATCGCTATTATGGTTATTTTTGATATAATCGTTTTATTCTTACAAGCTTTATTTTCGTTATTATCGTTATTAACGTCATTTACGTTATTATCTTAATAATTATTATTTACCTTATTATCGTTATTATCATTATTATCGTTATTATTGTTATAATTAAAAATATTATTATTATTATTATTATTATTATTATTGATGTTATTATCATTATTTACGTACTAATCGTTATTATAATTATTAATATTAATATTATAATTATTAACGATATTATCGATATTATCTTTATTATTGTTGTTGTTGTTATTATTCTTATAATGGTTATTATCTTTGTTATCGTTATTATCATTATTACCCTTATTATCGTTTTTATTATTATTATGTTTATTATTATTATATTTTTTCAATATTATTATCATTATTGATATTATAATGTTTATAAGATTATTCTTGTTATTATCGTCATAATCGTTATCATCATTACAATCATTATTTTTATTTTTATCTTTATTATTAATATTATTATTGTGATCTTTATTATCATATATCGTTATTATCGTTACAATGGTTATTATTCTTATTATCGTTATAATTATTTTCATCTGAATTATTGTTTTTATTATTATAATAATTATTATTATTTTTTATTATTATTATTATTATTATTATTATTATTATTATTATTATTATTATCATAATTATCATTATTATCGTTATTATTGTAATTTAAGTCATAATCGTTATTATCGTTAATATCGTTATTATCGTTATTATCGTATTTATCGATATTATAGGTATTATCGTTATAAACGTTAATAGAGTTATTATCGATATTACCGTTATTTATATTAATATCGTTAATATTACTATTATCATTATAACCATTTTTATCATTATTATTGTTATTATCGTAATTATCGTTGTAATAGTTCTTAGCATTATTATCATTATTATTTTAATTATTATTATTACTATTATTATCGAAATTATAATCATTATTATCGTTTTTATCGTTATTATTATTATTTTCGTAAATATTTTTATTGTTATTATTATTGTTATTATCGTTATTATAAATGTTATTGTTCTCATCGTTCTTATTATTATTGTCATTATTATACTTATTTACGCTATTATTATTATTATAATCGTTATTGTCATTATAAACGTTTTATCGTTATTATCGTTACTATCCTTATTACCGATATTAACGTTATTATCGTTATTAATATTATAATTATTATAATTTTATTATTATTTTTAGAATTATTATTATTATTATTGTTATAATTGTCGATATGATCGTAATTATCGTTAGAATTAATATTATCGTTACTGTTATCGTTATTAACGTTACAATTTTTATTATCGTTATGTCGTTGTAATTAAGATTATCGCTATTATTACCATTATTAATGTTTTTATTGTAGGAATACATCGATACTCTTTCTCTCCGGTCGGATTTTCTTATAAATTAATATTTTCGATAAATTTTTATATATTCTAACAATCTTTAGTGTATGATGAATAGAGTAAAGTATTATTTAAACAATAGTAAGTTTATTTAGACATTGAAAATTTTGAAAAAAGCTAAAATAATTTTAATTTTATATACGGATTCTTCAAAGATCTTATTTCTCCATGATTGTGGGGCCGGAAGAACCTAATGATATTAAGCACAAAATCAAATCATTTCAGACTGACAATCTGATCTTACATTGGAATTTTATTCCTATCATTGTAACATACAATTTCAATAGCAAAATTGAAAAGTCGCTGAAGAAAAGCACTACCCCAGGTGCCAGCTCAGAAGGAAAATCCACCTTTGCGTTATGCAATGCATCGGGACCTAGGGTTTGGGGAGTTCCAACATCTGCAATAAAGATGAGTCGGAGCATCCTTGGAATCCTTTCAGACATAAGATTAAAAAGAAGTTCTTTCCGGGCACTTTAATTATGAATTCTTTGCTGAAAGTTGGTAAACAATAGGAATTAGAACTACTTATGGATAGAAACGATATACAAATTTTATCAGATCAGGAGCAACGTTTTTGGATAAAAATGTGACAGAAACAAAGACTATAGAATCTTTAATGGCAAGCCTACGATTAAAATTATGAAAGGAATGTCAATCTTGGGAACAGCCTTTTATATCCATAAAGATTATTAAACTGTGTAACTAAATTCTAATTTCGCTAAGTAAGGATGTCTCTTATGATAATGAAATGCATAAATAAATTATACATTTTTATTAATTGTCATGCACTAATAAATAAAGACAACCCAAGTAAGAACTCAAATAAAGTAAAGGAATTCTGGGACCTTTTGGACGATGATATGTCTTATTACTTGGAGATTTCAATGCCCAAATAGGAAGAGAGAGATTTGATAGACCAATAGAGAATATGCTGCACAATAAAAGACAAATAGAAATGGAATGTGATTGAATACTATTTGTAAAAACTTTCAAATGAAGGTAATATCGACTTCCTTCAAAAAATTGCCAAGAAGAGCTAAAAATGGATTTCTCCAAATCCAATGCTAGGTGAATTTCAAGTAGATCGTATAGCTATATCCAAAAGAAATATGACAGAAATTATGAATGTCAAGGTAGTAAGAAGCAGAGAATTTGACTCTTATCTCTAATTGTCTAAAATCCAACTCAAATTCTTCCTCAACAGAAATCACAGAAGAGGGGAAAAAATAAATAAGTACAAAACAAATAGACTTCACATTACACAAGAAATTTTGGAAATATTTCAGGGAGAAATAAAAGTAACTCATCATGGGAAGTGGCAAGATTTATCTAAAGAAATAACGAACGCAGCCCAGAAAACATTTGGACTCGCCAAGCATAGAAAAAAACCTTGGTAGAATCAAATATGTGAAGATGCATTACAGGATAGAACAAAACTTTGGAAAATGTGAAAATCCTCGGGGAAGACTGAACACCATGACCAATTCAAACAACAAAGGAAAGACACTGCTAGAATAATAAGGGGAGTTAAAATATCTTTCGAAAAATCACTACTTATCGACATACAAAACAACTTTGTTAAAATTAATTCACGAAATTTCTATCAGAATTTTAAGAGTCAATTAAAGGGGTATCAAGCGCCTAGTACATGCTTCAAAGATGAAAATGGTAAACTTAGCCTAATCAATGCTGAAAACTGTGAAATACTTGCGAAACTCTTCGACTAACTTTTAAACTGCCCTGAACCAAAACGTATATTGGAATTCTCTGCAACAACTAAAAATATGGAAGAAGATATACCACCCAATGCTGAAGAAATTAAAGAAGCAATTAAAAATCTAAAAAATTATAAAGCTAGTGGAGAAAACTCTATAACAGCTGAACTTTTGAAATGGTCTCAGTCAAAAATCATTGAGGAGCTAAAGTTAATCATCGAAGATATTTGGAGAACAGAGAGGTTTCCAGAAGAGTGGAATTTCTAAGTGGAGCTCTATTTCTGAGTGGAGCTCTAATTCACACATTACATAAAAAAGGGGACAAACAGGACGATGATAATTATAGAGGCATCTCTCTTCTGCAAACTGCATACAAGGTAATCTCAAATATATTGCTGAATAGAATAGAAACAATACTTGACAAGCAACTGGGCGGGTATCAAGCTTGATTTCGAAAAGTTAGAACTTGTTCAGAACAAATTTTTAAAATCCATAATTCGCTATAAGATACTGAATTCAAAGGACATATTTGTAAAATTTATAAATTTTAAAAAGGCATTTGACTCGGTTGATAGTGAAACCATAAATAAAACAATACGTGAATTTGGAGTTAAAAATAAATTGGCAAACTTAATACGTGAAACACTGACACGATTTCAAAAGTAAAATTTATGGGTGAGATATCTAATTCTATTGAGATAAATACAGATGTAAGGCAAGGTGATGGTTTATCACCTTTTCTGCTCAACTGTGTTCTAGAAAAAAATGGCAGAATTATGAAGATAAAGCTAAAAGAACAAAACATTCGCCAGTAACTTTGGGGAGAAAAAACAAAGGCATTGAAATATGTTGCCTAGCATTTGCAGACGATTTTGCTATAGTGTCAGACAACCTAAAAAGTGCAACAACACAAATCAATCTCTTGGAAGAAATAGCTAACAAAGCAGGTTAGAAAATCTTCGTAGAAAAAACTAAATTTATTAAAAACATCAAGAACGCTCAAAAATTTTTAACTAGAGATATTGGTTCAATGGGAAAAGTAAAGAAATTCAAATACCTGGGAGAAATAATTCAAGAAAATGGTTCAGAATAATCTACAGTAGAAAAAAGTTACGAAAGATGGAAATAGCATATGGTATCACTAAGACTTTTTACAACAAAAGTGTTTATCTAAAAATCTTAAAATAAGGCCCTATGCTACAGTAGTGAATCCGGAATGCTTATACGCGAGTGAATGCTTGGTAGTAAATTACAGATTAGATAAAATAGAAGTACTAGAAAGGAGAATCATGAGGAAAATATTAGGTCCCGTGAAAACAACAAAAGTATGGAAATTAATATCTAATGACGAAATATACAGGGACAAAGAAGGCATAACAGAAACGATAAAGAAAGGAAAACTGCAATTATTTGGCCATATTTACAGAATGGATGAATCCAGATTATCAAAGAGGATATCCTTGTACCTTTGGGAGGAAAAGGCAAACTAGCTGGATTCAAGAGGTAAAGAAAGATCTAGAAAGAAATAATATAAATGAGGAAGAAATTATAGACAGAGAGATTTTTAGAAATAGGTTATTAAAAATGGATGGATTCCAAGGAAGATTGAAGAAGTAACCTGGTGCGAAGTGATCTGAAGACAGAAAGAAACAGCATAGTAAAAGATGAAGGAATATTGGATGGAAATGAAAATAAAACAGCTAAGTGTGAAGAATTGAAATTGGCACGTGATCCCTAGCAGGCCTCATCGAAAGAAGAAGAGGAATGAATTATCGTTATAAAAGTTATTATCGTTATTATTGTTATTATCGTTATTACAGTTATTACCTCTATAATTCATATTATCCTAACTATCTTTATTAACAGTATTTCTAATGTTACTGTTATTATTATTATTATTATCATTACCGTTATTGTCATTATTATCGTTATAATCATTATATTTATCATTATCGTTATTAATAATATTATTATTATTTTCGATATTATCGTTATTATCCTATTGTAGTTATTATCGTTATTATCCATATAATTGTTATTATCGTTATTATTATTGTTATTATTATTATTATTATTTTCGTTATTATTATCGTTAATATCGTTATAATCGTAATTATTGTTATTATCATTATTAACATAATTACCGTTATTATAATTATTTTCGTTATTATTGTTATTATTATGTTTATTATTATCGTTATAATCGTTGTAATTGTTATTATTGTTATGATCGTTATTATCCTTATTATTATTATTATTATTATTAGTATTAATATTATCGTTAATATTATAGTTATTAACGTTATTATCTTTATTATCATTATAATCGCTATAATTAAGATTATCATTATTATTATCGTAATTATCGTTATTATCGTTATTATTGTTATTATAATTAATATCGTTATACTCGTTGTTATTATTATTTTTAATATTATTATAATTATTATCGTTATTATCATTGTCATTGGTATTATAATTATTATTTTTATTGATATTATCATTAATATTGAAATTATTATTATCGATATAATCATTTTTGTCGTTATTACCGTTATTATCTTTATTATTAATATTATTATTAACGTTATTATCTTAATTAGTTTTATGAATTTTATTAATATTATCGTTATTATCATTATTATCGTTATTATCGTTATTATTGTTATTATTATTATCGTTATTATCAATATCATCGTTGTTATCGTCATTATTGGTATTATTATTATTATTATGATCGTTATTATCTTTATTATTGTTATTATTATTAATGTTACTGTCGTTATTATCGTTATAATTTTAATTATTATTACCGATATTGTCGTTATGATGGATATTATTCTTATAATTATAGTCGTTATTATCGTTAATATTGTTATTATCAATATAATTATTGTTATTATTATTGTTATTATCGTTAATATCTTTATGAATATTATTTTTATTACTATTAACCTTATAACGTTATTATCGGTATTATTATTATTATTATAGCTGTTATCCTTATTATCATTATTATTGTCATTACTATTATCGTAACTATCTTTATTATTATTATCGTTATCATCGTTATTTCCGTTTTTATTAATATTATTATTATCGTTATTATCGTTATTATGGTTAATATTATTATTATTGTTATCGTTTTTATCTTTATTATCATAATTATTGTTATTATTATTATTATTATTAATATCGTTATTATTGTTATGATTATTATTATTATTATTATTGTTATTATCATTATTATCATTTTTATCGTTATTAATGTTAGAATAATTATTGTGATTATCTTTATTATCTTTATTATCTTTAGTATTATTATTATTATTATCGATATTTCTATTATTATTGTTATTAATATTATCGATATTATCGCTATTATCTTTATTATAAGTATTAATGATATTATTATTATTATTATCTTTATTTTCATTATTATTAATATTATAATTATTAGTTTTATAATTAGTATCGGTAATATTGTTATTATTATTATCGATATTATCGATGTTATCGTTATTATTTTTTTCGTTATTATCGTTATTATCGTTCTTATTGTTATTATTGTTATTATTACTACTATTACTATCGTTATTATCGTTATTATCGTTATTACGGTTATTACTAGTAATACTATTATCGTTATATTTGTTATTCTCGATATTATTCTTATAATTATTATTATTTTTATGTTTGTTATCGTTAATATTGTTATTATTATTAATATTATTGTCGATATTATCCTTAATGTTCATATTATTATCATCGATATTATCGTTATTATGATTATCATTATCATTGTTGTTATCGTTATTATTATTATCGATATAATCGTTATTACCGTTATTATTGTTATACTTATTAATATTATTATCGTTATTTTCATTAATATTGTAATTACAATTATTATCTTAATCGATATTATCGTTAATATTGTTATTGTTATTATCTATATTATCCTTATTGTCGGTACTATTATTACCGTAGTTATCGTTAATATCGTTATTATCATTATTATTTTAATTACTACTACTATTATTGTCGTAATTATCGTTATTATTGTTATTATTATTGTTATTATCGATATTATAATTAATAATGTTATTATTATTAACGATATTATCGTTATTATCGTTATTTCAGTTGATATTATTATTATTATTATTATTATCGTTATTATCATTACTTTCGTTATTATTACTATTATTGTTATTAAAATTATCGTTGTTATCGTTAATATCGTTTTATCTTTATTAATATTAATATTATTATTATTATCGTTATTATTATTATTACCATTGTCGTTATTATCGGTATTATTATTATCGTTATTTTCTTTATTATTGTTATTGTTGTTGTTATTATTATAATTATCGTTATTATCGATGTTATCGATATTAATGTTACTATTATAATCGTTCTTATTATTATTATTATTATTATTATTATCGTTTTCATACTATTTAATCTTATTATTATTATTATTATCTTTATTATCGTTATTATCGCTATTATTATTATTAATATTATCGTTATTATCGCTATTATTATTATTAATATTATCGTTATTATCGTTATTATCGATATTATTGTTAATATTATTATTAATATTATTGATATTATCTTTATTATAGTTAATATCGTTGTTATTATTATTATTATTATTATTATTATTGTTATTATTAGTATTATTGTTATTACTATTATTATTATTATTTTTAATGTTATTATCGTTATTATCGTTATTTTTCTTATTATTATTTTCGCACCTATCATTATTGTCGTTATGGTCTTTATTATTATTATTATCAATATCGTTTTTATCTTTTATTATCGTTATTATTATTACTACTTTTGTCGTTATTATCGTTATTATTATTATCGTTATTATCTATATTATTGTTATAATTGTTTCTATTATTTTTATAATTATCGTTAGTATCGTTATTATCATTATTATTATTACCGTTATTATCGTTATTATCGTAGTTATCGTTAATATTATTAATATTATCTTCGTTATTTTCATTATTATTGTTATTATAATTATTGTTATCTTTGATACTATCATCATTATTGTTATTATTATAATTATCGTTATATCGTTACTATTGTTATTACTATTATTTTATTATCTTTATTATTGTAATTATTATTACCATTATTATAATTATTATTGTTATTATCGTTTTTATTATTATTACTATTATTATTTTTATCGTTATTATTGTTATTATTGTTATTATTACTATTATTATTATCGTTATTATCTTTATTATTTTTTTTAATAATATTATTAGCATTTTTATCGTTAGTATCGTTTTTATAATTATAATTAATATCATTATTATCGTTATTATCATTATTATCGTTATTATTATTATTATTATTGTTATAGTTATTATTGTTATTATCCTTATTTTTATTAATATTATTATCGCTATTTTCATTATTATTGTTATTATATTATTATTTTCTTTGATATTGTCGTTATTATAGTTATTACTATAATTATCCTTATTATTATTACCGTTATATTCGTTATAACCGTTAATATTGTTTTTATTGTTATTATTATTATCAATATTACCGTTAATATTCTTATCATTATTAACGCTATTACCGTTATTATTGTTATTATATTTTCGTTATTATCGTCATTATCGTTATTATAATATTATTATTATCGTTTATATCATTATTATCGTTATTATTGTTTATTGTTATTACTATTATCGTTATTATCGTTATAATTGTTATTATTGTTATTATTGCTAACTTTATTTTCGTAATAATCTTTATTATTATTATTATTATTATATTAGTTATTATCGTTATTATGGTAATTATTAATTTAACAATTATTGTTGTTGTCGTTAATACTATTATCGTTATAGCTGTTTTTCTCATTATTATTTTTATTATTGTTACTATTGTTAATATTACTACTATAATTATCTATTTATCGTTATTACCGTTATTATTATTATTATTATAATTATTGTACTACTTATTATTGTTATCTTTATTATTATTATTACTTTTTATCTTTATTATCGTTATTATCTTTATTATTGTTATTATTGTTGTTTTTATTAACATTATTAACGTTATTATCGTTATTGTTGTTATCATTATTTTTATTTTTATCGATCTTATCGTTAATATTGTTGTTATTATTATCGATATTACGGTTATTATAGTTATTATTATTATAGTCATTATCGTTATTAATGTTATTATTGTTATTAATTTTATTATTGTTATAATTCTTAATTTTACTAGTAGTATTATCGTTATTATCGTTATTATCTTTATTAACGTTATTATTTTTATTATATTTATTGTTGTCGTTATCTTCGTTGGTATGGATATTATTGTCATTATTATTATCGTTATTATCGGTATTATCGATATTACTGTCATTATTCTTATTGTTCTTATCGTTATTATTGTTATTATTCTCATTGTTATTATTGTTTTTATTATCGTTATATCGATATTATTGATTTTATTGTTACTACTATTATCGTTTTTATCTTTATGATTGTTATTATTGTTATTTTTACTACTATTATTACAGTTATTATCATTATTGTTGTTATTATTATTTTTATTATTACAATTAATATCGTTATTATCTTTATTATCGTTATTATTTTTATTATTATCTTTATTATTGTTATTATGGTTATTAATATTATTAATATTTCCGTTATTATCTTTATTATCGTTATTATCGTTATGATTGTTATTATCGTTATTATTGTTATTATTGTTATTATTAATATTGTTATTATTATTATTGTCATTTTTGTTATTATTGTTATTATTGTTTTTATTATTATCGTTATTATCATTATTATCGTTATTATCGTTATTATTGTTATTATCATTATCGTTATTATCGTTCTTATCGATATTATTGTTATTATTATTATCGTTATTATCGTTATTATCGTTATAATCGTTATTATAGTTATTATTAATTTGTTATTATAGTATTTATTATTATTATTATTATTATAATTATCGTCATTTTCATTATTGTTTTTATTATAATTATTATTTTTATGGATATTATCATTATTACGGTTGTTATTATTTTTATTCTTATTGTTGTTATTATTGTTATTATTATTCTGATTATCGTTATTATCGTTATTATTGTTATTATAATTATACTTATTATAATTATTAAATTTATTATCTTTATCATTATTATTATTATCGTTATTATCGTTATTATACTTATTATTATTTTGTCATTATCGTAGTTATTGTAATTATTATTATTATTATTATAGTTATTATCATTATTATCGTTATTATCGTTATTTTTGCTATTATTGTTATTATAACTGTTAATAACGTTATTATCGTCATTATCGTTATAAACCTTATTATCGTTATTATCGTTATTATTATTGTTATGATCGTTACTCCCTGTGGAAAGGGTGAGGCATAATACTCCCATAGTACTCCCTGCTTGTCATATGAGGCGACTAAAAGGGAATGTGTGAATGGCGTGTGAATGTTCTTGTTCGACTATTCCTATCTTTGTTCTTCTTTTAAATCTTTTTCTATTCTTTCTCTCACTCTTAAGCTTCCTTCCGTTCCTTTCCTTTCCTTTGGGCAGCTTGCCTCCCAGTATTATATTCCAGCAACTGCCAGGAGTTTGGGGTAGGCAGCCTGGCTCCAACTCTGGATATTGCACCAGGAAGAGCACCACATGTAGGCGACCTGCCCTGTGGTGTGTCTATAGCGCCAGGAAGTATAAGATATGATGAAAGCCACTTGGAGCAGTGGCAATTGGCTGCCAGGGCCGGTGATAGCACCCGGTTCTCCGGCCTGATTTTACCTATCCAGTCTGCGAAGGGGATACCACAAAATGGAGAGTATGAGAAACTCGCGCAAGCGAAAGACTTTGCCAAAATGAAGGCGGCTGTTACAAGACAGCCAAATCAAGGCTCCCATCAAGCAAGGGCTCCCAGAACTGGAAGACATCATAGACTGTCTCGAGTACATGTATAAATCTCGAAATAAGGTCAATAATGGAGCGAGGACCCCCGCCCATATTTCCCAGAGTCCTTGGGCAAGTTCTGTATCTGATGCTGGCGCAATTAAGCGAGTAGCCACAAGCCCGCCTCCGTTGGCTGATGAAAGCCTGAAAAGACCGCGGTAAGAGACGAAGACAACCGAAGCCACCAAGTGGACGGAGGTTGAGAAGAAGAGAAAAAGAAAGGAAAAACCCGCGGAGAATGTGACGAATCACCCACAGAAGGAGAAGAAGAAGCCGAGCAAATTGGACGACAAGCCGACAAAGAGAACGAGACCTGACGCTATCCTCCTGAAACCTGCGCAAGGTAAGTCTTATGCAGACGTAGTCGGAGCCATCCACAAGCGCTTCAAGAACAGCGCCGCAGGGGTAGACGTTAGATCTGTCCGGCAGACCAGATCCGGAGGGGTTCACCACGAACTGAAGAAGACCACTGCTCATATTAGGGCCTCATTCGCAGAAACACTGAGAAAAAAACTAGGAGAGACGAGCAGCATCACGGAAGTGGTTCCTAGAGTTACGCTGGAGATACGGGACAGCGAATGCTGCATATCTTTGGCGGAAGTCGAAGAGGCCCTAAAGAAGACCCTGCCAGACTACGCGGGGAAATTAGAGGTTAAATTTACGAAACTCAACTCGAGACAACAACGCCTGGCCCTCGTCAGACTGGAAGAGGAAGCAGCTGGGAAGCTTTTAACGGCCGGCCGAGAGCTGGTCGGGTTCGTCAGCTGCAGGGTTAGGCGAAGAACGGAAGTGAGTCGATGCTACCGCTGTCTTGACTACGTTCACTATAGCGCCTCGTGCAAGGGCGCTGACTGCAGTAAGTTTTGCCATTTCTGCAGCAGCAAGGGGCAAAAGATCAGACTGCAAGGTCAGCGAGCCTACTTGATTCTTGTGCTCCAATAGCGATGATGATCCTAAGAAGCACCTAGCGGGATCATGGGCATGCAAAGCTTTTCAGGGGGCGTTTGCAACAGCCGACAAGAAGATAAAAGGATGAGAGTACTTCAGGGTAATCTCAATAGGAGCAGGAAGGCGCACCACCTCCTAACCCAGCTCTGCTCTGAGAAACAAGCTGATATCGCTCTAATAAGCGAACAGTATCAGGACAGAGCAGGTACAGGATGGTACGCGGACGAATTGGCCACCGCGGCCATCTAGATCCCAGATCCTCGACAAATACATGTGTCGGATCAAGGATCCGGACGCGGTTACGTTTGGGTGAGACATAACTCGGCGACTTATGTGAGAGTATATCTCACCCCGAACGATCGGATAGACGATTTCTAGACAAAATTGTACGATCTGGAAGACGCATAGCGGGATATGCAAGGGGATCTCATTGTGGCAGGAGACCTCAAAGCCAACGCTCTCAAATGGGGGGAGGCCATGCCGGACTCCAGAGGAGGACGAATCATGGAGTTGGCGTCGAGACTACAGCTATCAGTATTAAACACAGAATCGACACCAGCCTTCCGTAGGCCTGGCTATAGAGAGACGATCCCGGACGTCTCTCTAGCCAACGAACAACTTGTGGCAAGAGTCACAGACTGGCGGGTAATTGAGGATTATACCGGGAGCGACCATCAGTGCATCCTCTTCGATGTACATGATAGGAGGCCAGCCGCGACAATTCCAGGAAGACCCCCCGGTGGAACATTGCAAAAATGGATCGGGAGAAGCTGTCTTCGGTCCTAGATGAAAAACGGAGATCCCTTCAAGTTGCTACCGCGAGTCTATCGCCACCTGCACAAACCAGGAGCAGGTTTATTGCAGCAACTATGCAGCAACTATGCAGCTCATCCAAATGGCTTGCGCGATAGCGGTGCCAAAGACGAAAATGAAACTGCAGAGGCGTTCTGCATACTGGTGGACGAACGAGATCGCAGATCTTCGTAAGAAGTGCTTAAGGCTTCGCCGTTTAGCACGTCGACCGAAGAGACGCGACATCGACGCTGCTCCCTTTGCTGCAGAGTATCAGGCGGACAAAACAGCTCTAAAGAGGGCCATCATGGACAGTCAACGACTGTGCTGGAAGGAGCTGTGCCTGGAAGTCGATCAAAATCCGTGGGGATTAGGGTACCAGATCGTCACACGTAAGCTAGGGACACGAACGCAAGGAATCCCTCAGGACGCGAGGACGTTGGATTACATCGCGCATACTCTATTTCCCTCACAGCCGAAGAGAGAGATTAGTACGGCTGCTCCTGACATACTCAAGGCGCCACAATTTACGGAAGAAGAGCTACTCAGGGCCGCATTATATATGCGGAACAAGAAGGTTCACGTCCTGACGGACTTCCAGCAGAAGTAATTAAAGCCGTCGCGCAGAGTTACCCTGAGCTCTTGCTGAACATGTACAACATGTGCATCAGGGAGGGAATCTTCCCCGCCCCATGGAAGAAAAAGAGGCTTATGCTCATCAGCAAGGGTAAGGGTCCAGCAGAGGCAGTCTCGTCATATATGCCTGTCTGTAGGCTAGATTCGGCTGGCAAGCTCCTGGAGATGGCTGCACGCCGTGAGGGAGTGGGGGATCTTGCTGCCCGCCAGTATGGATTTAGATCCGGCCTCTCCACCATCCACGCAGTTCAGGAGGTTGTCACGGCCGCTAAAATGACAGAACGCGGGAATCACCATTTCCGCCCTTTGTTTCTGCTGGCCACCTTAGACGTGAGAAATGCCTTCAACTCCTTCAGGTGGGACTTGGAAATGGAAGCGCTCGAACGTAATTTCAGAGTTCCGGGGTACCTACTCCGAATACTCGGGGATTATCTAAACGAGCGCTTCCTAGAATCCAATACTGACGATGGTCCGAGAAGATTAGAGTTTACTTCGGAGGCAGCTCAGGGCTCCATACTGGGACCGGATATCTGTAATATTTTCTACGACGGTATCCTACGTATGGCAGTCCTTGAAGATGCTTTCTTGATTGGGTATGCAGATGATTTTCCAGTTGTCATAACTGCAAGAGACACGGAAGGGGCACAGCTGCTGTTCAATCAAGTCATGTGTAGAGTCATCTCTTGGATGGAAGAACACGGGCTATCCATAGCAGCCCAGAAGACAGAGATCGTGCTACTTACGAAGAAGCGCAACAACCCCTAGCACAGCTTCACTGTAGGAAACGCGACGATCCAGACTAAGTCGGCTGTCAAATGCTTAGGTAGAATGCTCGACCGTGCATGAGGCGCGCTACCGAAGCAGTGATGCTATAAAGCGCGGATGTCTGGGCCGAGGCGATGCGATACGAGAAATACCGCAAGCGCATAACGGCGGTACAGTGGAGTGGCTCTCTCCGAATCGTGTGCTCCGACCGTACGATCTCTGAGCCCGCGGTGCTAATGGTTACTGGGGTAATCCCGATCGATCTACTAGCCCAGGAGGGTCAATTCGTCCATCAACAGAAGCCCTATATTAATATATTTATTATTATCTTTCTTATCGTCCTTGTTATGATTAGTATTGTTATTATCGTTATGATCGATATTTTTATCGTTATCTTTATTAACGTTATTTTCGTAATTATTGTTATTATCGTTATTATCGTTATTATTATTATCGTCATTATTATCGCTATTAACGTTAATATCGTTCTTATCGTTACTATTACCGTTATTATCGTTACTTTCCTTAATATTATAAATATTATAATTATTATTATTATCATCTTTATTACGGGTATTATTAATATTATTGTTATTATTATTGTTATTATCGTCATTATTGTTATTATAATTATTGTCACATTTATGTATATAAACGTAATGATCGTTATTATTGTTTTAAACGATATTATAGTTACTATTATTATTATCGTTATTTTTATTATTATCGTAATCATTATTATCATTATTAATTTTATTATTATCATTATTTTTGTCGCAGTAACCGCTACTATTATTATTATCAATATAATTATCGTTGTTAACGTTAATATCGTTATTATCCTTATTTTTATCGCTATTATTCTTATTATCGTTACTTTCGTTAATACAAAAATATTATAATTATTATTATTATAATCGTTATTGACGTTATTATCGTATTTATCTTTATTATCGTTCTTACAATTATTATTATTATTATCGTTATTGTTATCGTTATTACTGTTATAATCGTGATTAGAAATATTATTATTATTATTATCGTTATTATTATAGTTATGATCGTTATAATCGTTATTTTTATTATTATTGTTATTTTTATTGATGTAATCGTTATTACCGTTTTCAATGTTATGATCATTATTATTGATATTTTTATTATTATCGTTATTACCGTTATTATCGTGGTTTATATATATTACTACTATTATTATTGTTATTATCGTCATTGTCGTTATTATCATTATTAACGTTATTAACGTTATTATCAGCGTTAATATCGTTGTTATCGTTAATATTTGTCATTATTGTTTTTTTGTTATTTATATAGAAATTGTCGCTTATAACGTTATTATTATCGTTATTATCGTTATTATCGTAATAATTGTTGTTATTATAATGATTGTTGCCATAGTTATTATCTCTATTATAATTATTTTTGTTATTATTACCGATTTTCGTAATAATCGTTATTATTATTATTATCGTTATTATTATCATTATTATCGATATATTTTTTATTATCGTTATTATCGTTTTTACAAGTAATATAGTTATTAACGTTATTTTTGCGTTATTATCGTTACTATCGTTATTATCATTATTATCATTATATTATCTTAATTATCGTTATTATATTTTTTCATCGTTATTAATAACGTTATTATTGTTATTATCGTTATTTTCGTTATTATTAGCGTCATTTTCGTCATTATCGTTATTATCGTTATTATTATTATTATTATTATTATTATTATAATCGTTATTACTATCGTTAACATCATTATTATCGTTAATTTCGTTATTATTATCGTTAATATCGTTATCATCGTTATTACCGTTATTACCTTCATTATTACTGTTATAATCATTATTATCTTTAAATTGATTTTTATCGTTATTATCACTATTAATATTTTTATCATTATTACCGATACTGACGATATTATATACATTATCTCTATTATTATCGTTATTATGGTCATTGTCGTCATTACCATTATTACCTTTATTAACGTTATTATAATAACTATTAGCGATATTATTGTTATTATCGTTATTTTCGTTATTACTTTCGTTATTAACGTTGTAATCATTCTGTTAGGATTATCGTTACGATTATCGTTATTTTCGTTATTAACGTCATTATGGTTATAATCATTATTATCGTTATTATAATTATTATTGTTATTATTCTCTTTATTAATGTTATAATCATTATGATTATTATTATTATTATTATTATTATTATTATTATTATTATTATTATTATTATCGCTTTTCGTAATTTCTGTAATAATTATCAATATTATCGTTAATATTATCCTTATTATCGTTATTATTACCTCTATTATTGTTATTAAAATTATTATATTTTTTTATCGCTATAATAGTTACTGTTATTAATTTTGCTATTTTTCTCTTTTTTAACGTTATTATCTTTATTATCGTTATTATTAATATTTTCGCTTTATCGTTATTCTTATGTTTATTGTCGATAATATCGTTATTATTATCGTTATTATCGTTATTTTTTTTACTACCTTTATTATAGGTATTACGTCTTGCAAGCTATGTACCTTAATAGAGCTAACTCCAAAGTAAGTAAGCTATTGCGACACTTGCGGGTGATTTGTGCCCTTTTCGGCCCTTATCTGCCTGGGCAGTTCGATTGGCACGGGATTGGCACTGAACAGAATGTCGAATCGATATTTCAAATGCTCACTTACCTCTTGGGAAGACAACCCAAGCTGATGGTGGAGTCTTATTTCCAGATATTTGGGGGTCCTAGGATCCAAAATCGGAAGGTCTAGTGGGTGTACCCTGCTTCTAGAGAGCTGCAGTTGAATTAGGCGGCATGAGGGAAAATTTTCTTTCTCTTCTTCAAATAATTACACACCTAATGTATCGTTATAAATTTCGGTTTCGTGGTAAAGTTCCTTTAACAGTCGACGTAGTTGATATTTTCTACCACCGCGACGTACTTTCGGCCTTAGGAGGGCAAGTATTTGGAAGAGGTGTTTGATTGGACGTAGGAGAAAAAGAGTAAAGTGTCGCCCGTGCGGAGCGTCCTCACGGAAAAGACAATTTTATAGGAGAATACTCGTGCGGTTCGTCCTCACTGAGCAATAAGGATGGATGAATGTATGGATATAAAGAAATCACGCACTGGTTAACAATAACAATTTTAATGATGTATTAAATGTTTCACTAAAGTACACTGAATAATTACACATTTGGATGAAGTTATTTTATTGTTAAATAAAATATTTATCGATATTAATGTTTTTACCATTATTACCGTTATTATCTTTATTATAGTTATTATTTTTATTTACGTTATTATTATTATTATCATTATTATTGCCGCTTTTATCGTTACTATTACTATTATCGCTATTATTATCTTTATTTTTATCCTTTTAGTTGTTATTAATGCTTTTAACGTTAATGTCGTTATAATCCCTATTATCGTTATTCCCGTTATTATTATTATTATCATTATTATTTTCGTTATTATCGGTATTATCACTATTTCCGCTATTATCGTTGTGATTAATATTATCGTTTTTAATGTTATTGTTATTATTATTATAGCTATTATGTTATCATTATTATTATCGTTATTATAGTTATTTACGTCATTTTCGTTAATACCATTATTAACGCTCTAATCGTTATTATCATTATTAACTTTATAATCGCTGTTATTACTATTTCCGATATTCTCTTATCGTTACTTTCGTAATAATTATTATTATCGCTATTGTTATCGATATTATTGTTATTAACTTATTTATAGTTAATATCGTTATTATAGTCATTATAGTTATTATTCTTATTGTTAGTATTAATATTATTATTATTTTTAATATTATTATTACCACTACTATTATTTTCGCTATTATTAACGTTGTTACCGTTATTATCATTACTTTCTTTATCTTTCTTAAGGTTATTATTATTATTATCGTTATTATTGTCACTGATATCGTTACTATTATTATCATCGGTATTATTATCGTTCTTATAATTATTATTATTATTATTATTATTAATATTATTATTATAATTATTGTTATTATTAAATATATTGATGTTATTAACGATATTATCGTTATTAGTGTTACTATCTTTACTTTTATTGTTATCGATATTATTATCGTTATTATCAATATTAATATTGTTATCGTTATTAACGTTGTTATCGTTATTATAAAGAATATTCTTATTATTTTCGTTTTTATCATCCATGTCGTTATTATCATTATTATCGTTATGAACGTTAATGTCAATATTTCTTAGGATTATTATGGTAATTATCGTCATTACTACCGATTTTACCGATATTATATTCTATTAATGTTATCTTTATGATTATCTTCATTATTCTCTTAGAGACATTATCGTTGTTATCGTTATTATTGTTAATATTACCGTTATAATCGTTATTTTCGCTATTCCTGTCGTTATAATGGTTATTATTATTATTATTGTTATTATTATCGTTATTATCGTCATTATCATTATTATCATTACTGACGTGTTATCGTTATACTTATCGTTATTTTCATTTTTATTATTATTATTACTATTATTACAGTCATTATCGTATTACTTCCTTTTGTTATTGTTATTATTATTATTATTATTATTATTATCGTTATTATCTTCATTACCGTTATTATCATTACTATCGTTGTTATGTTTATTGTCTTTATTATCGTCATTATCGTTTTTATCGTTATGTTTGTTATTATCGTTATTATTATCGTTACTATCATCTTTGTTATGGTTATTATCGATTTTATAATTATTATTGTTTTTTATCTCTTCATTAACGTTATTATCGTTATTTTCGTTATTATTTTTATTATCATTATATCGTTATTTATATAGATATTATCATTATTATCGTTATTAGTATTATTATTGTGATTATTAGCGTTATAACCGTTATTATCGAAATTATTACCGATTTTACCATTATTATCGGTATTCTCGATTTTATCGTAATTTTTATTATAATCGTTATTTTTGTTATTATCGTTATTATTATTATTATGCTTATTAATATTATTATTATTAATATTATTATGTTTTTTAATTATTGTTATTACTATCGTTATTATCATTGTTACTGCTATATACATTTTTATCGTTATTATTATCGTAATTAATTTTTTTGCCATTATTGTCGTTATAATAGTTATTATCGTCATTAGTAATATAGTCGAAATTATTATCTTTAATATCGATATAATCGTTACTATTATTATTATCGTTATTATTACCTTATTATCGTTACTACCATTATATCGTTATTAACTTTATTATCGTTATTATAGTTATTAGCGTTATAAACGTTAATATCGTTATTATCTTTATTATCGTTATTTTTTTATTATCGTTATTATCTTTATTGTCGTTATTATCGTTATTTTCTTTATTATGATTATTTTAATAATTGTTGTTATTATCGTTAGTATCGTTATTATTTCCATTATAATCGTTATTATCATAATATTCTCTGTTTTCGTTATTTTTATTATTATCGTTATTGTTATTGTTATTATTCTTATAATCGCAATTATCATTATTACAATCTTTATTATCGTTATTATGGTTATTATCGTTATTATTATTGTTATTGACATTATTAGCGATATTATCGTTATTATTATCATTTATAACTTTAAGATCATTATTATCCTTATTGTTATTTATACCGATATTTTCATTATTATAATTATTATTACTATTATCGTTATGATTTCGTTATTATCGTTATTATCTCTATTATTACCGACATTATCGTTATTATCGTTATTTCCGTTATTTTTATAATTACCGTTACAATCGATATTATCTTTATTATTACCGTTATTATAGTTAGTATCGTTATTATTTTTATTACTATTATGGTTATCGTTATTAACCTTATAATCGTTTTTATTCTTATTATCGATATTATTACCGTTATAATCGATATTATCGTTTTTAATATCGTTGTTGTCGTTATTATCGTTATTATTATCATTTTCGTTATTATCACTATTGTTTTGTTACCTTTATTACCGTTATTATCGTTATTTTATATTATATCTCTATTATTACCGTTTATATCGTCATTATTATAATCACTTTTTTAATTATCGCTATTATCGTCCATATCTTTATTATCATAACTATTGTTTTTACCTTTATTAACGTTATTATCGCTATTATATTTATTGTCGATATTTTCTTTTTTATTAATATTATCGTGATAATTATCGATGTAATCGTTGTTATCATTATTATCGTTAATGTTATCGTTATAGACGTTATAATGTTTATTTTTTTTTATTATGGTTATTATTCTCTTTAGTATCGTTACTACCGTAGTTATCGTACTTTTTATTATTATAGTCATTATTTTTATTATTGTTATTATTCTTATTATTGTTTTTATTTCCGTCATTAATGTTATAACTATTTTCATCATTAATATAGTTATTATTGATATTTTTATTAATATCGTTACTATTGTGGTAATTAGAGTTATTACCAATATTATAGTTAATATCATAATCATCGTTATTATTATTATTTCCGTTAATATCGATATAATTGTTATTATTATTATTATCGTTACAAAGATCTTTATTAAAGTTATTATCTTTATTAACGATATTATTATTATTATCGTTATTATCTTTATTTTTGTAGATATTATCGTTATTATCCATAAATTTACCGTTATTTTTGTTAATATAGTTATTGTTATTATTATCGAATTATTATAATTATTATCGTTTATAACAATATTGTAGTTCTTCTCATTAATATCGTTGTTATTATTCTTGTCGATATTATCTTTATGATCGTTATTAAAACCGTATTATTGTTATTTCCTATATTAACATTACATTTAATATTATCGTTAATATCTTTATTATTACATTCTTACCGTAAATATCGTTACTATAGTTATTGTTATCAACGTGATAACAATATGTTTATTTTTTTGAATGTTACATTGTTATATTGTGTTGAATGATATAATGTTATTAACGTGATTATCATTATTATTATAATTATAGTTGTTATTATTATTAACTTTAATATTAATAAGGTTTTTCTACAATTATTATATTATAACGCGTATTTATACACAGTAAAAAGGATATATTCTTGTTATCTAATTCATTCTCTGCCGATAAAATATAAACTCTATGAAATTGAACGAAACATCAAATTTTTGTTTTTTGACGATACACATATATGAGCGAAAAATAAAATATACGATACGAAACAATATTTAAAACATTGACTCCAATATAAAATAGATGCTTAATTTCATTAAAGGCAATGTTCTCAATCGATTCGGGTGATTTTTTAAATTGTGGTAGAAGAATTTTCAAAGATTTCGTGATTTTAACTTCTCATAAAGAGAAATTCGCATGTGCCGATTACGTTTTTAGACAATTATCATGTTATAAAGCGTATTTACACATATTAAAAACATTACATTGTAGCTATATACATTACCATATGTCAAAGTATTATTAAACCAATGAAAATGAAGGAGATTTGAACGTTTCGTTTTTCGACGATACGCGGATATCAGGGAAATTATGCATATACGATATGACGAAATGTTAAAAACTTCGATATCAATATAAAATATATGTTTGATCTTATGAAAAGCAATGGTCAGTGTCGATTGGTAATATTTTTGAAACTGTGGTACGAGTATTTTCAAAGATTTCACGATTTTATCATCCCATATAGAGAAATACGCATGTGTCGATTACGTTCTTGGTCATTTATGATGTTATAACGTGTATATACAAATATTAAAGACGTTATATTAGTAAAATATTCTTTATTCTGCGTCGATAGAATATAAAAACAATGAAAATGAACGAGATTTCAACATTTCATTGTCCGATGGTACGTGTACATGAGCGAAAAATCGAATGTACGATATGAAACAATGTTAAAAACTTCTATACTAATATAAAATACATATTTGATCTTATGTAATGTTTTGAATTGATTGGTAACATGTTTCAAACTGTGGTATAAGTATTTTAATAGGTATCACGATTAAATCTTCTTATATAGAGAAATTTGCATGTGTCTATTACGTTTTTCGACAATTATCATGTCAATACTTGTATTTGCACATAGTAAAAACGTCATAGTCTTGTTATATTCATTATTCTGCGTCGATGAAATATAATATCAATGAAATTGTACGAGATTTCAACTTCTCGTCTTTCGACGAAACGCGTATATGACAGAAGAATCGCATATTCGAAATGAAACAATGTTAAGAACTTCGAATCAATATAAAATAGATGCTTGCTCATATGACATGCAATGTTCTGAATCGAATGGTAACATTCTTCAAACTGAGCAACAAGTATTTTCAATGATTTCACGGTTTTATCTTCTCATATAGCGAAATTCGCATGAGTCGATTATGTTTTTGGACAATTATTATGTTAAAACGCGTATTTATACTTAGTAAAAACGTTATTTTTTTGTTATATTCTTTATTCTGCCTCGATAGAATATAAAATAAATGAAATTGAACGAGATTACGACTTTTCGTTTTTCGACGATAAGAGAATATGAGCGAAAATAGTATGTACGTTATGAAACAATGTTAAAATCTTCGATTCCAATATAATAGTAGTTTGCTCATATGAAATGCAATGATCTGAATTGATTGGTAACATTTTTCAAACTATGGCACAAGTATTATTAAAGATCTCACGATTTTATCATCGCATATAGCGAAATTAGCATATTTCGATAACGATTTCGACTATTTTCATGTTAAAACGAGTATTTAAACATAGTAAAAACGTAATATTCTTGTTATATTCTTTATTCTGCGTAGATAGAATATAAAATAAATGAAATTGAACGAGATTTCAACTTTTAGTTCTTCGACGATACACGTATATGAGCGAAAAATCGTATATACAATATTAAACATTGTTAAAAACTTCGATTCCAATATAAAATTGCAGTTTGATCTAATGAAATAAAATGTACTGAATCGATTGGTAACATTTTTCAAACTGTGGCGAAAGTATAATTAAAGATTTCACGATTTTATCTTCGCATATACCGAAATTCGCGTATGACGAATACGTTTTTCGACAAATATCAAATGAAAACGCCCATTTAAACATAGTAAAAACGTTATATTCTTGTTATATTCTTTATTATGCATTGATTGAATATAAAATCAATGAAACAACGAGTTATCAACTTTTCGTTTTTCGACGATACGCGTATATAAGCGAAAATTCGTATATACGATATGAATCAATGTTAAAAACTTTGTCACCAATATAAAATAGATGTTTGATCTTATGAAATGCAATGTTCTGAATCGATGGGAAACATTTGTCCAACTGTGGCACAAGTATTATTAAGGATTTCACGATACTAACTTCGCATATACCGAATTTCGCGTAGGTCGAAAAGGTTTTTCGACAATTATCATATGAAATCGCCTATTTAAACATAGTAAAAACGTTATATTCTTTATTTTGCGTCGATAGAATATACAGTCAATGAAGTTGAACGAGATTACAACTTTTCGTTTATCGACGATACGCGTGTATGAGCGAAAAATCGTATATACGATATGAATTAAATATTAAAAACTTTGATTCCAAATTAAAATAGACGTTTGATCTTATGAAACGCAATGTTCAGAATCGATTAGAAACAATTTTCAAACTGTGGCACAAGAATTATTAAAGATTTCAAGATCTTATCTTCGCATATACCGAAATTCGTGTAGGTCGATTACGATTTTCGACATTTATCATTTGAAAACACGTATTTAAACATAGAAAAAATGTTATATTCTTGTAATATTCTTTATTCTGCATCGATAAAATATTAAATGAATGAAATTGAACGAGATTACAACGTTTCGTTTTTCGACGATACGCGTATATGAGCGAATAATCTTATATACGATATGAAACAATGTTAAAAACTTTGAATCCAAAATAAAATTGATGTTTGATCTAATGAAATGCAATGTTCTGTATCGACTGGTAACAATTTTCAAACTGTGGCACAAGTATTATTACAGATTTCAAGATTTCATCTTCGCACATACCGAATTTCGCGTATGTTGATTACGTTTTTCGAAAATTATCATATGAAAAGGCCTATTCAAACATAGTAGAAACGTTATGTTCTGGTTATATTCTTTATTCTGCATCGATAGAATATAAAATCAATGAAATTGTACTAGATTTCAACTTTTTGTCTTTGAACAATACACGTATATGAGCGAAAAATAGAATATACGATATGAAACAATGTTAAAAACTTTGATTCCAATATGAAATAGTTGTTTGATCATAGGAAATGAAATGTTCGGAATCGAATGGTAACATTTCACAAACTTTGGCACAAGAATAATTAAAGATTTCACTATTTCAACTTCGCATATACCGAAACTCACGTATGTTGATTACGTTCTTCGATATTTATCATATGAAAACGCGTATTTAAACATAATAAATCGTTATATTCTTGTTATATTCTTTATTCTGCGTCGATTGAATATAAAATCAATGAAATTGAACGAGATTTCAACTTTTCGTTTTTCGACGATATGTGTATATGAACGAAAAATCGTATATACGACATTTAATATAGTTAAAATCCTTGATTCCAATATAAAATAGATGATTGATCTTATGAGATGCAATGTACTGAATGGATTGGTAACATTTTTCAAACTGTGGCACAAGTATTATTAAAGATTTCACTATTTCAACTTCGCATATACTGAAACTCGCGTATGTCGAATAAGTTTTTCGAAAATTATCATGTGAAAACGCTTATTTAAACTTAATACAATCGTTATATTCTTGTTATGTTCTTTATTCTGCACCGATAGAATATATAATCAATGAAATTGAAAGAGTTTTCAACTGTCAGTTTTTCGACGATACGCGTATATGAGCGAAAAATCTAATATACGATATGAAACAATGTTAAAAACTTTTATCCAATATAAAATAGATCTTTGATCTTATGAAATGCAATGTTCTGAATCGATAACCGTATATGAGCGAAAAATCGTAAATGCGATATGAAACAATGTTAAATACTTTTATTCCAATATAAAATATATGTTTGATCTTATGAAATGCAATGTTCTGAATCGATTGGTAACATTTTTTAATCTCTGGCACAAGTATAATTAAAGATTTCACCATTTTATCTTCGCATATACCGAAATTCGCGTATGTTGATTATGTTTTTCGACAATTGTCATATGAAAACGCGTATTTAAACATAGTAAAAACGTTATATTCTTGTTATGTTCTTTATTCTGCATCGATAGAATATAAAATCAATGAAATTGAACGAGATTTCAACTTTTCGTTTCTCGACGATACGCGAATATGGCAAACAATCGTATATACGATATGAAACAATGTTAAAAACTTTTATTCCAATATAAAATAGTTGTTTGATCTTATGAAATGCAATTTTCTGAATCGATACCCGTATATGAGCGAAAAATCGTATATAAGATATGAAACAATGTTAAATACTTTGATTCCAATATAAAATATATGTTTGATCTTATGAAATGCAATGTTCTGAATCGATTGGTAACATTTTTTAATCTCTGGCACAAGTATAATTAAAGATTTCACTATTTCAACTTCGCATATAACGAAACTCGCGTATGTTGATTACGTTCTTCTATTTTTATCATATGAAAACGCGTATTTAATCATAATAAATTGTTATATTCTTGTTATATTCTTTATTCTGCGTCGATTGAATGTAAAATCAATGAAATTGAACGAGATTTCAACTTTTCGTTTTTCGACGATACGCGTATATGAACGAAAAATCGTATATACGACATGAAATATAGTTAAAATCCTTGATTCCAATATAAAATAGATGATTGATCTTATGAGATGCAATGTTCTGAATGGATTGGAAACATTTTTCAAACTGTGGCACAAGTATTATTAAAGATTTCATGATTTTATCTTCGCGTATACCGAAATTAGCGTATGTCGAATAAATTTTTCAACAAATATTATATGAAAAGTCGTATTTAAACATAGTAGAAACGTTTATTCTTGTTATATTCTTTATTCTGCATCGATAGAAAGTAAAATCAATGAAATAGAAAGAGTTTTCAACTATTAGTTTTTCGACGATACGCGTATATGAGCGAAAAATCTAATATACGATATGAAACAATGTTAAAAACTTTGAATACAATATAAAATAGATGTTTGATCTTATGAAATGCAATGTTCTGAATCGATAACCGTATATGAGCGAAAAATCTTAAATGCGATTTGAAACAATGTTAAATACTTTTATTCCAGTATAAAATATATGTTTGATCTTATGAAAAGCAATGTTCTGAATCGATTGGTAACATTTTTCAAACTGTGGCACAAGTATTATTAAAGATTTCACGATTTCATCTTCGCATATACCGAAATTCGCGTATGTTGATTATGTTTTTCGAAAATTGTCATATGATAAGGCCTATTTAAACATAGTAGAAACGTTATGTTCTGGTTATATTCTTTATTCTGCATCGATAGAATATAAAATCAATGAAATTGAACTAGATTTCAAATTTCGTCTTTGAACAATACACGTTTATGAGCGAAAAATGGAATATACGATATGAAACAATGTTAAAAACTTTAATTCCAATATGAAATAGTTGTTTGATCTTAGCAAAATGAAATTTTCGGAATCGATTAGTAACATTTTTCAAACTTTGGCACAAGTATTATTAAAGATTTCACTATTTCAACTTCGCATATACCGAAATTCGCGTATGTCGATTACGTTTTTCGAAAATTATCATGTGAAAACGCGTATTTAAACATAATACAATCGTTATATTCTTGTTATGTTCTTTATTCTGCACCGATAGAATATATAATCAATGAAATTGAACGAGATTTCAACTTTTCGTTTTTCGACGATACGCTTATATGAGCGAAGAATCTTATATACGATAAGGAACAATGTTAAACACTTTGATTCCAATATAAAATAGATGTTTGATCTTCTGAAATCGATTGGTAACGTTTTTCAAACTGTGGCACAAGTATGATCAAAGATTTCACGTTTTTATCTTCGCATAGACCGAAATTCGTGTTGCTCGATTAAGTTTTTCAACAATTATCAAATGAAAACACGCATTTAAACATAGTAAAAACGTCATATTCTTGTTTTATTCTTTATTCTGCATCGATAGAATATAAAATCAATGAAATTGAGCGAGATTTCAAGTTTTTGTTTTTCGACGATACGCGTACATGAGCGAAAAATCTTTTATACGATATGAAACAATGTTAAAACTTGGATTCCAATATAAAATAGATGTTTTATCTTATGAAATCGATTGGTAACGTTGTTCAAACTGTGGCACAAGTATGATCAAAGATTTCACGTTTTCATCTTTGCATATACCGAAATTCGCGTATGTCTATTATGTTTTTCGACAATTATCATGTGAAATCGCGTATTTAAAGATAGTAAAAACGTTATATTATTGTTATATTCTCTATTCTGCATCGATAGAATATAAAATCAATGAAATTGAAAGAGATTTCAACTTTTCGTCTCTCAACAATACGCGTATATGAGCGAAAAATGGTATATACGATATGAAACAATGTTAAAAACTTTGATTCCAATATATAATAGATGTCTGATCTTATGAAAAGAAATTTTCTGAATCGATTGGTAATATTTTTTAAATTGTGGCACAAGGATTATTAAAGATATCACGATTTTATTTTCGCATATACCGAAATTCGCGTATGTCTATTACGTTTTTCGACAATTATCATATGAAAACGCGTATTTAAACATAGCAAACACGTTATATTCGTATTATATTATGAATTCTGCAACGATGGAATATAAAATCAATGAAATTGAACGAGATTTCAAATTTTCGTTTTTCGACGATTCGCTTATATGAGACGAAAATCGCATATAAGATATGAAGCAATGTTAAAACTTTGATTAAAATGTAAAATAGACGTTTGATCTTATGAAATGCAATGTTCTGAATCGATTAGAAACAATTTTCAAACTGTGGCACAAGAATTATTAAAGATGTCAAGATCTTATCTTCTCATATACCGAAATTCGTCTAGGACGATTAAGTTTTTCGACAATTATCAAATGAAAACACGTTTTTAAACATAGTAAAAACGTTATATTCTTGTTTTATTCTTTATTCTGCATCGATAGAATATAAAATCAATGAAATTGAGCGAGATTTCCAGGTTTCGTTTTTCGACGATACGCGTACATGAGCGAAAAATCTTATATAAGATATGAAACAATGTTATAACTTTGATTCCAATATATAATAGATGTCTCAACTTAGGAAATGAAATGTTCTGAATCGATTGGTAATATTTTTCAAACTTTGGCGCAAGTATTATTAAAGATTTCACGAATTCATTTTCTCATATACCGATATTCCTATATGTCGAATACGGTTATCGACAATTATCATATGAAAACGCGTATTTAAACGTTATATTCTTGTTATATTCTTTATTCTGCATCGATGAAATATAAAATCAATGAAATTGAACGAGTTTTCTACTTTTCGTTCTTCGACGATATGCGTATATTAGCGATAAATCGTATATACCATATGAAACAATGTTAAAAACTTTGAATCCAATATAAAATTGATGTTTGATCTAATGAAATGCAATGTTCTGTATCGACTGGTAACAATTTTCAAACTGTGGCACAAGTATTATTACAGATTTCAAGATTTCATCTTCGCACATACCGAATTTCGCGTATGTTGATTACGTTTTTCGAAAATTATCATATGAAAAGGCCTATTTAAACTTAGTAGAAACGTTATGTTCTGGTTATATTCTTTATTCTGCATCGATAGAATATAAAATCAATGAAATTGTACTAGATTTCAACTTTTCGTCTTTGAACAATACACGTATATGAGCGAAAAATGGAATATACGATATGAAACAATGTTAAAAACTTTGATTCCAATATGAAATAGTTGTTTGATCATAGGAAATGCAATGTTCGGAATCGAATGGTAACATTTCACAAACTTTGGCACAAGTATAATTAAAGATTTCACTATTTCAACTTCGCACATACCGAAACTCGCGTATGTTGATTACGTTCTTCGATATTTATCATATGAAAACGCGTAATTAAACATAATAAATCGTTATATTCTTGTTATATTCTTTATTCTTCGTCGATTGAATATAAAATCAATGAAATTGAACGAGATTTCAACTTTTCGCTTTTCGACGATACGTGTATATGAACGAAAAATCGTATATACGACATTTAATATAGTTAAAATCCTTGATTCCAATATAAAATAGATGATTGATCTTATGAGATGCAATGTACTGAATGGATTGGTAACATTTTTCAAACTGTGGCACAAGTATTATTAAAGATTTCACTATTTCAACTTCGCATATACCGAAACTCGCGTATGTCGAATAAGTTTTTCGAAAATTATCATGTGAAAACGCGTATTTAAACTTAATACAATCGTTATATTCTTGTTATGTTCTTTATTCTGCACCGATAGAATATATAATCAATGAAATTGAAAGAGTTTTCAACTGTCTGTTTTTCGACGATACGCGTATATGAGCGAAAAATCTAATATACGATATGAAACAATGTTAAAAACTTTGAATCCAATATAAAATAGATGTTTGATCTTATGAAATGCAATGTTCTGAATCGATAACCGTATATGAGCGAAAAATCGTAAATGCGATATGAAACAATGTTAAATACTTTTATTCCAATATAAAATATATGTTTGATCTTATGAAATGCAATGTTCTGAATCGATTGGTAACATTTTTTAATCTCTGGCACAAGTATAATTAAAGATTTCACCATTTTATCTTCGCATATACCGAAATTCGCGTATGTTGATTATGTTTTTCGACAATTGTCATATGAAAACGCGTATTTAAACATAGTAAAAACGTTATATTCTTGTTATGTTCTTTATTCTGCATCGATAGAATATAAAATCAATGAAATTGAACGAGATTTCAACTTTTCGTTTCTCGACGATACGCGAATATGGCAAACAATCGTATATACGATATGAAACAATGTTAAAAACTTTTATTCCAATATAAAATAGTTGTTTGATCTTATGAAATGCAATTTTCTGAATCGATACCCGTATATGAGCGAAAAATCGTATATAAGATATGAAACAATGTTAAATACTTTGATTCCAATATAAAATATATGTTTGATCTTATGAAATGCAATGTTCTGAATCGATTGGTAACATTTTTTAATCTCTGGCACAAGTATAATTAAAGATTTCACTATTTCAACTTCGCATATAACGAAACTCGCGTATGTTGATTACGTTCTTCTATTTTTATCATATGAAAACGCGTATTTAATCATAATAAATTGTTATATTCTTGTTATATTCTTTATTCTGCGTCGATTGAATGTAAAATCAATGAAATTGAACGAGATTTCAACTTTTCGTTTTTCGACGATACGCGTATATGAACGAAAAATCGTATATACGACATGAAATATAGTTAAAATCCTTGATTCCAATATAAAATAGATGATTGATCTTATGAGATGCAATGTTCTGAATGGATTGGAAACATTTTTCAAACTGTGGCACAAGTATTATTAAAGATTTCATGATTTTATCTTCGCGTATACCGAAATTAGCGTATGTCGAATAAATTTTTCAACAAATATTATATGAAAAGTCGTATTTAAACATAGTAGAAACGTTTATTCTTGTTATATTCTTTATTCTGCATCGATAGAAAGTAAAATCAATGAAATAGAAAGAGTTTTCAACTATTAGTTTTTCGACGATACGCGTATATGAGCGAAAAATCTAATATACGATATGAAACAATGTTAAAAACTTTGAATACAATATAAAATAGATGTTTGATCTTATGAAATGCAATGTTCTGAATCGATAACCGTATATGAGCGAAAAATCTTAAATGCGATTTGAAACAATGTTAAATACTTTTATTCCAGTATAAAATATATGTTTGATCTTATGAAAAGCAATGTTCTGAATCGATTGGTAACATTTTTCAAACTGTGGCACAAGTATTATTAAAGATTTCACGATTTCATCTTCGCATATACCGAAATTCGCGTATGTTGATTATGTTTTTCGAAAATTGTCATATGATAAGGCCTATTTAAACATAGTAGAAACGTTATGTTCTGGTTATATTCTTTATTCTGCATCGATAGAATATAAAATCAATGAAATTGAACTAGATTTCAAATTTCGTCTTTGAACAATACACGTTTATGAGCGAAAAATGGAATATACGATATGAAACAATGTTAAAAACTTTAATTCCAATATGAAATAGTTGTTTGATCTTAGCAAAATGAAATTTTCGGAATCGATTAGTAACATTTTTCAAACTTTGGCACAAGTATTATTAAAGATTTCACTATTTCAACTTCGCATATACCGAAATTCGCGTATGTCGATTACGTTTTTCGAAAATTATCATGTGAAAACGCGTATTTAAACATAATACAATCGTTATATTCTTGTTATGTTCTTTATTCTGCACCGATAGAATATATAATCAATGAAATTGAACGAGATTTCAACTTTTCGTTTTTCGACGATACGCTTATATGAGCGAAGAATCTTATATACGATAAGGAACAATGTTAAACACTTTGATTCCAATATAAAATAGATGTTTGATCTTCTGAAATCGATTGGTAACGTTTTTCAAACTGTGGCACAAGTATGATCAAAGATTTCACGTTTTTATCTTCGCATAGACCGAAATTCGTGTTGCTCGATTAAGTTTTTCAACAATTATCAAATGAAAACACGCATTTAAACATAGTAAAAACGTCATATTCTTGTTTTATTCTTTATTCTGCATCGATAGAATATAAAATCAATGAAATTGAGCGAGATTTCAAGTTTTTGTTTTTCGACGATACGCGTACATGAGCGAAAAATCTTTTATACGATATGAAACAATGTTAAAACTTGGATTCCAATATAAAATAGATGTTTTATCTTATGAAATCGATTGGTAACGTTGTTCAAACTGTGGCACAAGTATGATCAAAGATTTCACGTTTTCATCTTTGCATATACCGAAATTCGCGTATGTCTATTATGTTTTTCGACAATTATCATGTGAAATCGCGTATTTAAAGATAGTAAAAACGTTATATTATTGTTATATTCTCTATTCTGCATCGATAGAATATAAAATCAATGAAATTGAAAGAGATTTCAACTTTTCGTCTCTCAACAATACGCGTATATGAGCGAAAAATGGTATATACGATATGAAACAATGTTAAAAACTTTGATTCCAATATATAATAGATGTCTGATCTTATGAAAAGAAATTTTCTGAATCGATTGGTAATATTTTTTAAATTGTGGCACAAGGATTATTAAAGATATCACGATTTTATTTTCGCATATACCGAAATTCGCGTATGTCTATTACGTTTTTCGACAATTATCATATGAAAACGCGTATTTAAACATAGCAAACACGTTATATTCGTATTATATTATGAATTCTGCAACGATGGAATATAAAATCAATGAAATTGAACGAGATTTCAAATTTTCGTTTTTCGACGATTCGCTTATATGAGACGAAAATCGCATATAAGATATGAAGCAATGTTAAAACTTTGATTAAAATGTAAAATAGACGTTTGATCTTATGAAATGCAATGTTCTGAATCGATTAGAAACAATTTTCAAACTGTGGCACAAGAATTATTAAAGATGTCAAGATCTTATCTTCTCATATACCGAAATTCGTCTAGGACGATTAAGTTTTTCGACAATTATCAAATGAAAACACGTTTTTAAACATAGTAAAAACGTTATATTCTTGTTTTATTCTTTATTCTGCATCGATAGAATATAAAATCAATGAAATTGAGCGAGATTTCCAGGTTTCGTTTTTCGACGATACGCGTACATGAGCGAAAAATCTTATATAAGATATGAAACAATGTTATAACTTTGATTCCAATATATAATAGATGTCTCAACTTAGGAAATGAAATGTTCTGAATCGATTGGTAATATTTTTCAAACTTTGGCGCAAGTATTATTAAAGATTTCACGAATTCATTTTCTCATATACCGATATTCCTATATGTCGAATACGGTTATCGACAATTATCATATGAAAACGCGTATTTAAACGTTATATTCTTGTTATATTCTTTATTCTGCATCGATGAAATATAAAATCAATGAAATTGAACGAGTTTTCTACTTTTCGTTCTTCGACGATATGCGTATATTAGCGATAAATCGTATATACCATATGAAACAATGTTAAAAACTTTGAATCCAATATAAAATTGATGTTTGATCTAATGAAATGCAATGTTCTGTATCGACTGGTAACAATTTTCAAACTGTGGCACAAGTATTATTACAGATTTCAAGATTTCATCTTCGCACATACCGAATTTCGCGTATGTTGATTACGTTTTTCGAAAATTATCATATGAAAAGGCCTATTTAAACTTAGTAGAAACGTTATGTTCTGGTTATATTCTTTATTCTGCATCGATAGAATATAAAATCAATGAAATTGTACTAGATTTCAACTTTTCGTCTTTGAACAATACACGTATATGAGCGAAAAATGGAATATACGATATGAAACAATGTTAAAAACTTTGATTCCAATATGAAATAGTTGTTTGATCATAGGAAATGCAATGTTCGGAATCGAATGGTAACTTTTCACAAACTTTGGCACAAGTATAATTAAAGATTTCACTATTTCAACTTCGCACATACCGAAACTCGCGTATGTTGATTACGTTCTTCGATATTTATCATATGAAAACGCGTAATTAAACATAATAAATCGTTATATTCTTGTTATATTCTTTATTCTTCGTCGATTGAATATAAAATCAATGAAATTGAACGAGATTTCAACTTTTCGCTTTTCGACGATACGTGTATATGAACGAAAAATCGTATATACGACATTTAATATAGTTAAAATCCTTGATTCCAATATAAAATAGATGATTGATCTTATGAGATGCAATGTACTGAATGGATTGGTAACATTTTTCAAACTGTGGCACAAGTATTATTAAAGATTTCACTATTTCAACTTCGCATATACCGAAACTCGCGTATGTCGAATAAGTTTTTCGAAAATTATCATGTGAAAACGCGTATTTAAACTTAATACAATCGTTATATTCTTGTTATGTTCTTTATTCTGCACCGATAGAATATATAATCAATGAAATTGAAAGAGTTTTCAACTGTCTGTTTTTCGACGATACGCGTATATGAGCGAAAAATCTAATATACGATATGAAACAATGTTAAAAACTTTGAATCCAATATAAAATAGATGTTTGATCTTATGAAATGCAATGTTCTGAATCGATAACCGTATATGAGCGAAAAATCGTGAATGCGAATGAAACAATGTTAAATACTTTTATTCAAATATAAAATATATGTTTGATCTTATGAAATGCAATGTTCTGAATCGATTGGTAACATGTTTTAATCTCTGGCACAAGTATAATTAAAGATTTCACCATTTTATCTTCGCATATACCAAAATTCGCGTATGTTGATTATGTTTTTCGACAATTCTCATATGAAAACGCGTATTTAAACATAGTAAAGACGTTATATTCTTGTTATGTTCTTTATTCTGCATCGATAGAATATAAAATCAATGAAATTGAACGAGATTTCAACTTTTCGTTTCTCGACGATACGCGTATAAGAGAGAAAAATCGTATATACGGTATGAGACAATGTTAAAAACTTTGATTCCAATATAAAACAGCCGTTTGATCTTATGAAATCGATTGGTAACATTTTTCAAACTGTGGCACAAGTATTATCAAAGAATTCACGATTTTATCTTCGCATATACCGAAATTCGCGTATGTCGAATAAGTTTTTCGACAATTATCATATGAAAATGCATATTAAGACATAGTAGAAACGTTATATTCTTGTTATATTCTTTATTCTGCATCGATAGAATATAATATCAATGATATTGTACTAGATTTCAACTTTTCGTCTTTGAACAATACACGTATATGAGCGAAAAATGGAATATACGATATGAAACAATGTTAAAAACTTTGATTCCAATATGAAATAGTTGTTTGATCATAGGAAATGCAATGTTCGGAATCGAATGGTAACATTTCACAAACTTTGGCACAAGTATAATTAAAGATTTCACTATTTCAACTTCGCACATACCGAAACTCGCGTATGTTGATTACGTTCTTCGATATTTATCATATGAAGACGCGTAATTAAACATAATAAATCGTTATATTCTTGTTATATTCTTTATTCTTCGTCGATTGAATGTAAAATCAATGAAATTGAACGAGATTTCAACTTTTCGCTTTTCGACGATACGTGTGTATGAACGAAAAATCGTATATACGACATTTAATATAGTTAAAATCCTTGATTCCAATATAAAATAGATGATTGATCTTATGAGATGCAATGTACTGAATGGATTGGTAACATTTTTCAAACTGTGGCACAAGTATTATTAAAGATTTCACTATTTCAACTTCGCATATACCGAAACTCGCGTATGTCGAATAAGTTTTTCGAAAATTATCATGTGAAAACGCGTATTTAAACTTAATACAATCGTTATATTCTTGTTATGTTCTTTATTCTGCACCGATAGAATATATAATCAATGAAATTGAAAGAGTTTTCAACTGTCTGTTTTTCGACGATACGCGTATATGAGCGAAAAATCTAATATACGATATGAAACAATGTTAAAAACTTTGAATCCAATATAAAATAGATGTTTGATCTTATGAAATGCAATGTTCTGAATCGATAACCGTATATGAGCGAAAAATCGTGAATGCGAATGAAACAATGTTAAATACTTTTATTCAAATATAAAATATATGTTTGATCTTATGAAATGCAATGTTCTGAATCGATTGGTAACATGTTTTAATCTCTGGCACAAGTATAATTAAAGATTTCACCATTTTATCTTCGCATATACCAAAATTCGCGTATGTTGATTATGTTTTTCGACAATTCTCATATGAAAACGCGTATTTAAACATAGTAAAGACGTTATATTCTTGTTATGTTCTTTATTCTGCATCGATAGAATATAAAATCAATGAAATTGAACGAGATTTCAACTTTTCGTTTCTCGACGATACGCGTATAAGAGAGAAAAATCGTATATACGGTATGAGACAATGTTAAAAACTTTGATTCCAATATAAAACAGCCGTTTGATCTTATGAAATCGATTGGTAACATTTTTCAAACTGTGGCACAAGTATTATCAAAGAATTCACGATTTTATTTTCGCATATACCGAAATTCGCGTATGTCGAATAAGTTTTTCGACAATTATCATATGAAAATGCATATTAAGACATAGTAGAAACGTTATATTCTTGTTATATTCTTTATTCTGCATCGATAGAATATAATATCAATGAAATTGTACGAGATTTCATGTTTTCGTTTTTCGACGATACGCGTACATGAGCGAAAAATCTTTTATACGATATGAAACAATGTTAAAACTTGGATTCCAATATAAAATAGATGTTTTATCTTATGAAATCGATTGGTAACGTTTTTCAAACTGTGGCACAAGTATGATCAAAGATTTCACGTTTCCTTCTTTGCATATACCGAAATTCTCGTATGTCGAATACGTTTTTCGAAAATTATCATATGAAAAGGCCTATTTAAACATAGTAGAAAAGTTATGTTCTGGTTATATTCTTTATTCTGCATCGAAAGAATATAAAATCAAAGAAATTGAACTTGATTTCAACTTTTCGTCTTTGAACAATACACGTATATGTGCGAAAAATGGTATATACGATATAAAACAATGTTAAAATCTTTGATTCCATTATAGAATAGATGGTTGATCTTATGAAAGCAATGTTCTAAGTCGATACTCGGATATGAGCGAAAAAGCGTATATGCGATTTGAGATGTAGTTAAAAGCTTTGATTCCAATATAAAATTGATGTTTGATCTAATCGAATGCAATATTTTTAACCGATTGGTAACATTTTTCAAACTGTGGAACAAGTATTATTAAAGATTTCACTATTTCAACTTCGCATATACAGAAACTCGCGTATGTCGAATAAGTTTTTCGAAAATTATCATGCGAAAACGCGTATTTAAACATAATACAATCGTTATATTCTTGTTATGTTCTTTATTCTGCACCGATAGAATATATAATCAATGAAATTGAACGAGATTTCAACTTTTCGTTTTTCGACGATACGCCTATATGAGCGAAAAATCTTATATACGATATGGAACAATGTTAAACACTTTGATTCCAATATAAAATAGATGTTTGATCTTATGAAATGCAAGGTTCTGAATTGATTAGTAACATTTTTTCAAACTGTGGCACAAGAATTATTAAAGATTTCTAGATCTTATCTTCGCATATACCGAAATTCGTGTAGGTCGATTAAGTTGTTCGACTATTATCAAATGAAAACACGTATTTAAAGATAGTAAAAACGTTATATTATTGTTATATTCTCTATTCAGCATCGATAGAATATAAAATCAACGAAATTGAACGACATTTCAAGTTTTCGTCTTTGAATAATACACGTATATGAGCGAAAAATGGAATATACGATATGAAACAATGTTAAAAACTTTAATTCCAATATGAAATAGTTGTTTGATCTTAGCAAAATGAAATGTTCGGAATCGATTGGTAACATTTTTCAAACTTTGGCCCAAGTATTATTAAAGATTTCACGATTTCATCTTTTCATATACCGAAATTCGTGTATGTCGAATATGATTTTCGACAATTATCATATGAAAACACGTATTTAAACATAGTAAAGACGTTATATTCTTGTTATATTCTTCATTCTGCATCGACAAAAAGTAAAATCGATGAAATTGAACGAGATTTCAACTTTTCGTTTTTCGACGATACGAGTATATGAGCGAAAAATAGTATATACGATATGAAACAATGTTAAAACTTTGATTCCAATATAAAATAGATGTTTTATCTTCTGAAATCGATTGGTAACGATTTTCAAACTGTGGCACAAGTATGATCAAAGATTTCACGTTTTTATCTTCGCATATACCGAAATTCGCGTATGTCTATTAGGCTTTTCGACAATTATCATGTGAAAACGCGTATTTAAAGATAGTAAAAACGTTATACTATTGTAATATTCTTTATTCTGCATCGATAGAATATAAAATCGATGAAATTGAACGAGATTTCATCTTCTCGTCTTTCAACAATACACGTATATGAGCGATAAATGGTATATACGATATGAAACAATGTTAAAAACTTTGATTCCAATATAAAATAGATGTTTGATCTTATGAAAAGAAATTTTCTCAATCGATTGGTAATATTTTTTAAATTGTGGCACAAGGATTATTAAAGATTTCACGATTTTATTTTCGCATATACCGAAATTCGCGTATGTCGATTACGTTTTTCGAAAATTATCATATGAAAACGCGTATTTAAACATAGCAAACACGTTATATTCGTATTATATTATGAATTCTGCAACGATGGAATATAAAATCAATGAAATTGAACGAGATTTCAAATTTTCGTTTTTCGACGATACGCTTATATGAGACGAAAATCGCATATAAGATATGAAGCAATGTTAAAACTTTGATTACAATATATAAAAGATGTTTGATCTTAGGAAATGCAATGTTCTGAATCGATTGGTAATATCTTTCAAACTTTGGCGCAAGTATTATGAAAGATTTCACGATTTCATCTTCTCATGTACCGAAATTCCTATATGTCGAATACGGTTTTCGACAATTATCATATGAAAACGCGTATTTAAACGTTATATTCTTGTTATATTCTTTATTGTGCATCGATGAAATATAAAATCAATGAAATTGAACGAGTTTTCTACTTTTCGTTTATCGACGATATGCGTATATTAGCGATAAATCGTATATACGATATGAAACAATGTTAAAAACTATTATTCCAATATAAAATTGATGTTTGATCTAATGAAATGCAATGTTCTGTATCGACTGGTAACATTTTTCACACTGTGGCACAAGTATTATTACAGATTTCACGATTTCATCTTCGCATATACCGAAATTCGCGTATGTTGATTACGTTTTTCGAAAATTATCATATGAGAAGGCCTATTTAAACATAGTAGAAAAGTTATGTTCTGGTTATATTCTTTATTCTGCATCGATAGAATATAAAATCAAAGAAATTGAACTTGATTTCAACTTTTCGTCTTTGAACAATACACGTATATGTGCGAAAAATGGTATATACGATATAAAACAATGTTAAAATCTTTGATTCCAATGTGAAATAGTCGTTTGATCTTAGGAAATGGAATATTCTGAATCGATTGGTAACATTTTTCAAACTGTGGCACAAGTATTATCAAAGATTTCGCGATTTTATCTTCGCATATACCGAAATTCGCGTATGTCGATTATGTTTTTCGACAATTGTCATATGAAAACGCGTATTTAAACATAGTAAAAACGTTATATTCTTGTTATGTTCTTTATTCTGCATCGATAGAATAAATAATCAATGAAATTGAACGATATTTCAACTTTTCGTTTCTCGACGATACGCGTATATGGCAAAATATCGAATATACGATACGAAACAATGTTAAGAACTTTGATTCCATTATAGAATAGATGTTTGATCTTATGAAATGCAATGTTCTAAGTCGATACTCGGATATGAGCGAAAAAGCGTATATGCGATTTGAAAAGTAGTTAAAAACTTTGATTCCAATATAAAATTGATGTTTGATCTAATCGAATGCAATATTTTTAATCGATTGGTAACATTTTTCAAACTGTGGAACAAGTATTATTAAAGATTTCACTATTTCAACTTCGCATATACCGAAACTCGCGTATGTCGAATAAGTTTTTCGAAAATTATCATGTGAAAACGCGTATTTAAACATAATACAATCGTTATATTCTTGTTATGTTCTTTATTCTGCACCGATAGAATATATAATCAATGAAATTGAACGAGATTTCAACTTTTCGTTTTTCGACGATACGCCTATATGAGCGAAAAATCTTATATACGATATGGAACAATGTTAAACACTTTGATTCCAATATAAAATAGATGTTTGATCTTATGAAATGCAATGTTCTGAATTGATTAGTAACATTTGTTCAAACTGTGGCACAAGAATTATTAAAGATTTCTAGATCTTATCTTCGGATATACCGAAATTCGTGTAGGTCGATTAAGTTGTTCGACAATTATCAAATGAAAACACGTATTTAAAGATAGTAAAAACGTTAAATTATTGTTATATTCTCTATTCTGCATCGATAGAATATAAAATCAACAAAATTGAACGAGATTTCAAGTTTTCGTCTTTCAACAAATCACGTATATGAGAGAAAAATGGTATATACGATATGAAACAATGTTAAAAACTTTGATTCCAATATAAAATAGATGTTTGATCTTATGAAATGCAATGTTCTGAATCGATTGGTAACATTTTTCTAACTGTGGCACAAGTATTATTAAAGATTTCACGATTTCATCTTCGCATATACCGAAATTCGCGTATGTCGATTACGTTTTTCGACAATTATCATATGAAAACGCGTATTTAAACATAGTAAAAACGTTATATTCTTGTTATATTCTTTATTCTGCATCGATAGAATATAAAATCAATGAAATTGAACGAGATTTCAAGTTTTCGTTTTTCGACGATACGCGTATATGAGCGAAAAATCGTATATACGATATGAAAGAATGTTAAAAACTTTGATTCCAATATAAAATAGATGTTTGATCTTATGAAATGCAATGTTCTGAATCGATTGGTAACATTTTTCTAACTGTGGCACAAGTATTATTAAAGATTTCACGATTTCATCTTCGCATATACCGAAATTCGCGTATGTCGATTACGTTTTTCGACAATTATCATATGAAAACGCGTATTTAAACGTTATATTCTTGTTATATTCTTTATTCTGCATCGATGAAATATAAAATCAATGAAATTGAACGAGATTTCAACTTTTCGTTTTTTTACGATACGCTTATATGAGCGAAAAATCGAATATACGTTATGAAACAATGTTAAAAACTTTGATTCCAATATAAAATAGATGTTTGATCTTATGAAATGCAATGTTCTGAATCGATTGGTAACATTTTTCAATCTCTGGAATAAGAAATATTAAAGAATACACGATATTATCATCGCATATACCGAAATTCTCGTATGTCGAATACGTTTTTCTACAATTATTATATGAAAAGGCGTATTTAAACGAAGTACAAACGTTATTTTCTTGTTATATTCTTTATTCTGCATCGATAGAATATTATATCAATGAAATTAAAAGAGACTTCAACTTTTCGTTTTTCGACGCTACGCGTATATGAGTGAAACATCGTATATGCGACAGGAATCAATGTTAAAAACTATGATTTCATTATCAAATGGATGATTGATCTCATCAAATGCAATGTTCTGAATCTATTGATAAAAATTTTCAAACTGTGCCACAAATATTATTAAAGATTTCACGATTTTATCTTCGCATATACCGTAATTCGTGTAGCCCGATTAAGTTTTTCGACAATTATCAAAAGAAAACTTGTATTTAAACATAGTAAAAACGTCATGTTCTTGTTATATTCTTTATTCTGCATCGATGGAATATAAAATCAATGAAATTGAGCGAGATTTCAACTTTTCGTTATTCGACGATACGCGAATATGAGCGAAAAATCGTATATACGATATGAGACAATGTTAAAAACTTTGATTCCTATATAAAACAGTCGTTTGATGTTATGAAATCGATTGGTAACATTTTTCAAACTGTGGCACAAGTATTATTAAAGATTTCATGATTTCATCTTCGCATATACCGAAATTCGCGTATGTCGAATAAGTTTTTCGAAAATTATCATATGAAAATGCATATTTAAACATAGTAGAAACGTTTATTCTTGTTATATTCTTTATTCTGCATCGATAGAAAATAAAATCAATGAAATTGAACGAGTTTTCAACTTTTCGTTTCTCGACGATACACGTATATGGCAAAAAATCGTATATACGATATGAAACAATGTTAAAAACTTTTATTCCAATATAAAATAGTTGTTTGATTTTATGAAATGCAATGTTCTGAATCGATACCCGTATATGTGCGAAAAATCGTATATGCGATATGAAACAATGTTAAATACTTTGATTCCAATATAAAATATATGTTTGATCTTATGAAATGCAATGTTCTGAATCGATTGGTAACATTGTTTAATCTCTGGCACAAGCATAATTAAAGATATCACTATTTCAACTTCGCATATACCGAAACTCGCGTATGTTGAAAACGTTCTTCGATATTTAACATATGAAAACGCGTATTTATACATAATAAAACGTTATATTCTTGTTATATTCTTTATTCTGCGTCGATTGAATATAAAATCCATGAAATTGAACGAGATTTCAACTTTTCGTTTTTGGACGATACGCGTATATGAACGAAAAATCGTATATACGACAAGAAATATAGTTAAAATCCTTGATTCCAATATAAAATAGATGATTGATCTTATGAAATGCAATGTTCTGAATGAATTGGTAACATTTTTCAATCTGTGGCACAAGTATTATTAAAGAATTCACTATTTAAACTTCGCATATACCGAAACTCGCGTATGCCGAATAAGTTTTTCGAAAATTATCATGTGAAAACGCGTATTTAAACATAATACAATCGTTATATTCTTGTTATGTTCTTTATTCTGCACCGATAGAATATATAATTAATGAAATTGAACAAGATTTCAACTTTTCGTTTTTCGACGATACGCCTATATGAGCGAAAAATTTTATATACGATATGGAACAATGTTAAACTTTTTGATTCCAATATAAAATAGATGTTTGATCTTATGAAATGCAATGTTCTTAATCGATTGGTAACATTATTCAAACTCTGGCACAAGAAATATTAAAGAATACACGATATTATCATCGCATATACCGAAATTCTCGTATGTCGAATACGTTTTTCGACAATTATTATATGAAAAGGCGTATTTAAACAAAGTATAAACGTTATATTCTTGTTATATTCTTTATTCTGCATCGATAGAATATTATAGCAATGAAATTAAAAGAGACTTCAACTTTTCGTTTTTCGACGCTACGCGTATAAGAGTGAAACATCGTATATGCGACAGGATTCAATGTTAAAAACTATTATTCCATTATTAAATGGATGTTTGATCTCATCAAATGCAATGTTCTGAATCAAGTATAATTAATGATTTCACGATTTCATTTTCTCATATACCGAATTTCGCGTATGTCGATTATATTTTTCGACAATTATCATATGAAAACGCGTATTTGAACACAATAAAAACGTTATATTCTTATTATATTATGAATTCTGCATCGATGGAATATAAAATCAATGAAATTGAACGAGATTTCAACTTTTCGTTTTTCGACGATACGCTTATATGATACAAAAATCGCATATAAGATATGAAGCAATGTTAAAACTTTGATTACAATGTAACATAGACGTTTGATCTTATGAAATGCAATGTTCTGGATCGATTATAAACAATTTTCAAACTGAGGCACAAGAATTATTAAGGATTTCTAGATCTTATCTTCGCATATACCGAAATTCGTGTAGGTCGATTAAGTTTTTCGACAATTATCAAATGAAAACACGTATTTAAAGATAGTAAAAACGTTATATTCTTGTTATATTCTTTATTCTGCATCGATAGAATATTAAATCAATGAAATTGAACGAGATTTCAAATTTTCATTTTTCGCGATACGCGTATATGAGCGATATATCTTATATACGATATGTAACAATGTTAAAAACTTTGATGACAATGTAAAATAGATGTTTGAACTTATGAAATGCAATGTTCTGAATCGTTTGATAACATTTCTCAAACTGTGGCACAAGTATTATTAAAGATTTCACGATATTATCTTCGCATATACAGAAATTCTCGTATGTCGAATACGTTTTTCGACAATTATTATATGAAAAGGTGCATTTGAACATAGTAGAAGCGCTATGTTCTGGTTATATTCTCTATTCTGCATTAATAGAATATATAATCAATGAAATTGAACGAGTTTTCAACTTTTCGTATTTCGACGATATGCTTATATGAGCGATAAATCGAATATACGATATGAAACAATGTTAAAAACTTCGATTCCAATATAAAATAGATGTTTGATCTTATGAAATGCAATGTTCTGAATCGATTGGTAACATTTTTCAATCTCTGGATTAAGAAATATTAAAGAATACACGATATTATCATCGCATATACCGAAATTCTCGTATGTCGAAAACGTTTTTCGACAATTATTATTTGAAAAGGCGTATTTAAACAAAGTATAAACCTTATATTCTTGTTATATTCTTTATTCAGCATCGAGAGAATATTAAATCAATGAAATTGAACGAGATTTCAAATTTTCATTTTTCGCGATACGCGTATATGAGCGATATATCTTATATACGATATGAAACAATGTTAAAAACTTTGATGACAATATAAAATAGATGTTTGAACTTATGAAATGCAATGTTCTGAATCGTTTGATAGCATTTCTCAAACTGTGGCACAAGTATTATTTAAGATTTCACGATATAATCTTCGCATATACCGAAATTCTCGTATGTCGAATACGTTTTTCGACAATTATTATATGAAAAGGTGCGTTTGAACATAGTAGAAGCGCTATGTTCTGGTTATATTCTCTATTCTGCATTAATAGAATATATAATCAATGAAATTGAACGTGTTTTCAACTTTTCGTATTTCGACGATATGCTTATATGAGCGATAAATCGTATAAACGATATGATACAATGTTAAAATCTTTGATTCAAATACATAATAGAAAATTGATCTTATGAAATGCAATTATCTGAATCGATTGGTATTATTTTTTAAACTGTGGCGCAAGTATTATTAAAGATTTCACGATTTAATGTTCGCATATACCGAAATTCGCGTATGTCGATTACGTTTTTCGAAAATTATCAAATGAAAACACGTATTTAAAGATAGTAAAAACGTTATATTATTGTTATATTCTCTATTCTGCATCGATAGAATAAATAATCAATGAAATTGAACGAGATTTCAACTATTAGTCTTTCAACAATATGCTATATGAGCGAAAAATGGTATATACGAAATGATACAATGTTAAAATCTTTGATTCCAATATGAAATAGTTCTTTGTTCTTAGGAAATGGAATATTCTGAATCGATTGGTAACATTTTTCAAACTGTGGCACAAGTATTATCAAAGATTTCGCGATTTTATCTTCGCATATACCGAAATTCGTGTATGTCGATTAAATTTTCGACAATTATCAAATGAAAACACGTATTTAAAGATAGTAAAAACGATATATTATTGTTATATTCTCTATTCTGCATCGATAGAATATAATATCAATGAAATTGGACGAGTTTTCATCTATTAGTTTTTCGACGATACGCGTATATGAGCGAAAAATCTAATATACGAAATGAAACAATGTTAAAAACTTTTATTCCAATATAAAATATATGTTTGATCTTATGAAATGCAATGTTCTGAATCGATTGGTAACATTTTTTAATTTCTGGCACAAGTATAATTAAAGATTACACCATTTTATCTTCGCATATACCGAAATTCGCGTATGTCGATTAGGTTTTTCGAAAATTGTCATATTAAAACGCGTATTTAAACATAGTAAAAACGTTATATTCTTGTTATGTTCTTTATTCTGCATCGATAGAATAAATAATCAATGAAATTGAACGAGATTTCAACTTTTCGTTTCTCGACGATACGCGTATATGGCAAAATATCGAATATACGATACGAAACAATGTTAAGAACTTTGATTCCATTATAGAATAGATGTTTGATCTTATGAAATGCAATGTTCTAAGTCGATACTCGGATATGAGCGAAAAAGCGTATATGCGATTTGAAAAGTAGTTAAAAACTTTGATTCCAATATAAAATTGATGTTTGATCTAATCGAATGCAATATTTTTAATCGATTGGTAACATTTTTCAAACTGTGGAACAAGTATTATTAAAGATTTCACTATTTCAACTTCGCATATACCGAAATTCGCGTATGTCGATTACGTTTTTCGAAAATTATCATGTGAAAACGCGTATTTAAACATAATACAATCGTTATATTCTTGTTATGTTCTTTATTCTGCACCGATAGAATATATAATCAATGAAATTGAACGAGATTTCAACTTTTCGTTTTTCGACGATACGCTTATATGAGCGAAGAATCTTATATACGATATGGAACAATGTTAAACACTTTGATTCCAATATAAAATAGATGTTTGATGTTAACAAATGCAATGTTCTGAATCGATTGGTAACATTTTTCAAACTGTGGCGTAAGAATTTTTAAATATTTAACGATTTTATCTTCGCATATACCGAAATTCGCGTATGTCGATTATGTTTTTCGACAATTGTCATATGAAAACGCGTATTTAAACATAGTAAAAACGTTATATTCTTGTTATGTTCTTTATTCTGCATCGATAGAATAAATAATCAATGAAATTGAACGAGATTTCAACTTTTCGTTTCTCGACGATACGCGTATATGGCAAAATATCGAATATACGATACGAAACAATGTTAAGAACTTTGATTCCATTATAGAATAGATGTTTGATCTTATGAAATGCAATGTTCTAAGTCGATACTCGGATATGAGCGAAAAAGCGTATATGCGATTTGAAAAGTAGTTAAAAACTTTGATTCCAATATAAAATTGATGTTTGATCTAATCGAATGCAATATTTTTAATCGATTGGTAACATTTTTCAAACTGTGGAACAAGTATTATTAAAGATTTCACTATTTCAACTTCGCATATACCGAAATTCGCGTATGTCGATTACGTTTTTCGAAAATTATCATGTGAAAACGCGTATTTAAACATAATACAATCGTTATATTCTTGTTATGTTCTTTATTCTGCACCGATAGAATATATAATCAATGAAATTGAACGAGATTTCAACTTTTCGTTTTTCGACGATACGCTTATATGAGCGAAAAATCTTATATACGATATGGAACAATGTTAAACACTTTGATTCCAATATAAAATAGATGTTTGATGTTAACAAATGCAATGTTCTGAATCGATTGGTAACATTTTTCAAACTGTGGCGTAAGAATTTTTAAATATTTAACGATTTTATCTTCGCATATACCGAAATTCGCGTATGTCGATTATGTTTTTCGACAATTGTCATATGAAAACGCGTATTTAAACATAGTAAAAACGTTATATTCTTGTTATGTTCTTTATTCTGCATCGATAGAATAAATAATCATTGAAATTGAACGAGATTTCAACTTTTCGTTTCTAGACGATACACGAATATGTGCAAAAAATCTTATATACGGTATGAAACAATGTTATGAAGTAAGATTCCTTTAAAAAATTAATATTTGTTCTTTTGAAAAGCAATGTTCTGAATCGATTGGTAACATTTTTCAAACTGCGTTACAAGTATTTTCAAAGATTTCACGATGTCATCTTCTCGATATAGAGAAATATGTAAGTACAGAATATTTTTTCGGCAATTATCACTGTAAAAAGCGAGTTTACACATACTAAAAACGTTGTATTCTTTTTATATCCATTCTTCTGCGTCGATCGAATATAAAAACAATATTTCTACTAATCGAGAGAAAGTTATTCGATTCTTTCGATCCAATGCTACTGTGGGGTTTGCGTTTATACCGACTAGTTGAAGCAAAGTTGTGCAAGTGCCTCTCGATCAAAAGGGACTTTTCGGCTCGGAACTTTGCGACTTACTGAGGGAAAGTTGTGCGATTGGCTTGTGTTCCAATGCTACCATCGGACTTGGAAATATTCAGAATTGTAGAGGGAAAGTAATGTGAGTACCTCTTAAAACAATGCTGATGTCGGACGTAGGGATATTCTGACAATATCAGTAAAAGTTATATAAATGCACTCATACCAATGAAACATTTGGACATGAAAATACTTTGAATCATCTATTGAGAGTTATACGAGTTTCTCTAGTACCAATGCGACCGTCATGAACAGAAATATTCCGACTAGTCGAGTGAAGGTTATACGAGTTCCTCTTGAACCAATGCAACTGACGAAACTAGTAATATTCCGACTAGTCGAGCGTAAGCTTTGCAAATTACTCTCGAACCACTGCGACCTTCGTAACTGAAAATATTCTGACCAGTAGAGGAAAAGTTATGCAAAATCCTCTTGAACTAATGCGTCTGTCAGACTTGAAGATAACCCGACAGGTCGGGGAAAGTTATGCGGGGGCACTTGAACAATTGCGACTGTCGTGGTTGGAAATATTCCGACTTCTCGGGGAAAGTTATGCGCGTGACTATACCAACATTGCGAAAGTCGTACTTGGATATATTCAGTCTAGTCCAGAATGTTGTTCGACTGTCTCTCGAACAAGTGCGACTGTAGTACTTAGAATCATTACGATCAGTAGAGGGAACGTTATGCGGGTACCTCCCAAACCTTTCTGACAAACAGACCTAGAAAAATTTCGATTTGTCGATCGAAACTTTTGCGTGCGCCGCACGCTACAATGCTACTATTGCACTAGGAAATATTCCGACTATTCGAATGAAAGACATGCGAGTGAATTTTGAACTAATACATCTCTCGGATATAGAAATATTCGGATTATACGATGGAATGTTATGTGAGTGCATTTCAATCCAATGTGACTATCGATGTTTGAAATATTTCGACAACTGAAGGGAAAGTTACGTGAGTGTCTCTCGAATCATGCGATTGTCGCACTTGGTAATATTCCCACTAAACGAGGGAAAGTTATACGAGAGTTACTCGAACAAATGCAGCTGTCAGTCTTGTAAACAATACGAATAATCAAGCGAAAGTTAGGCGATTGTCTTTCGAAGCAATGCGAATTACGTACTTGGAAATATTCCGTCTAATGCGACTCTCGCATCTACAAATATTCTGACTAGTGGAGGATAGGAAGTGTGAGTGCCTCTCCAATCAATGCGACTATAGGACTTAGGATTATTCAAACTAGTCGAGCAAAGATATGGGGTAGTCTCACGAACAAACGCGACAATAGGACTTGGAAATTTTCCGACTGGTCGAGGGAAAGTTATGCGAGTGCCTCTCGAACCGTTGCGACTGTCGGGACAAGTTATATTCCTCATTGTCTAAAGAAAATTATGCGATTGACTTGCGAATCAACGTTACTATTGGTCTTGGTAATATTCTCACTATTCAACGGAAAATTATACAAGTGGATTTCCTAACAACGCGTCGGATTTAAGAATATTCCGTCTATTCGCGGGAATGTTACGCTAGTGCCAGTCGAACAAATGCTACTATCGCACTTGGAAATATTCCGACTAGTCGAGGAATAGTTATGCGGGTTACTTATGAGCCCACTGGGACTGTCGGACTAGCTAATAGTTCGACTAGTTGAGGAAATGTAATGGGAATGCCTCTCGAACTAATGCGTCAATATAACTGCCACACGAAAGAAAGCGTCTAACGGTCTTGGTAGAACATCGAAGAGTCGAAGGCAACTTATGCGAGCGATCTATGAACCAATTCGACTATTGGTCTTGGAAATTTACCGACATAACGAAAGAAAACTATGCTATTGCCTCACAAAACAAAGCGGCTGGAGAATGGAAATATTCCGACTAATGGATGGATAATTATGGGAGTAACTTGTGAACCAAAACGAAGGGAGGACGTGAAAATATCCCGACTAGTCGAGGGAAAGTTGTGCGATTACCTCTAGAACCAATGATGATATCGGACTTGGAAATACTCCTACTAGGCAGTTGATAGTTATGCGAGTGCCTTTCGAAAAAATACTGCTGCCGGTTTAGGAAATACCAATCGAGGGAAAGTTATTCGAGTAACTGTAAACAACGCGTTTGATGGTTTTGCAAATATTCCGAGGAGTCGAGGATAAGTTATGAGCGAGCATTTCGATCCAATGTGGCAGTCAGATTTGAAAGCAAAGTGGATTGGACTAGTAGTGGAGGGAATGTTATGCGAGTGACACTGGAAAGCAAAATGGCCATCGGACTAGGAAATATTTGGAGAATTCGACGGAAATTTATGCGAGTCTCGTGTAAACTAATGCGACTGCCGGATTTGAAAATATTCCGACTATTCGAAGGAAAGCTATGCAGATTCCTCTGGAACCAATTCGACATTTGAACTTGGAAAAATTCCGATTAGTCGAGTGAAAGGTTTACGTGTACTACATTAACTAATGCGACTGACGCACTTGAAAATATTCTGACTAGTGAAGGGATAGTTATACGAATGCATCTCGATTCAATGCGACTGTCGGATCTAGCACTATAAATACTAATCGAGGGCAAGATATGAGATTGCCGTTCGAAACAATGCGACTATCAAACTTAGAAATATTCCGACTGGTCGAGAGAATATTATAAAAGTGCCACTTAAAACAATGCAACTGTCAGTCTTGGAAATATTCCGACTATTCGTGGGAAAGTTTAGCGAGTACTTCTCGAACTTATGCGACTTTCATAATTAGAAATATTTCGGCTGTTCGACGGAAAGTTATGCAAGTTCCTTTGGAACTAAAGTGGCTGTGGTACCTAGAAATATTACGACTAGTCAAGAGAAAAATATGAGAGATCCTAACGCAACATTGCTAATGTCGATCTTAGATATAATACGAATAGACGGGAGAAAGTTATACGAGTGCTACTCGAACGAATACAACTATCGGACTTTGAAATATTCCAACTAGTCGACAGAAAGTTTTGCTGGTACCACTGGAACCTATGCGGTTTTCGTAATTGGAAATAACCCGTCTAGCCGGGAGAAAGTTTTGCGAGTACCTCTCGAATTTATGCGACATTCGGAATTGGAAGTATCCCTACTATTCGATTGAAAGTTATGCGAGTATCTTTAGAACCAAATCGACTGACGTACATTAGATATTACGACTAGTCAAGATAAAATTTTGAGAGTGTCAATCGCACCACTGCGATAATTGGATTTGAAATATTCCGACTATACGAGAGGATGCTATACGAGTGCATCCGAAATCAATGTGACTGTCGATCCTAGAAATATTCCATTTGGGCGAGAAAATGTCAAGAGATACTTTTACGTCTCACAAGCTATGTACTATAATAGAGCTAACTCCAAAGTAAGTATGCTATTCCGACCCTTGCGGGTGATTTGTGTCCTTTTCGGCCCTTACCTGCCTGGGCAGTTCAATTGGCTCGGGATTGGAACCGAACAGAGTGTCGAATCGATATTTCAAATGCTCACATACCACTTGGGAAGACAATCCAAGCTGATGGTGGAGCCTTATTTCCAGATATTTGGGGGTCCTATGATACAAAATCGGAAGGTCCAGTAGGGGCACTCACCTTCTAAAGAGCTGCAGGGGAATGAGGTGGAATGAGGGAAAATTTTTTTCTCTTCCTCAATTAATTCCGCACCCAATATATCGTTATAAATTTCGGTTTCGTGGAAAAGTTCCTTTAACAGACGACGTAGTTGATATTTTCTGCCACAGCGACGTACCTTCGGCATTAGGTGGGCAAGTCTTTGGAAGAGGTGTTTGATTGGAAGTAGGAGAGAAAGAGAAAAGTGTCGTCTGTGCGGAGCGTCCTAACCGAAACGACAATTTTATAGGTGGATACTCGTGCGGTTCGTCCTCACCGAGCAATAAGGATGGATGAATGTATGGATATAAAGAAATCACGCACTGGTTAAAAATAATCATTTTAATGATGTATTAAATGTTTCACTAAAGTACACTGAATAATTACACATATGGATGATATTCCGCACGCGAACGCGGTTATTTTATAGTTAAAAAATTTAATTTTAATTTCAATTGAAGGGTTCTAACTTATTTAGTTGACAAAGATAAATTATAGTGTAAAATTCTAAGTTGGATAATGACTGCTTAAGGCTCAAGTCTAGGAGCTTGCGACTTATTGAGTAAGGCTGCGAGCGATGACTGACTGACGACGCTCTTTGTTTCTCCTAGGGCAAGTTCGGCTAACATCACTGCGTATGTGTGCCGCTCGCGCCTGCCGCCTAAATGCGGTAGTGGTGGGATGCGCCGCTCGAGCTTGCCGCCGAAGTACGGTAGTGGTAGTGCAGAACAATGCGAGCGTTCCTTTATTACCTCTTCCAAGTATTGCGTTCTCTCTGTGCTTATCACCGGAATTCTCGGAACTCTTAGTCCCTGGAATGTTGTTATTAGCAGGTGTGGTTCCGAAAATGATGTCGATATCGTTGCTCTAAATTCTTGGAACGCAGGATGTTAAAATCCATATCACCGGATGTCGTCTCGCCATAATCGATATGTATATCTTGCAATTATTTATTACATTTATTTAAAGAAATTTCTCGCAGTAATTTCCCAAGGTTGTTGAACATTAATTCATTAGGGTAATTGTTTATTTTATTACAGGGTTGCATGTATATGTGTATATTTTTTTTTACATAGGGCCCGATTTGTTAGCTAATTATTATTATTCTTTTAAGTGTTTTTATGTATTATTAATAAGAAGGTGCTAGTAGTAACATGTATTTATAAGGTATCTTAGCTAATATTGCTAGTGGTAAAATTATCGATATTTTGAATATTTAGTCTACAAATGAGCTATGTGTATTTTGAAGGTTGATCCCCTTTACTTAAGATAGCTATTGTATTAATCTTTCATTTATACTATAGTTCACATATGTTATTCCCCTTTTTTTATTATTATTTACACACGTCGCTTCTGGCGAGATGTAACAATACCTACTAGATTCAGTGCAACTCACGGACTTGGAAATATTCCGACCTGAGTGAATGATATTCGAGTGCGCCTTTATCCAATTCGGTTGTCATACTTGGAAATATCACATGAAATTGAGGAGTGATAAGCGAGTGCCTACCAAATGAATACGGCTTTCGGACTTGGAAATATTCCAACTAGTTGATAGAGAGTTTATACGAGTGACATTCTAACCACCGCGAAAGCCCATCATGTAAATATCCCGCCTAGTCCAGGGAAATATATAAGTGTGCTTCTCAAAAAATATGGCTCTAAGTCATGTAAATGATGCAACTAGTCGGGGTAAAGTTAAACGAATGCCTCTTGATCCAATGCTGCTGTCACACTTGAAAATTACCCAACTATTGGTGGGAATAATACGCTACTACCTCTTGAAACAATGTTTTTCTCTGTCGGGCTTGGTATCATTCCGACTAGTCTATGGAACATTATGAGAATGCCAAGCGCCCAACTACGACTGTGGGACTTGGATATGACCCTCTTAATCGATAGATAGTTATGCGAGTGCCTCTCGAAACAATTTGCCTGTCACAATTGGAAGTATTCTATCTATTCGATAGAAAGATACGTGACTGGATAACGGAACACTACGGTTGTTGGAACAAGAAATATTCTGCCTGTTCAAAGGAAGCTCATGAGAGTTCCACTCAAACTAAAGCCAATTAAACTAAAGCCACTCAGACTAAAAGGACTTAGAAAGATACCTACAAATCGGGGGAGAGTTAGGCGAATTATATGTAAACCAATGCGCCTGTCGGACATGGAAAAAATCCTCCGAGTCGACGGAAACTTATGTGATTGACTCTCCAAACAATGCGACTGACGGAAATGGAAATATTCCGATAATTCTTGGGAGAATTATGCGAGTGATTTTGATTCAATGTGACTGTCGAACATGGAAATATTACAATTTCTTAGGGGATAGTTATGCCGTGCCTATCAAACCAATTTGGAAATATCCCGAAATTGGAAATATCCCGACCAGTATGGTGAGAACTATGCGAGAGACTTGGAATCAATGGGGCTGTCGGGTTTGAAACAAAGTCCTGTTCTATGGAAAGTTATGCGACTACCCCATATATATAACCGACTGTCGGACTTGCAAAAATCCTGATTACAAGAGAGAAAGTTATGAAAGTGACTTTTAATCCAATTCGAATGACGAGCTTGGAAATTTTACTACTGGACGAGGGAAAGTTTTGCGGGTTACCTTTGATCCCATCCGAATGACGAGCTTGGATAAATTACTACTATTCGAGGGAAAGTTAGGTGAGTTCTTCTCGAAGCAATGCGACTTCCTGGCTTGGAAGAATTCCATCTAGACGAGAGAAAGCTATGCGGGTACCTCTGAAACCAATGCGAATGCCAGACTTGGAAATATTGCAACTAGTCGGAGGAATATTATGCTTGCGCCTCACAAATCAATTCTGATACAGAACTTGCAAATATTCCAAATAGACGAGGGAATGTTATGCAAGAGCCACTAGATCCAATGCGTCTGTCGGTCTTGGAAACTTTCCGACTAGTGGAGGGAAAGTTATGCGAGTCACTTTATAACCAAAGCGACTGTCGGAATTGAAATACTCCGAGTGTCGAGGAAAAGTTAAGTGAGTGCCTGTCGGTCCAATTCGACTGTCGAACTTGGAAATACTTCAGCTTGACGAGGGAGCAATGTGAGTGAAATATGAACCAATGCGACCGTCGGGCATGAAATTATTCCGTATAGGCGAGGTTATGTTATGCGACTTCCACTCTAAACAAAGCGACTGTCGGACTTGGTAATATTCGGAACAGACGAGAGAAAGTTATGCGGGTGTCTACCGAAACAATGCGGCCGTCAGACTTCGAAAAATTCCGAATAGTCAAGGCATAGTAATGCGTGTGCCTATCGAACCAATTCGGCCGTCGTTCATAACAATATTCCTAGTTGTTGGAAAATTATGTGAGTAACTATCGAACCGGTACGGCATTCTAACTTGGAAATTTCCAGCGTTTTTAACGAGGTTATGCATATAACTTGTGAACCAATGCGGCAGTCTGACTTGGAAATAACTGGTCAGTGGAATGTTATGCGAGTAACTCTGGATCCTATGCAACTATCGGAATTGGAAATATTCCTACAAGTCGACGGAACGTTTTGCGAGAGACTCTCGAACTAATGCGTCTGACGAACTTGGAAATTCTCCGACTAGTCGAGTGAAAAATATGCAGGTGACTCCCGACCAATTGTGAGAGTCTTAATTGGAAATAATCCGAAAATTCAGGAGAAAGAAATGCGATTTCCTCTGAAACCAATGGACTTGGATATATTCCGACTTGTTAGGGTAAGTTATGCAAGTGACTCTGGTATCAATGAGGTTGTCGGACTTCGAAATATTAGGACTAGTCAAGGAAATGTTATGCGAATGATTTGTGTTACAATGCGATTGACAGACTTGGAAATATTCGGATTGGTTGAAGGAAATTTATGGGAGTGCCACTCAAACCAATGTGGCTATCACATTTGGAAATTGTCTGAATAGTCGAGATATAGTTATGCGAGTGCATTTCGGACCAATGTGGCTGGTGAAATAAAAAATATTCCGAATTGTCGAGTGTATGTTATGCGAAAGCCTCTCGAACAAATGCAGCTGTCGGACATTGAAATATTCCTACTAGTCGGGGTAAAGATATACGAGTGTCTCTCGAATCAATGCGGCATTCGGGCTTGGAAATATTACGATTAGATAAGGGAGAGTTATGCGAGTGGGTCTCAATCCCATGCGGCTGCCAGATATCGAGATATAACGACTAGTGGAGGGAATGTTATTCGGGTGCGTCTCAAAAAATTGCGGCTTTCTGGTTCTTAACCCTCCCGACTAGTCGAAAGAAATTTAAGCGAGTGCTTCTCGAACCAATGTGGGTGTTGGACTTAGAAATAATCTGACTATTCGAAGGATATATAAGTGAGTGCATTTCGAACCAATGCGGCTGTCAAAGTAAGGAATATTCCGACTAGTAGAATGAATGTTATGCGAGTGCCTCTCGATCAAATACGGCTGGCGGACTTTGAAAAATTCCAACCAGTCGGGGTAAAGTTATGCGAGAGCCACTCTAACCAAAGCGACAGTCGGACTTGGATGTATTCCGAATAGTCGTTGTAGATTTATGCGAGTGGCTTGGAAATCAATGCAACTGTCGGACTTAAATATATTGCAACTAGTCAAGGGAAATTTACGCGAGTGTTTCTCATATCAATACGGCTGAAGGACTTGGAAAAATACCGACTAGTCGAGAGTAGTTTATGCGAGAGACTCTGGAACATAAGCGGCTGCCGAACTTGGAAATATATCGACAGTTCGTGGGAAAGCTATACGAGTGCTTCTCGAAACATTAAGACTGTCGGACTTGAAAATATTACGACTCATAGAGGATAATTTATGCGGGTGCCTCCCGGACGAATACGATTGTGCGACTTGGAATATTCCAACAAGACGAGGTAAATTTGTGCGAGTCCCACTCGAACCAATGCTGCTGTCGGACCTATTAATATTCCGACTGGTCCAAAGAATGATATAAGAGTGCTAGTCGAACCAAAGCAACTATCGAACTTGAAAAATTCGGGCTAGTACAGGGATAGTTACACGAGTGCATCTCGAATGAATATGATTGTCGGTCCTAGAAACATTCCCAATATTCGTGGCAAATTTAAAGGAGTGCCAATCGAACAAATGCGGCTATCGGAATTGGAAATATTCCGACTAGTCAAGAGATAGTTATACGAGTGTCTATCGATAGAATGCGATATTCGAACTTGGAAAAACCCGATTAGTTCAGGGAAAGATATGAGTAAGCTACTCGATCCAATTTGACTGTCGGATTTAGACACTTTCATACAATTCTTTCAGGAAACGTGATGAGAGTGACCCTCGAACAAATGTGACTTCCGTACTTGGAAATACTCCGAATAGTCGAGGGAAATTTATGCGAGTGCTTCTCAAACTAAAGCAACAGTCGGACAAAAAAATATTCCGAATGGTCAAGGAAATTTTATGCGAGTGGCTTGAGAACCAATGCGAGTGTCGGATTTGAAAATATTCCGACTTGGCGATGAATAATTATGCGATTTCCTCTCGATCCAATCGGAGTTTCGGACCAGGAAACAATCCCTCTATTTTACTATTAATATTAACGTTATTAAAATTATTTTCGTTATTATCGTTATTATCGTTATTATGGTTATTATCATTATTATACTTATAATCGTAATTATCGTTATTTTTGTTATTATTATTATTATTATTATTATTATAGTTATTATCTTTTTAATTCTTATTATTATAATTACTGTGTTTATCGTTATTATTGTCATTAATATGGTTATTATCGTTAATATCATTATTATCGTAGCAATCGTTGATCTTATAATTATCGTTATTATCATAATAATTATTATAATCGTTATTATCGCTATAACCTTTATTATTGTAATTTTCGTTGTTATTGATATTATTATTATCGTTATTATCTTTATTATTATTATAATTATTTTGACTCTTATTATTATCATTATCGATATTATTATTGTTATTATCACAGAAATCCTTACTTGTCGAAAGAGACGAATAAAAGGGACTGTGTGAATGTTGTGTGAATGTTCTTGTACGGTTTTTCCTTTCTTTGTTCTTCTGTCATATCTTCTTCTATCCTTTCTATCCCTCTCAAGCTTCCTTCCCAACCTTTCCTTTCCTTTGGGGTGCTGGCCTTAATTAAATTCTCATCACGGATAATACAGCGAAAGGCAAGATAGAGCGTGGATGGTACACCCACGCCTCGGTGGTGTCAGGTGGTTGCGGGGCAGGCAACCTGCCGTCGTCAACCAGCAACTGCCTGGAGCTTGGCGTAGGAAATCTGGCTCCAGCTCTGGATAATGCATCAGGAAGAGCAGAACAGGTATGCGAACTGGCTTGCGGTGTGTCTAAAGCGGCAGGATGGGTATGATGTGAAGAAAGCCTCTTGGAAGAGTGGCAATGGGCTGCCAGGGCCTTTGGGATTATGCGACTCTCCGGCTTGATGTCACATATCCAGCCTGCGAAGGGGACACAACAAGTTCGAGAGATAGAGAAATTCGCTCTATCGAAACTCCACCTAGCCAATATGAGTGCAGCTATTACTAGACAGCCGAACATAAATATTGCGACATAGCAAGGAATCCCAGAACTACAGAAGATCATTGCCAACCGCGAGAAGGTGTATAAATCTTGAACAAAGATCAATAAGGGAACGTGTACCTTCGTTCGGGTCTCTCAGAGCACATGGGCAAACTCTGTAAAAAATTCTGGCGCAGTTAAGGGAGTAGCCACAAGCCCGCCGCATTTGCCTGAAGAAAGCTTCAAAAAACCAAGGCAAGAGGCGATGACGGCCGAAGGCACCAAGTATACGGAGGTCGTCAAGAAGACGAGAAAGAGGGAAATAACTGTGAAGAAGGCTACAAGACTCCTAACGCAGGAATAAAGAAGCCGAGCATATCAGAGGACTAGCCGAGAAAGAGAACGAAACCGGACGCTAACCTCCTGAAACCTGCGCAAGGTAAAACTAAACAGACATAGTCGGAGTTATTCACCAGAGCCTCAAGACTAGCGCTGCAGAGGTAGATCTTAGATCGATCCGGCAGACCAGAACGGGAGAGATTTTCCTCGAACTCAAGAAGACCACTACGGAGATTAGGGTCTCATTCAGATAATCCCTGAGGAAAGGAGTAAGAGACACGAGAAAAATCACGGAACTGGTCGCCAGAGCTACGCTGGAGATACGGGAAAGCGATTGCTGCACATCGGTGGTAGAAGTCGAGAAGGCACTAATGAGGAACCTCCCAGCCTACGCGGAGAAAATCAAAGTTAAAATGACGTACTCCAACTCGAGACAGCAACATCTGTCCCACGTCAAAATATAAGAGAAAGCTGCTGCGTAGCTTGTGAAGGCCGGCCGAGTGCTGGTCGGCATTGTCTGTTGCAAAGTTAGGAGAGGAGCAGAAGTAAGACGTTGCTACCGCTGCCTCGACTTTGGCAACCATAGTGCCTCTTGCAAGGCCCCGATCGAAGTAAGTTTTGATATTTCCACGGCGGCAAGGGCACCAGATCAAAGACTGTAAGGACAAATAGCCCACTAACTTTTTGTGCTCCATTAGCGTTTCTGATCCCAAGAAACACTTGGCCAGATCAAGGGCGTGCAATACCTGCTAGGAGGCCCTTGCAACTGCATACAAGAAAAATGGATCAGTGTACTGTACGGTAACGTCAATAGGAGCAGAACGGCTCACCACCTTCTAACTCTGCACCGATCTGAGAAAAAAGTTTATTTTGTTCTAATCAACCAACAGTTCCAGAACAGGGCAGGAGTAGGTTGGTACGCCGACGAAATGGGCACGGCGGCTATCTGGATCCCAGATACCTGACAGATACATGTGTCGGATCATGGAGCCGGTCGCGGTTAAGTTTCGGTGAGACATACCTCGATGACATGTGTCAGCGTATATCTCACCACGAACGACTGGATAGATGACTTCCAGTACAAACTGGTCGACCTGGAAGACCCGCTGCGGTAAATGCAAGGGGATCTCAATGTGACTGGAGACTTCAATGCCAAATTCTCGAATGGTGGGAGGCCAGGCCGGACCCCAAAGGAAGACGAAAGGAGGTGGTGTCGGGACTGGAGCAAGCAGTGCTCAACACAGGCTCGACCTCAACCTTCCGTAGGCCTGGTTATAGGGAGACGACCCTGGACGTTTCTCTAGGCAACGAACACCTTGTGGCAAGTTTCGCAGACTGACGGGTAATCGAAAATTACACTGAGAGCGACCATCAGTACAACCTATTCGACGTACCCGATAGGAGGCCAGTTGTGACAAGTTCAACTCGCCCCCCCAAGTGGAACATCATATAAATTGATCGATATAGGTTGTCTTCAGTCATAGATAAAGGTTGGAGATCCCATCAAATGGAATCCATGAGACTATAGCAACTCTACATGCAAGGATGTTGACTGCAGCAACTATGCAGCACATCCAAAAGGCTTGCATGATAGCAGTGCAGAGGACGAGCACGAAACGACTGTGGCGTCCTGCGTACTTGTGGACGTACGAGAATGCAGATATTCGCAATAAGTGCTTAAGTCCTCTCCGGATAATAGAATGAACGAAGAGACGCGATTTCGATGCTGCCTCCTTGGCCGCACAGTATCAAGCAGCCAAATAATTACTGAAGAGAACCATCAAAGCCAGACAACGATGATGCTGGAAGGAGCTGCGCCTAGATATCGACCAGAATCCATGGGTATTAGGGTACCAGATCATCACTCGCAATCTGGGGTCGTGCATACTAGACTGGAGAATATCGTTATTACACTATTCTCCTCACAACCGAAGAGAGTGATTTGCCCGTCTGCTTCTGGCAGCCCAGAAGCGCCACAGTTTACGGAGGGAGAGCTACTCACGTCCGCATATTTCATGCGGAACAAAAGAGTTCCAAGACGGACGGCTTTCCAGCGGAAGGAATGAAAGCCGTCGCGCAGTATAACCCTGAGCTCTTGCTAAATATGTATAACATGTTCTTCAAGGAGTACATCTTCCCCGTCTTTTTGAAAAAAGGAAGACTTAGGCTCATAAGGAAGGGCAAGTGTCCAGCAGATGCCACTTTGCCATACAGGCCTATATATATGCTTGATACGGCTGGCAATCTCCTGGCAATCTCCTGCTGCAGCCACCTCTGAAGGCAGCGTGCGATATTGCTGCTCGGCAGTATGGATTTCGATCCGACCTCTCCACCATCCATGCAGGCCAGGAGGTTGTCACGGCGCTAAAGTGTCGAAGCGAGGGAATCATCTATCTCGCCCATGTGTCTGCTAGCCACCTAAGACGTGAGAAATGCCTTTTACTCCGTCAGGTGGGACTCGGCAAAGGAAGCGCTCGAACGTTATTTCAGAGTTCTTAGCTGTCTACTCCGAATACTCGGGGATTACCTGAACGAGCGCTTCCTAGAATACAATACTGGCGATGGTCCGAGAAGCTTAGAGTTGACATCCGGTGCAGCCCAGGGCTCCATACTGGAACCGGATTTCTATAATATTTTCTACGACGGTATGATACGTATGGCAATCCCTGTGGGTTCTTTCATTGTGGGGTACGCAGATGACATTGTAGTTGTCATAACTACGAGAGACACGGAGGAGACACGGTTGCTGTTGAATCTAGTCCTGCGCAGAATTATCTTCTGGATGAAAAAACACTGACTGTCTTTTGCAGACCAGAAGACTGAGATCGTGCTACTTATGAAGAAGCGCAACAACGACTTGCGCAGTTTCAATGTAGGAGACGCTACTGTCCAGAACATTTCGGCTGGCAAATACTTAGGGGTAATGTACGATAGCAGTCTCAATTTTGGAGAACATATAATTAGGGCTGCTGACAAGCCGGCAAAACTTGTAGCCACGCTTGTCACACGCATGGCCAATGTCATCGGCCCCAGAGGCGACTACTGTTGCGCGTTGCCGAAGCAGTGATGCAATACGGAGCGAAATTCTGGGCCGAGTCGCTGTAACACGACAAATATCGCAAGCCCATAGTCGCGGTACAGAGGATTGGGGCGATCTCCGAATCGCTTGCTCCTACAGCACGTTCTCTGTGGCCGCGGTGCTAGTGCTCGCGGGAGTAATCCAGATCGATCTACTAGCCCTGGCGAGACAATACGTCTACCAGCTGAAGCCCGTTTTAGGAATGGAGGAAGCATCAAGACTCGCTAAGTCTAGCAGCATTGAGACCTGGCAAAGCAGATAGGAACAGGAGCCTAGATGCAGATTGACAGCCGCCTCATCAGTCGGCTAGACAGCTGGCAAAACCGGGCAGCGGGGTGTTCGAATATTATCTCACCAAATTCTTAACGGACATGACCTGTTCTTCTTCTATCTCGCAAAAATGAGGAAGGTAGCAGATAGCAACTGTCCCTATGGTTACTCGACCGTCGAAGGCGTCCACCACACGTTCATCAAATGTGCCCATTGGAGCATCGAACGACCCGCCTTTGAGCAGGACCTCGGAGACTTCTCGTCAGAAAACGATGTCGAGAAAATTCTCCGAGGATAAGAGGTGTGGAATAAGGTGGCCTGGTACGTCAGGGCCATCTTGCGAAGAAAAAGATGGAGACGAGCGGCTAATAGACGCGCCCTTAACGTTGCTCCAGGCTCCGGCGCCGTATAGCCGAAGGGAGAATGCCGTAAAAGGTCCTGATGTTAAGCGCCATCCCGAAGAAATGCCCCATGTCGATGCCGGGATTGTTTCAATATGCTACTCTGTTAGATAGAAGTTTAGTCGGTAGTGCCTATTCCAACGGTGAGCCCGACAGTCCAGGGACTTATGGGGGACCCGAATGGTGAAGGGTTCCTCTGACTGGCAGGGTCCCTGCGTTAATGCATAAAAATTGGCATTCTCAGACCATCAAGAAAAATCGGTCTTAACGTTATTATCGTTATTATCTTCATTATGGTTATTATCCTTATAATCGTTATACATGTTATTATCGTTATTTTCTCTTTTATTGTGGATTTTTTCGTTACTATTATTATTATCGTCAATATCATCTTTATGAACATTATTATCGTTATTATGCTTATTACCGTTGCTATCGTTATTAACGTTATTATTGCTATTATTGTCGCCATTTACAATATTATCGTCATTATCATAATTTTAATATTCTAGTTATTATGATTATTATCGTAAATATATTAATAATTTTTATTGTTATTATTATTATTATCACCATTTTTTTATTATCCTTATTATTATTGTTATTAACATTATTTCTTTACATAATTAACGTTATTATCATTATCATTACTGTTACCGTTATTATCGTTATTATCATAATTATCTTTATTATCGTTATTACTATTATTATTATTATAATAATAATTATTGTTATCGTTTTTATTATAATTATAACCGATTTTAACGTTATTATTTGTTTCGTTATTATTATCTTCATTACCCTTATTACTGATATTCTCGTTATTATCACTATTATTGTTTTTATTATTATTATCGTGATTATTGTTAATATCGCAATTATGATTACTATTATTTTTACAATTATTATTGTTATTATAGTTATTAGTTTTATTATTATAATTATTATAATTTTTGTTACTATTTTAATATTTTCCTTATTATTATTATTATTTATGTAACTGTTGTTATTATATTTATTATTATTATTTAATTATTATTATTTTTATTATTATTATTACCATTACTATTATTATTGTTATTATTGTTTTGTTACTATTACTATTACAATAATGTTTATCATTAATAAAGTTATAATTATTATTATCAATAAAATTATTGTTATTATTATTGTTATTATCGTTATTATAGTTATAATTATTATTAGCGCTGTTGTCTTTATATACGTTATTATGGTTATTATCGATATAATTTTTAATATTATTATTATCATTATTTATTTTATATTTATTTTTATTGTGTAGATTATTATTAATTTTATTGTAATCGTTATTATCGTTATTATCGTTATTATTGTTATTATTATTATTATAGTTATTATCGTTATAATTGCTATTCTTTCTTTTAGTATTATTATTATTATTAGAATTATTATTATTATTTTAAATATTATTGTTATTAACATTGTTTCCTTGTTATCGTTATTATCGTTATTATACATACTATCACTATTATTAATATTATGATCACTAGGACCGCGATTATCTGTATTATATTTATTATTGTTATTTTTATTATTATTAATATTTCCAATAATAACTTTATTATTGTTATTATAGTTATTATTGTTATTATTATTATTATTATTACTATTATTATCGTTATTATTATAGTTATTATCATGGATACAATTATTATTATTAGTAATGTTATTATTTTCGTTATTAGTGTTTTTATAGTTATAATCGTTATTACCATTACTATTGATATTACTGTTATTATTATTATTATCGCTATTGTCGCTATTATTATTGTTATTATCATTATTATTTTTGTTTTAACGTTATTATCGTTATTATCATTAATATCGTTATAATTATTTATATCGATATTATCCATATTATTATTATTATTATTATTATTATTGTTTTTATTATTATTGTTATTTTCGTTATTACTTCAACTATTATTATTTTAATTATACTTATTCTTATTTTATTATCATTATTGACGTTATTATTGCTATTATCATTATTATCGTTATTAACTTTATTATGGTTATAATACTTATTTTCGTTAATTTCATTATTCTCGTCGTTATTATCGTTACTATTAAAATTATCTTTATTATTATCGCTATTAACGTTATTAGCGTTATTATTTTATTATAGTTATTAATGATATTGTCGTTTTGATCGTTATTATCGATTCTATCGTTATTATTGTCCTTATTATCGGTACTATTATTATAATAGTTATTATTATCGTTTTAACCTTACCATCGTAATTATCGTTATTATAGTTATTAACGTTATTATCGTTATTGTCCTTATTATTATCATTATTATGATTATTATGTTTGTTATTAACGTCATTATCTGTATTACCATTCTTATTGTTATTATGGTCATTATTATCGTAATTATCGTTAATATCGTTATAATAATTAACATTGTTATTATCGTCATTAATATTATCATAATTCTTCTTATTATTATTATTCTTATTACTGCCGTTATTAGAGTTATTATGGTTATAATAGTTATTTTTATTATTATCGTCATTTTCATTGTTATTAACATTTTTATCGTTATTATCGTCATTATGGATTTATCGTTAATATGTTATTATTGTTCTAATTATCGTTGTTAACGTTAATATCGTTATTATTGTCATAATCATTTTATCGTTATTATCGTTACTTACGTTATTGTCATTATTATAGTTATTATCGTTATTATTGTTTTTATCGTTGTTGACTTTCATATTGTTATGAATATTATTATTATCGTAATTAACGTTATTATTGTTATAATCGTTATTTTCGTGATAATGGTTATAATCGATTTTATCGTTATTATTGTTGTTACAATCGTTACTATAATTATAATTGTTATTAATATTGTTTCAACTTTATTATCGTAATAATCGTCATTATAGTTACTTTCTTTATTGTCGTTTTTATTAATATTATTGTCATTATTAGTTTTGTTATAGACTTTATTATCGTTATTATAACTACAATGGTAATTTTTGTCGTTATTATCATTATTATCGTTTATTTCGTTATAATGAGTAATATCGTTATTATCGTTATTATTATTTTTATTATTATTATTTTTATTAATATTTTTATTAACGTTATTAACGTCATTATTGCTATTATCATTATTATCGTTATTAACTTTATTATGATTATGATACTTATTTTCCGTAATTTCGTTATTATTGTCGTTATAATATTTACTATTAAAATTATCTTTATTATTATCGTTATTATTTATATTATTATTATTACAGTTATTAACCTTATAATCGTTATTATCGTTATTATTGTTACTATTGTTATCATATTATCGTTATTATTATTGTTCTTATTGTCACTATTATTACTATTGTTATCTTTATTAATGTCTTTATTACGATATTTTATTATGACAGCATTATTTCACACTCAACTCTGAAATCTTTGCACTCCCATAAATTCCTACCGGATAGTTTGAATATTTCAAAGCACAAAATTCTCATTGCTTCACAATTCACTCGCATATCTATACTTCGACTAGTAGAAGTATTTCCAAGACCGACAGTCAATTTTTTCCAAGTGGCACTCGCATATCTTTCACATGACTAGTCGGAATATTTCCAAGTACAATAGTCTCATCGCTTCCCAATTCACTCGCATACCTATACTTCGACTAGTACAGATATTTCCAAAGCCGACAGTTAATTTGTTTCGAGTGGCACTCTCCTAACTTCACCCGATTAGTTGGAATATTTCCAAGACCGATAGTCGCATTTTTTCGAGTGGGACTCGTATAACTTTCTCACTATTAGTCGGAATATTTCCTAGACCGACAGTTACATTGGTTCACATTTCACTTGCATAACTATACTTCGATTAGTTGGAATACTACCAAGACTGACAGTATAATTGTTTCGAGTGGCACTAGTATATCTTTCACCTGTCTTGTCGAAATAATTCCAAGACCGACAGCCGCATTAGTTCGAAGAGCATACGCAAATATTTCCGTCGACTAATCGGAATGATTCCAAGTCCGAATATCTCATTGGTTCATAAGACACTCATATTACTTTCCCTCGTATAGGCGACATAATTTCAAGTCCGGCAGTCTCATTGGTTCGTGTGTCATTCGCAAAACTTTCTCTCGACAAGTCGGAGTATTTCAAATTCCAACAGCCACATTGTTTCGAGAGGCACTCTCGTAACTTTTCCTCGATTCGGAGGAATATTTCCAAGTCCGACAGCCGCTTTTTTCGCGAGTCACTAACATAATTTTCCCGAACCTTTTGGAATGTTTCCAAATCCGATCGCCGCATTGGTTTTGGAGGCATTCGCATAAATTCTCCTTGAATATTCGGTATATTTTCAAGCACGACGGTCGCATTGAATCGAAATTCAATCGCATAGCTCTCTATTTATTAGTCATTTCAAAGTCCGATAGCAGCATTGTTTCGAGTGACACTCGCTTAACTTTCATTCTAATAAGAGGGATATTTTCAAGTCCAGCATCGCATAGTTACTGGTGTAACTAGCATAAATTTCCTTCGACTATTCCGAATATTTCCAAATCAGACAGCCGAGAGGCACACGCATAACTTTTACCCGACTAGGTAATGTTTCTAACACATCCGCTTTGGATAGATAGTTACTCGCATAACTTCCCTCGAATAATCGGGTTGTTTCTATGTCCAACAGTCGCATTGATTTGAGTGGCACCCGTATAATTTTTTCTCGTCTCTATGAAATATTTCCAAGACCCATAGACGAATTACTTGTTACACTCATGACCTTTCCTCGACTAGGTGGATTATTTCTAGATCCGACCGAAGCAATGGTTCGAGAGGTACTCGTATATCATTCTCACGAATAGTCGGAATATTTCTAAGTCTGACATTCGAATTGTTCCCAGCGGCACACGCACAACTTTCCCTCGACTAGTCAGAATATTTCCATGTCTCATATTCGCATAGGCTTATAAGTCATTCGGATATCTTTCCCTCAACTAGATGAATTATATTTAGGTGTAACGTTTGAATTGGATCGAGAGGAACCAGCAGAAACTTCCCGCGCTTATTCTCGATTTTTCCTAGAACAACAGTATCATTGGTTCACTTGCCACTCACATAGCTTTCCCTCGGCTAGGGGGAAAATTAATATGTACGACAATGATATCGGTTCGAGGGGCATTCACATATCCTTCTCTCGACTATACGAATATTTCAAAAGTCCAACAGTCGCATTGGTTTACAAGTCATTTGCATAACATTCCCTCGACTAGTTGGAATGCTTCCAAGAACGATAGTCGCATTGTTTCACATATCATTCACATAACTTTCCCTCGACTAGTCAGAATATTACTAGGTACGACAGTCGCATTGATTAGAGAGGAACTTCCATAACTTTCTCACAACTAGTCGGAATATATCCACATTCGACAGTCGCATTGGTTAGTGAGGCACTCGGAAAAATTTCATTCGACTTGTCGTAAGGTTTAGAGTCCGACAGTATTATTGGTTCGAGAGGCATTCCTATAACAATTCTTCGACTAGTCGAAAGATTTCAAACTCCGTCATTTATGTTGATTCGAGAGGAACGCTCATAATTATGCCTCGACATGGGATAATTTATCTAGGTTCGACAGACGCATTGTATTGGGAAACACTTTTATATTTTTCCTATGACTAGTAGGAACAATAACGAATCAGATAGTATCACTGATGCGTGACATAATCCCATAGCTTTCCCTCGACTAGTCGGAGTATTTCTAGGTCCTACAGTCGCATTGGTTCGAACACCACACGCATATCTTTCACTCGACTAGTCGGAATGATTCCAAGTCTGAGAGTCGCATTGGTTGGAGTGGCGCTTGCGCAACTTTCCATCCAATAGTCGAAATGTTCCAAGTATGACAGTCACATGGGTTCGAGATGCACACGCATAAATTTCCCTCGACCAGTCGGAATATTTCCAATTCCGACAGTCACATTGGTGCGAGACGAAGATTCATAACATTCCCTCGGCTAGTTGGAATATATCTAAATACGATAGAGGCAGTGTTGTTGGAGGCACTCGAATAACTTCCCTTGACTAGTTCGAATGTTTTGAAGTCCGACAGTCGCATTGAAGTAACGCATTCGCACAACTTTGCCTTGATTAGATGGATTTCTTCCCAGCACGAAATACGCACTGGTACTGTTTCGAGAGGTACGAGTTCAGCATTCTCTCGACTAGACGAAAAATTTCATTCCAGAATGACGCAGTGGATAGTGAGGCGTTTGTATAACTTTCCCACTACTAGACGGTATATTGCTAATTCCGACATTCGTATTGTATCGAGAGGCTTTCACATAACTTTCCCTCGAATAAGCGGAGAGTTTCCAAATCTGTGAGTCGGCATAATGTAAGAGCATACGCACAAATCTCCTTCGACTAGTTGGAAAGATCCGAGTTCGACAGTCGCATTGGATCGAGACGCACTCGCACAACTTTCCCACGACTACCTGGAATATTTCCATATCCATAAGACGCACTGGTTCGAGAGGAACGAGCACAAAATTCCCTTGAGAATCCGAAATATTTCGAAGTTCGAAAGTTGCACTAGATAGAGAAGCACTCGTATAACATACTATCGTGTAGTCGCATTCTTTTGAAGTCAAACAATCACATGGGTTCGTGTGGCAATCGCATCACTTTTCCTGGACTTGACGGAAAATTTCAAGGTCTGACAGTTGCATTGATTCGAGAGGCACTCGCATATCTTCCTCTCGACTAGACGGAATATTTCATGGTGTGACTGTCGCAGTGGTTCCAAAAGCTCTAGCATAACATTCTCTCGAATAGACGGAATAATTCCAATAGCGACAGTCGTAATATTTCTAGAGGTTCTCGCATAACTTTCCTTCGACTAGGCATAATATATCTAGGGCTACCTTTCGCATTCGAAATGCCCTATCATAATTTTCCCTAAACTAGTAGGAGCATTTCTAAGTACTATAGCCGCGTTGGTCCGAGAAGTACTCGCACAACTTTCCCTAGACTAGGCGGAATATATCTAGGTATTCAGTCTCATTGCTTGGCGAGAATCTTGCACATCTTTCTGTCGACTAGTGGTAATATTTCTAGTTCTGACTATCGCATTGTTCTGAGAGGCACTCGCACAACTCTCCCTCGATTATTCGAAAAAATTTCAAGTCCGAAAGACGCACTGCTTCGAAAGGTACGTGAACAAAATTCCTTTGACTAGTCCGAATGTTTCCAAGTAGAAAAGTCGCATTGGTTCGGGAACCACAATCACATCATTCCCTCGATTAATTTCTCCCGATGAATATTTCCAGAACTGACAGTAACATTGTTTCGAGAGGCACTTGCAAAACATTACCTTGTCTATTCGGAATATTCCAAGTCCGACAGACATATTGATTCGAGAGGCACACGCATAACTATTCCTCGTCAATTCGATTTATTTCTACGTCCGACAGTTGCATTTGTTCGAGTGGCTCTTGCATAACTTTCGCCGACATCTTTCGCTTTGGTTTACTAGTCACTCGCTTAACTTCCCACGACTAGTCAAATTATTTCCAAGTTCAACAGTCGCCTCTGCACGAGAGGCAAAGCTTTCCCTCGACTAGACGGAATATTTCCAAGCCCGACAGTCGCATTGGTTCACAAGTTAATCGCATATACTTGCGTGGATTAATCGGGATATTTTATTGTCCGCCCGTCCAATTAGTTCCAAAGTAACACGCATAACTTACCCCAACTCTTCGAAATCATTCCAAGGACGATAGCGATATTTGTTCGAGAGGCAATCTCATAACTTTTCCCGATTAGTCGTATTATTGCCAAGTCCGACAGACTCATTGGTTCGATTTCCTCTTGCATAAGTTTCCCAAGACTTGTCAGAATATTTCCATGTCCATCAGCCTCATTTGTTCAAGAGGAACTTGTGTAACATTCCCTCGACTAATTGTACTATTTGAAGCTTGACAGTTCCTTTGGTTCACAAATTACTTGCATAACTATCCCTCGACAAGTTGGAATATATCTAAGTCCGAGAGACGCATTGGTTTGAGAGGCACTCGCATAACTTTCCCATGCCTATTCGGAATATTTTCATATCCGACCGTCGCATTAGTTCTAGATCTACTCGCATAACTTTCCTTCGACTACTAGGAAAAGTTCCAAGTCCGACATCCGCTTTGATTCGAGAAGCACTCACTTAACTTTCCCTTGACTAGCCGGAATATTTCCAATCACGATAGTCGGATTGGTTGACAAGATACTCGCTCAAAGTTTCCCGACAAGTCGAAATATTTCCTAGCCCTACAGCCGCTATTGTTCAAAAGTCACTTGCATAACTTTCTTTCGAGTAGTTGGTATATTTTCAAGGCCAACCGTTGCATTGGTTCTAGAGTCATTTGAATATCTTATCCCCTACTATTCGGACAACTTCCTGGTCCGATTGTGGAATTAGCTTTATTATCACACGCATGACTATCCTCTGACTATTAGTAATTTCTTCAAGTCCTACAGCTCCTTTGGTTCGAGAATCACTTGCACAAATTTCCCACGGCTAATCGGGATATTACCAAGTCCGGCCACCGCTTGAGTTCTAACATAGCTCGCATAACATTCCATCGACTACTCTGATTAGTTCCAAGTAAGATATTCGCTGTGGTCCTTGTGTAAGTACTAGTATAAGTTTCTCCCCTTTAATGGGAATATTTTCAAAGCCTACAGCAGCATTGGTTTGGGAGGCACTCGCGTAAATTTCACTCGACTAGGCAAAATACTTCCATGCCCGACAGACGCATTTTACGAGATACACGTATAACCATCCCTCGACTAGTCAGGATATTTCCAATTCTGACAGTCGCTTTGATACACAAGTCGCACTTAAAACTTTCCCTTGATTAGTTGGAATGGATCCAAGTTTGCCTGTCGTTTTGGTTTGGTGGCTGTCGCATAAGTTTGCATTGAGTCGTCGTAATATTTCCGAGCCCGACAGTCGCATTGGTTCAAAAGTTACTGTCATAACATTCCCTCAACTTGTCGGAATGATTCTAAGACCGACATCCGCATTGGTACGGGAGGCACTCGATAACATTCTCTAGACCACTGGGAATATTCCCTTTACATACAGTCGCTCTGGTTCACAAGTCACTCTCATAACTTTCCTTCAAATATTCGGAAAGGTTACAATTGCGCCAGTCTCTTTGGTTCGCGTGGCAGTCGCATAAGTGTTACTTGACTAGTCTTAATATTTCTAATTCCGACAGTCGTAATGTTTTGACAGGCACTCGCATAACTGTTCTTCGACGAGAAAAAATATTTCCAAGCCCTATTGTCGCAATGCTGCATAAGTCCTTCACGTAACTTTCTCCTTTAGGGCGGAATGTTTCCAAGACCACCAGCCGCATTGGTTCGAGAGGCACTCACATAACATTCCATTGACTAGCCGTAATATTTCCTAGCCCGACAGTCGCATTGGTTCAAAAACTACTATCATAACTTTCCCTCGACTAGTCCGAATATGTCTAAGTCCGGCAGCTGTATTTGTTCGAGAGGCATTCGCATAAATCTCTCTCAACTGTTCGGATTATTTCTAAGCCCGATAGCCACATTGGTTTATTAGTCACTCGCCTAACTCTCCCAGACAAGTCTGAATATTTCCAAGTAATATAGCGGCATTGGTTTGAGATGCAGCCGCATATCATTACCTCGACTGATCGAAACAATTCCAATACCGACAGTCGCTTTGGTTCACAAGTCACTGTCAAAACTATCCTTCGACTAATCGGTATGGTCCCAAGTTCGCCAGTCGTTTTGCTTCGAGTGGCCACCGCATATGTTTCCCTTGAATAGACGGAATATTTCCTAGTCCGTCATTTGCATTGGTTCGAGAGACACTCTCATAGCTTTCCTTTGACAAGTCGGAATATTTTCAAGTCCGACAGCAGCATTGTTTTAAAGATACACTCATAATTTTCCCTCGACAAGTCGGAATATTTTCTAGTACGACAGAAGCATTTGTTCGAGAGGCACTGGCAAAAATATCCCAGACTATTACGAAAATGTCCAAGTCCGTCTGTTTCATATGTGCTAGAATCACTCGCATAACTTTTCCCGACTAGTGGGTTTATTTCTGAGTTCCACAGACGCATTGGTTCGATTGTCTCTCGCATAAATTTATCACGTCTAGTCAGAATATTTCCATGTCCAAAAGATGCATAGGTGCGAGTGGAACTCGCATACCTTTCGACGACTAGACACAACAATTATAAGTCCGTCAGTCTCAATGGTACGAAAGGCACTCTCATAATATTGCCTCGACTTGTCTGAATATATTTAGTTCCGACGGTAGAATTTGTTCGAGTGACACCCTCATAACATTCTCTCGACCTGTCGGAATGTATGTATGTTGGACAGTCTTACTGGTACGAGGTGCACTCTCATTACTTTCCCTCGACTAGTAAGAATATTTCTTATAACTAAAGTCACATCCGTTCAAGAGGAACTTGCTAAACTTCCCACGTCTAGTCGCTACAATTTTAAGATCGAAAGGCGCAATGATGCGAGATGTATTATCATAACTTTCCGTCAACTAGTCCTAATATTTCTAGGTACGCCAGTGGCATTGGGTCGACTGGGATTCGCAAAATTCACCTTCGATTAGTCGGAATACTTCCAAGCCCGAAAGTCGTATAGGATCGAGTGGCACTCTCATATTTTTTCTTGATTATTCGGATTATTTCTGTATTCGACAGTCGCATTCGTTCGAGGGGAACACGTATAAATATCCCTCGAGTAATTGGAATATTTCCAAGTCCAACAGTTGCACTGGTTCGAGTTTGTCTCTCATGACATTATCTCGACTAGATGGAATATTTCTAAGTTCGACAGTTGCATTGTTCCAAGAAGCACTCGTATAACTTTCTCTCGCCTAGTTGGAATATTTCCAAGCCCGTCAGATGCAATTGTGCGTGAGGAACTCTCATAATTTTTTCTTGACTAGTCGAAATATTTCCAAGTCGGAAAGACGCATTTGTTCGAAGGGCACTATCAGCATTTTTCCATGACTATTGGGAAAGTGTCTTGGTTCGACTGTCGCATTGCTTCGAGAGGCACACTTATAAGTATCCGTCGACTAGTGGGTATATTTCCAAATCCGATAGTCACATTAGTTCGAGAGACACTCTTATAACTTTCCCTCTACAAGTGGCAATATTTTTTATTCCAACAGTTGTATTCGTTCGAGAGTATCTCGTATAATTATCCCTCTTCTAGTCGGATCATTTTCAAGTTCGAAAGTGGCATTGGTTCGTGTAGCACTCGTATATCTTTCACTAGACTAGTCGGAATATTTCCAAATCCTATAGTCGCATATGTTCGAGATGCACTCGCATTACTTTCCCTCGTCTAGTTGCAATATTTTCAAGTCCGACAGTCCCAATGATTCGTGATGCATTGGCATAACTATTCCACGATTAGTCGGGATATTTCTAAGTCCGACAGTCTCAGGGGAACGGGAGGCACTCTTATAATATTCCCTAGACTAGTCTGAGTATTTTTAGGTCCGACAGTTGCATTGGATCGAACGGTACTCGTATAACTATCCTACCTCATTTCGGAATATTATCAAAACTGACATTTAATTTGGTTCACAAGACATTCGCATAAATTTCCCTCGACTAGTCGGAATTTTTTAATTCCAACAGTCGTGACCTTTCGAGAAGAAATCGCATAACTTTACCCTACTATTAGGAATATTTCGAAGTCCGACTGTCGCATTGGTTCGAGAAGCACTAGTATAACTTTCTTTTGAATAGTCTGTATTCTTCCAAGTCAGTAAGTCACACTGGTCTGAGAGGCACTCTCATAACTTTCTCTCATCATTCGAAAACTATCTATTTCTTACAGTCGCAATGGTTCCAGATGCATTCGCATAATTTTACCACGACTAGTTTGAATATTTATGAGTCTGTCAGATGCATTAATTTAAAAGGTAATCCCATAACTTTCCCAGAACGAGTATGAATACTTCCAATTCCGACAGTCGCAATGATTCGAAAGGCACCCTCATAACTTTCACTCGACTAATATTTCCAAATCCGACAAACGCTTTCGATCACAAGTCACTCGCATAACTTTACCTCGACTAGAAGTAATATGTCTAATTCCGAAGATTGCATTAGTTCACAAGTAACTCTCAAAACTTCCTCTCTACTTGTCGGGATATTCATAGGTCCGACAGTCTCATTGGATCGAGAAATACTCGGATAATTTTCCCTCGGCTAGTCTGAAAACTTCAAAGTCTGACAGTCGCAATTTTTCGCAAGTCACTCGTAACTTTCCCACGACTAGCCGGAATATTTCTAGGCCCGACATTGACATTGGTTCGAGCGGCACTCGCATAACTTTTAATCGGCTAGTTTGAATATTTCCAAGTCCGACAGTGACATTGGTTCACAATTCACTCGCATTACTTTCCCTCGACTAGTCGGAATATTTCTAGATCCGACTGTCGCATTGCTTCGAGATTCACTCACATAACTTTCCTTCGAATAGTCCTAATAATTCTAAATCTTTCAGTCGAATTGTTCCGAGAGGCACTCGCATAACTTTTCTTGGAATGTTAAGAATATTTCGTAGTCCGACAGTCGCTTTTGTTCATAAGTAATTCGCATATCCTTCCCTTGTCTAGTCGAAATATATCCAAGTTCGACAGCCGCATTGTTTCAACAGGCACTCGCATGACTTTCGTACGTCTCGTCGGCGTATTTCTAAATGCGACAGTCCCATATAATGATTATTATAGTTTCTATATTCATTATTATGATTATTATGATTATTATTTTGGTAATTACGGTTATTATTATGATTATTATGATTATTAATGTGAATATTATAATAATTGTGGCTATGATTATTATTATTAAGTTTATTATTCGTATTATATTTATTATAATAATTATTATTATTATGATTATTATCATTATTGTGATCATTATTATGATCATTATGATTATTATGATTATAATTATGATTATTATAATTTTATGAACATTATCACGGCTTTTATTATTCTTATGCTTATTGTGAATATTATTACTATTAGTATTAGGATTATTAATAATATTACGGTTATTATTATGATTATTATGATTATTTTTACGATTATTGTTATTATTATTATTATCATGATAATTAGAATGTTCATTAAAATTATCATGATTTATATTATTCTTATTAGCATTATTATGGTTATTATACCCTTTATAATAATTATTATGTTTATTTTGATTATTATTTTCATTGGGTGTGTTATTATTATTATTATGATTATTGTCATGATTATTATGTTAATCATTATTATTATTACGATTATTATGTCTATTAGGATTTTTCTGGTTATTATAAGTTTAATACATATATTATGCTTATTAATGTGATTATAATTATAATTATTATTAAGATTACCATTATAATTTAAATTATTATTTTTATTATTATTATTGTGGTTATTATGGTTATTATTGTGATTTTTAATTATATTATGATTATTATTATGTTTAGTATTTTTATTATTAGCATTATTATGATTATTATGATCTTTATGATTACTATTGTCATTATTTACATTATTATGATTTTTATTATAATTATGTTTATTATGATTATTATTATGATTATTATCTTAGTTAGCATGATTAATATTATAAATATTATTGTTAATGTGATTATTAGTATGTCTACCTTTATTGTTAATATGGTTATTATGATTATTATATTTGTTACGATCATTATGCTTATAATTAATATTATGATTGTAATTATTATTTTTAATATTATAATTGTGTTTATAATGGTTATTATTATGATTATTAAGTGTATGAAGATTATTATTAAAATTATTATGTTTTTTCATCTATTATCATTATCACGATTAGTATTATGATTATTGTTTTCATGGTTATTAATATGATTATTATGATTTTTATTATATTTATAGCGATTATTATTATTATTATGGTAAATATTATGTTTCTTAGGATTATTACTATTATTCCTTTGAACAATATTATCATTTTTAAGATTATTAATATGATTATTAGGATTTCTATGGTTATTATGAATATTATTATGATTATTATAGATATTAAAATTATTATTATGTCTATTATGATTATTTTTATAATTATAATGATTATTATTATATTTATTAAGAATATTATGTTTATTATTAAAATTAATATGACTATTACTATTCTTATTGAGATTATTACGGTTATTTTATTTTTCATGTCAATAATTATGATTTTTTTTCAACATTAGCATGATTATTATGATTATTACCATGGTTATTGTTATTATTCAGATTATTATTATTAGCAATATTTTAATGATTATTACTTTGATTATTATGATTATTATGGTTTTTATAAAAAATATTATAATATTTATAGTTCTTTAATTGTAATTATGAATTTTATTGTGATTATTATAATTTTAAAGACTATTATTATTCTCATATGCATTATTATAGACAATTTATTTTTAATGATTATTATTATGATTATCATGATAATTACTATTATTATAAATATTATTATGGTCATATGATAATTATTAGTTTTATTTTGCACATAATGATTATTCTTACTATTATTATGTGTATTATGATTATTATTTTTATAATTATTATAATTATATTTATTATGATTATATTATTAATAATATTGTTATTATGATTATGATTATGATTATTATTTCAATAATTATCAGATTTATTACAATTATTAAAATCATTATGAATATTATTATTTTATTTATGATTATGATTACGATTATTATAAATACTATTGTAATTATTTTAATTATTATGATTATTATTATTATGATTATGATCATTATTATTATGATTATTATGATTATTATGATTTTTATTATATTTCTTATGATTGTTAGTATGATTATTATTTTGCTTGCAATGAATATTTGAATATTACTATGATTAATATGAAAAATATGATTATTACTATGATTATTATCAGCATTATTACGCTGAATAAAATCATTGTGATTCTAATAATGATAATTATGATTAAGATTATGATTATTATGAGTATTATAAGTATTATTATATTTATTATGATTATTATTATTCTTATTAATATTATTATGAATGTCATATAATTATGATAATTATGATTATTGTAATAATTATGATTATTATTATAATTATTATTTTTATTATTATTATTAATACGATTATTATCCTAATTTTTATGATTATAAAAATTTATATTATATTTATTATGAAAACTATTATGATTATTATGATTATTATTATTAGTATTATAGTAAATATGATTATAAGTAGGAACATCATTATAATTATTATGATAATTATATGTTATTACGATAATTATGATTATTATGATTTTTAAAAGGATTATAATGATTATTAAAATGATTATTTGATTATAATGAATATTATTATGATTTTAATAATTATTTTTATCGTTATTGATATTCTTATTATTACCGTAAAAATGACAGTTATTATTACCGATATTATGAATGTTTTTATTTCCGTAATTATTATCGATATTATTCTCGTTATTATTACTATTATTATCACCGATATTTTTTTCGCTATTTTTATTAATATTATCATTATTATTATCGCTATTAATATCGTTATTTTTATCTGTATTATTATTCTTATCTTTATTGTTATTGTTATTGTCATTATCATCGTTATTATTACCGGTGCTATTATTATCATTATCGTTAAAATTGACGTTATTAATATCGTAATTATTTTTGTTTTATTACCCTTATTATGACTGTTATCGAGAAAATGCTCCGAGGTCAGATGGAGTGGAACAAGATGGCCAGGTACGTCAGGGCAGTCATTCGCAATAAAAAGGAGATGGGCGGAGACGCGCCAACAACGTTGCTCCAGGTTCCAGCCACGTAGAGCCGAAGCGAGAGTCTCGTTAAGGGACCTGATGAAGTGGGTCATTCCGAAGTAATGCCACATGGCGGTGCCGGGATTGTTTCACTATGCCACTAGGATAGATATGAGTATAGAAGGTAGTGCCTATTCCAACGGTAAGTCCGATACTCCTGGGACTTCAATGGGAGAACAATATGGCGAAGGGTTCCTCTGGAGGACGGTGTCCCTGGGTTAGTGCGAAAAGATTGGCATTCTCTGACCTTCAACAAAAAATTATCGTTATCATCGTTATTATCGTTATTATAATTATTATTGTTATTATATTTATTAAAGTTATTATCGCTATTAATGTTATTAATAACGTTACTATCGTTTTATTGTTATAATCGATATTATTATAATTACTAACGTTATTTTTATTACTATCGTTATAACCTTAATTATCGTTATTATAGTTAATACGGTTATTTTTATTAATATCTTTATTACCGTTACTATCGTTACTGTCGTCATTAGCATTACAATCGTTAATATCGTTATTATCTTTATTATTTTTATTATTATATTTATCGTTAGTATCGTTATTTTTATTTTTATTATTAGTATCATCATCATCATCATCACTATTATTATTATTTCTATTTTTATTATTATTCTTATTATTATTGTTTTTATTATTATTATAATTATCGTTATAATCGTTATTATCGTTTTTATCGTAATTTTTAATATTATTATTACTATCGTAATTAACTTTATTATCGTTAATATCGTTATTATCATTATTATCGTTATTACCGATAATATTATTATAGTTATTAACGTTATCATCGTTATTGTCGTTATTATTATTATTATTTTTATTATTATCATTATCTGTATTAACATTGTTATTCTCATTAGTCTCACTATTATTATTAACGTTATTTCCCGAAGGGAAGGTTTGGTCCCTAATGGGACGATTGATACCCAAGAGATGGATTAATCCACAAGGGATGGATTAGTCCTCTATGGGAGAAATGGACCATTCCATTCCTTTCGACGAGGAGCGCCGTCGTAACCGGGCTAGGCAGAGGACAACCACCCTAAAATACGAGGACTTATCTGGCCCTGATGTCAGTTTCCTGTAAGGGACCGAAGCCATTTACGTTAGGGCCGGTTACGGTAGGGCCAAGATTACTAGCGGGTACGTTGACGCTGTCTCAAAGGGATGTGCTGGATGGTATGTAAAGCGCAGTTAATCTCTTAGAATCTCCCACCGTCAACCCATCGCACCCACTGGAGGGTCAGGATGTCGATGAAAGAAGTAGGTGAACTGCAAGGGCGGATGCTTCATTCCAGCCCTTATATCCAAAAGCTCTCGCAACAATGGGGGTAGTTGCGAGGGTGATCAGCACCACACTTTTTGATGCACTGCGTTCGGAGACAATATTGGAGGTTCTAAGCCTGCGAAAGAAACATCACAAGATCGAGATAGTGAGTAACGTCCGCAAGCGAGAGTCCTCCTTGCCATTATGAGGGCGGCTATGACTGGACAATCGATGAAAATAATGCGATCTAGAAAGGTCTCCCAGAACTGGAGGATAGCATTGACAGCCTCAAGTTTAAGTATAAATTTCGAGCAAAGGTCAATGAAGGAGCGAGGATCCGCGCCCGAGTCTCTCAGCTGCCACGGCTTAACGGCATACCAGAGGTTGTCACAGTAGAAAGAGTAGCCACAAGACCTCAGCAGTTCCCTGAAGAAAGCCTCAGAAGACCGAGGCAAGAAGAGACGACGACCGAAGCCATCAAGTGGAAGGAGGTCGTCGAGAAAAAGAGAAAAAAGGAGAAACTTGTGAAGAAGGCGACAAAACAGCCACCACAAGAGAAAGTGAAGCCAAGCAATTCGGAGGACAGTCCGAGGAAACGAAGGAAGCCCGACGCGATCATCCAGAATCTTGCGTAAGGTAAAACATACCCAGCCGTAGTCGCAGCTATCCACCAGCGCAACAAGACATGCGCTGCATGGGTATACATTAGATCGTTCCGGCATACCAGAACGCGAGGAATTCTCCTCGAGCACAAGATCACTACTCCGGAGGTCAGGGCCTCATTCGCAGGAACCTTGAGGAAAGAAGTAGGAGACATGAGAAGCATCACGGTACTGATCCCCAGAGCTACGTTGGAGTTACGGGATTGCGATTGCTGCACATCGGTAGCAGAAATCGAGAAGGGCCTAGATAGGACCCTGCCAGACTACTCGGGGAAACTTGAAGACAGATTAACGAACCCCAACGCGATGCAGCTATGCCAGGCATTTGTCAAATTAGAAGAGGAAGCAGTTACGTAGCTTCTGATGGCAAGCCGAGTGCTAGTCTGCTTCGTCAGCTGAAAAGTCAGGCTAAGTGCAGAAGTAAGGCGATACTACCGCTGCCTCGACTGCGGCCAATATAGTGCATCGTGCAAGGGTCCTAACCACAATAAACTCTGCTGTTTCTGCGGCGGCACGGAGCACAAGCTCAGAGAATGAAAGGTCAGCGAGCTCACTAGCCTCTTGTGTTCCGAAGGAGGTGCTGAACCAAGAAGCATTTGGACGGATCAAGGGTGTGCACAGCCTTCCAGGAGGCCCTTGCAACAGCCATCAAAGAAGATGAGAGTACTGCAGGGTAACCTCAATAGGAGCAGGAAGGCTCACCACCTCTTCACCCTGCTCTGATCTGAGATCAAAGCTGATATTGTTCTTATCAGTAAACAGTACCAGGACTGGGCAGGAGCAGGATGTTACACCGACAAATTGGGCACAGTGGCCATCTGAATCCCAGATCACCGACAGATACAAGTGTCGTATCAAGGATCCGGACGCGCTTACGTTTGATTGAGACATAACTTGTTGACTTATGGCAGCGTGTATCTCATCCCGAACGATCGGATAGACAACTTGCAGACCAAACTGGACGATCTGGAAGACGCATTTAGGGAATGGCAAGGGAAACTCATTGTGGCTGGAGTCCTCTACGCCAATGCTCGCGAATGAAGAGAGGCTAGGCTGGACTCCAGAGGAAGACGAATCATGAAAGTGGTGTCGAGACTGGAGCTAGCAATGCTCAACGAAGGCTCGACGTCAACATTCCGAAGGCCAGACTACACAGAGACGACCTCGGACGTTTCTCTAGGCAACGAAAACCTTGTGGCATGTATCCTAGGCTGGCAGGGGATCGAAGATTACTCCGGGAACAACCACCAGTACGTCCTATTCGACGTACACGATAGGAGGCTAACGGTGACAATCGCAGCGGAACCCTCAGGTGGAACATAGCAAGAATGGATCGAGACAGGCAGTCCTCAGCCGTAGATGAAGGTTGAAGATTCCATCAAATTGCACTCACTGGGCTATCGCCAACTGCACAAGCCAGGATGAAGATCGCAACAACTATGCAGCTCATTCAAATGGCTTGCACGATAGCGATGCCAAAAAGAGCACGAAACTTCAGAGGCGTCAAGCATTCTGGTGGAAGTATGAGCTCGCAGATCTTCGTAAGAAGTGATTAAAGCATCGCCGGTAAACACAACGAACGTAGATACGCGATCTCGACGCTGCCCTCTTGGCCACAGCGTATCAAACGGACAAAAAATCATTGAAGATGATCATCAAGGCCAGCCAAATACCGTACTGGAATGAGCTGAGCCTAGATATCGACCAGCATCCGTGGGGATTAGGGTACCAGATCGTTACTCGTAAGATGGGGACATAAACATAAGTAATCCGTCAAGATGCGATGAGCCTGGAAAACATCGTACATTCCCTATTCCCCTCAATGCCGGAGGGAGAGATTGGCTCGGCTGAGTCTGGCACACCGATGAGTCACAGTTTAGGGACGGGGAGCTGCTCACGGCCGAATCTTCCATGAGGTACAAGAGTGCTACAGGACTAGACGGCCTTCCAGTGGAAGTTGTAAAAGCCGTCGCGTAGAGTCACCCTAAGCCCTTGCTAATTATGTATAACATGAGCAACAGGGAGGTCATCCTCCCCGCCCCGTGGAAAAAAGCGAGACTTGTGCTCATAAGCAATGGCATGGGTCCAGCTGATGCTGCTTCGCCAAAAAGGCCTTTTGTATGCTGGATAGGTCTGGCAAGCTCCTGGAGCAGCTGCTTAGGCCACGGTTGCTTACGACCGTGCTGCCCGTCAGTATGGATTTCGATCCAGCCTATCCACCATCCATGCAATCCGGGAGGTTGACACGGCCTCTAAAATGACGGAGCGCGGGAATCACCTATCCCGACCTTTGTGTCTGTTGGCCACCTTAGTCGTGAGAAATGCCTTCATCTCCGTCAGGTGGGACTTGGCAATGGAAGCACTCGAATGTAACTTCAATGTCCCTGAGTACCTTTTCCGAATTCTCAGGGACTACTCGATCAAGCGCTTCCTCTAGTGCAATACGGGCGATCTTCCGAGAAGTTTGGAATTGTCATGGGGGGCAGCCTGAGCTCCATGCCGATACCGGATATCTGGAATATCATCAACGACGCTATCATATGTATGGCAGGCCCTGAGGGCACTTTCATGTTAGAGTATGCAGAGAACTTTGAAGCAATAATAACTGCTAGATACACCGAGGAGGCACAGCTTTTACTCAACCAGTTCATGCGCAGAGTCATATTTTAGATGATAGACAACGGGCTATCCCTAGCAGCTCAGAAGACTGACATCGTGCTACTTACAAAGAAGCGCATCAACACTTTGCGGAGCTTCAATGAAGGAGAAGCGACGGTTAAGACTAAGTCGGGTGTCAAGTACTTAAGAGTAATGCTCAACAGCAAGCTCAATTTTGGAAAGCATATTACTAGGGCAGCCGACATGGCTGCAGATGTAGTAACCTCGCATGGCATACTCATAGCCAACATCAACGGTCCCCGACCGTGAATGAGGAGACTACTGATGCGCGCCGCCGAAGCATTGATGCTGTACGGCGCGGAACTCTGGGCCGAGGCTCTGCGACACGAGTAATATCGCAAGAGCAAAGCCGAGGTACACAGGAGGTGAACTCTTCCAATTTGCGTGCTCTTACCGCACGGTCACGGAGCCCGCGATGCTAGTTTTGGCGGAGGTCATCCCGATCGATCTACTATCCAAGGAGAGACAATCTATCCACCAGCAGAAGTCTGTCCTGGGAATGGTAGAGACATCAAGGATCGCCTGATCTAGCAGCATCGAGACCTGCCAAAGCAAATAGGAACAGAATCATAAGGCCAGTTGGGCTGCCTGACTCATCATTCGACTAGACAACTGGCTAAACCGGGAGGCAGGAGAGGTCGACCTCTACCTCACCCATTTCTTGACAGGGCATGTTCAGCACTTATCTCGCATAAATGAGGAATGTTGCAGGCGGCAACTGCATACCAACTTCTAGACCAACGACGACGCTCATCATACGTTCTTCAGATGTATCCGGTGGAGCATCGAATGACTCGCCTTGGAGCTAGACCTCGGCGATATCTCGCCATACAACGTTGTCGAGAAAATGCTCCGAGGTCAGCTGGAGTGGAACAAGTTGGCCTGGTACGTCAGGGCTATCTTGCGTAGAAAGAAGAAGGAGATGAGCTGCTGATAGACGCGTCCCTAACGTTGCTTTTGGCTCCTGCCATATAAAGTCGAAAGGAGTGTCCCGTAAAGGGATCTGATGCAATGGCACCATCCAGAAGTAACGCCCTATGGCGGTGCGGGGATGGTTTCACTATGCCACTGGGATGGATATAAGTTTTGTCGATAATGCCAATTCCAACGGGGAGCTCGAAATTCGAGGGACTTATGGGGAGTCAAAATGGTGGAGTATTCCTCTGGCGGCGGGGTCCCTGGATTAGAGCGTAAAGATTGAAGTACTCTGACCATCAAAAAAAGTTATTATTGCTATTATTATTATTATAATTTTGATTATTAATACCGTTTTAATCGTCATTACAGTTATACTGGTTATTACCGTTATTATCGTTAAAATTATTTTTATTTTTATTATCGTAGTTTCTATTATAATTATTATTATTATTATAATTATTATTAATATAATTATTATATTTAATATAATTATTGTTATTATCGTTATCAATATTTTTATTGTTATTATTATCGTTATAACGATATTATCGTTATAATCGTTATTATTGTAAATATTATTATTATCTTTATTATCGTTATTATTATTTTTATTACTATTATTATTATCATTATTATTATCGTTACTAAAGTTATTATCGTTATTATCGATATTATTGTCATTATTATTATTATAGTTATTATCTTTATAATCGTTATTACTGTCATTAATGTTATAAAAGTTATTATACTTCTTATTGTTATTATTATCATTATTATTATTATTATCGCTATTATTGAAGTTACTATCGTTACAAACGCTATTATCGTTATTAATAATATTATTGTTATTGTCGTTATTAACGTTAACATCGTTATAATCGTTAAAATTATTATTAATATTATTACTACGACTTTTATTATTATTATCGGATCTATTATTTTTATTTCTATTATTATTATAATTATTAATATTATTATTATTATAATTATTATCGTTATTATCGTTATTATTATTACTAAAATCATTATTATCGTGATTATCGGTATTTTCAATATAAACATTATTATTATTATTATTTCCATTATTAGCGTTGCTTTCGTTATTATCGTTGTTATCGTTATTATTGTTATTATTAATATTTTCATTATTACTATTATCGTTATTATTATAATTATTACCATTTATAACGTTCTTATTAGTTTAGTAATTATTATCTATATTAATGTTACTGTCGAAATTGTCGTTATTATTGTTTATATCGTTATTATTATTATAATCGTTATTATCGTTATTATGATCATCAATACCGTAATTATCATTACAATTGTTATTATCCTTATTGTAGTTATAATTGTTATTATCGTTATAATCATTATTATTATTATCCTTAATGGAGTTAGTTCTATTATTATAGTTAGTGTTAATATTATTATTATATTCGTTATTATTATTGTTGATTATATGATCCTTATTATCGTTATTATCGTTAATTTTACTATTATCGATACTATTATTATTATTATTATTATTATTATTATTATTATTATTATTATTATTATTATCTTTATCATCTTTATTATCTTTATTATCTTTATTATTATTATCGCTATTAACGGAAATATCCTTATAATATATACAATCCTTGTTATTATTATTATTATTATTATACGCATTATTACAATTAATATTAATGTTATTATGATTGTTATAGTTATTATCGTAATTATCGTTATTACTGTTATTATTGTTTATATCTTCATTATTATTACTATTGTTATTATTATTAATATTAATATTATTTTTATTTTTTTCACCATAACTATTATTATTATTGCTTTTGTTATAGTTATTACCGTTAATATTGTTACTATCGTTATTATCTCTATTATTGTAATTATTACTATTATTATTATTACAGTAATTGTTTCTATATCGTCGTTATCACCACTATCGTTTTTATTGTTATTATTGTTATTGCTTAAATTTTCGATACAATCGTTGTTAATGTTATCATCGGTATTATTGTTATCATTATTATTTCCGTACTTATCTTTGTTATTTTCATTATTATTATTATTATTATTATTATTATTATTATTATTATTATTATTATTATTATTATTATTATTATTAGATAATCGTTTTTATTATCATTATAATCGATATTATCATAATTGTCGTCATTTCCGATATTATCGATATTATTATTATTATCGTTATTATCGATGTTATTATTATTATTATTATTATTTTTATTATCAATCTTTACATTATCATTATTAATATAGTTATAATATGCCTTCACGTTCCGACGAGAACACATCGAAACTATATCTCTCCGAACAGATGTACTTATAAATTAATGTTTTCGATTAACATCTAATTATTAAAACAATCTTTAGTGTATGTGGAATAGAATAAAGTATTATTTAAAGAATAGAACATTTATTTAAAAATTAAAAATTCGGAAAAATATGTAAAATAATTTTAATATACTCCATGGAATCTTCAAAGATCTTATTTCCCCAGGATTGTGTAGGCGGAGGTCCTTAGTGTGGGCAACCACGAAATCATATCATTTCAGACAAACAATTTTGGAATTTTATTCAAACCATTGTAAACCAGTTTCAATTGCAAAATGGAAAAGTCGCCGAAAGAAGGCACTACTCCAGGTGGCTGCTCAGAAGGAAATTGCATCATTGCGATATGCAATGCATCGGCACCTAGGGTTTCGGGGATTCGTATCATCTCCAATAAGGATAAGTCGGAGCATCATTTCAATCCTTCCAGACTTAAGATTAAAGAGAAGTATTTTGGGGGCACTTTAAATATGAATTCTTTGCCGATGGATGGTAAACAAAAGGAATTAGAACTACGTCTGGATAGAAACGATATACAAATTTTATCAGATCAGGAGACAAGACTTTTCGATGAAAATTTGACAGAAACAAAAGACTATAGAATCTTTAATGGCAAGTCTACGATTAAAATTAGGAAAGTAATGTCAATCTTGTGAACAGCCTTTTCTATCTATAAAGATTATTAAACTGGGTAACCAAATTCTAATTCAGCTAAGTAAGGATGTCTCTTTTGAAAATGAAATGCAGAAATAAATTATACAATTTCATTATTTGTCATGCACCAATAAATGAAGACAACAAGAAGAACCCAAATAAAGTAGAGGAATTCTGGGACCTTTTGGACGATGATATGTCTAAAATTCTAAAATCAAATGTAGTGGTATAACTTGGAGATTTTAATGCCCAAATAGGAAGAGAGAGAAATAATAGACCAATAGTGAAAATTGATAGACAAATAAAGAATATGCTACACAATAAAGAACAAATAGACATGGAATGTGATTGATTATTATTTGTAAGAACTTTCAAACGAAGGTAATGTCGACTTTCTTGAAGAAGTTGCCAAGAAGAGCTAAAACATGGATTTCTCCAAATTCAATGCTAGGTGAATTTCAAGTAGATCATTTAGCTATAACCAAAACCAATGTGAAGGAAATTATGAATGTCATGGTAGTAAGCAGCAGAGAATTTGACTCTGATCTCTATTTGTCTAAAATCTAACTCAAATTCTTTCCCAACAGAAATCACAGAAGAGGGAAAAGTAAATAAGTACAATACAAATAGACTCCAAATTACATAAGAAACTTTGGAAACATTTCAGAGAGAAATAAAAGTAACTCATTATGGGAAGTGGCAAGATTTATCTAAAGAAATAACGAACGCAGCCCAGAAAACATTTGGACTAGCCAAGCATAGAAAAAAAACTTGGTGAAACGAAATGTGTGATGATGCATAGAGGAGAGAACAAAACATTGAAAAAAGTGGAAATGCTCGGGGAAGACTGAACACCATGACCAATTCAAAAAACGAAGGAAAGTCATTGCTAGAATATTAAGGGGAGTTAAAATATCTTTCGAAAAATCACAACTTATCGACATGAAAAACAACTTTGTTAAAAATATTTCACGAAATTTCTATTAGACTTTTAAGAGTCAATTTAAGAGTTATCAAGGGCCTAGCATATGCTTCATAAATGAAAATGGTAAACTTGGACTAAGCAATGCAGAAAACTGTGAAATACTTGTGAAACTCTTCGATCAACATTTAAATTTCCCTGAACCGAAACATAAATTGGAATTCTCTGAAACAACTGAAAATCTGGAAGAAGATATACAACATAATGCTGAAGATATTAAGGCAGGAATTAAAAATCTAAAATATAATAAAGCTAGATGAGAAAATCCTATAACATGTGATCTTTTGAAATGGTCTCATTCAAAAATCATTGAATAGATGAAGTTAATCTTTGAAGATATTTGGAGAACAGAGAGTTTTCCAGAAGAGTGGAAAGTAGCTCTAATTCACGCATTACATAAAAAAGAGGACAAACGGAACGATGGTATTTATAAAGGCATCTCTCTTCTGCAAACTGCATACAAGGTAATCTGAAATATATTGCTGAATAGAATAGAAACAACACTTGACAAGCAACTGGGCGAGTATCAAGCTTGATATCGGAAAGATAGAACTTGTACAGAACAAATTTTTAACTTAAAATCCATAATTCGCCATAGGTTACTGAATTCAAAGGACATATTTGCAAAATTTTTAGATTTTAAAAAGGCAATTGACTCTGTTGATACAGAAAACTTAGGTAAAGCAATACGTGAATTTGGAGTAAAAAATAAATTGGCAAACTTAATACGTGAAACACTCACTGACACGATTTCAAAAATAAAATTTATGGGTGAGATATCTAATCCTATTGAGATAAATACAGATGTAAGGCAAGGTGATGGTTTATCTCCTCCTCCGTTCAACTGTGTTCTAAAAATAATTGGAAGAATTACGAAGATAAAGATTAAAGAACATAACATTTCGCTAGTAACTTTGGGGGGAAAAAGCAAAGGCATTGAATTATGTTGCCTAGCATTTGCAGACGGTTTTGCCAAAGTGTCAGACTACCTATAAAGAGCAACTACACAAATCAATCTCTTGGAAGAAATAGTTAACAAAGTAGGTTTGAAAATATTCGTAGAAAAAACTAAATTTATGAAAAACATCAAGAACGCGCCAAAATTTTTATCTAGAGATATTGGTGCAATGGAAAAAATAAAGAAATTCAAATACCTAGCAGAATTAATTCAACAAATGGTTTAGAAAAATCTGCAGTAGAAGAAAGGTTACGAAAGATGGAAATAGCGAATGGTATCACAAAGTATTTTTACAACAAAAAGTGTTTATCTTAAAATCTGAAAATAAGGCATTACGCTACAATAGTAAATCCGGAATGCTTATACGCGAGTGATTGCTTGGTACTAAATTATAGATTAGATAAACTAGAAGTACTAGAAAGGAGAATCATGAGGAAAATATTAGGTCCAGTGAAAACAACAAAAGTATGGAATTTAATATCTAATGACGACATATACAGGAACAAAGAAGACATGACAGAAACGATAAAGAATGGAAGACTTCAATTTTTTGGCTATATTTACAGAATAGATGAGTCCAGATTATCAAAAAGGATACTCATGTACCTTTGGGAGGAAAAGGCAACTACCAGCTGGATTCAGGAGGTAAAGAAAGATCTAGAAAGAAGTAATTTAAGTGAGGAAGAAGTTATAGTCAGAGAGATTTCAAGAAAGAAGTTATTAAAAATGGAAGTATTCCAAGCAAGATTGAAGAAGTAACCCGGTGCGAAGTTATTTAAGGACAGAAAGTATCACCATAGTGAAAACATGAAGGAATAATGGATGAAACTGAAAGTAAAATAGCTAAGTGAAGAATTAATATTGGAACGTGATCCCTTGCAGGCCTTATCGAAAGAAGAAGAGGCAAGAATTATCGGTATAAAAGTTATTATCGTTATTATTGTTATGATCGTTATTACAGTTATTACCTTTATGAACCTTATTATCCTAATTATCGTTATTATCAGTATTTTTAATGCTACCGTTATTATTATTATTATTATTTTTACCGTTATTGTCGTTATTATCGATATAATCATTATATTTATTATTATCGTTATTAATAATATTATTATTCTCGATATAAACGTCATTATTGTATTGTAGTTATTATCGTTATTAAACTTATAATTGTTATTATCGTTATTATCGTTATTATTACTATTAACGTTATTATCGTTAAGATTATTATTATTATTATTATCGTTATTATTATCATTATAATCGATATTATCGTTATTATCGTTATTGACGTTATTAACGTTATTATTGTTATTTTCGTTATTATTATTATTATTAAGGTTATTATTATCGTTAAAATCGTTGTATTCGTTATTATTGATATGATCGTTATTATCCATATTATTAATATTATTATTAGTGTTATTATTGTCATTAATATTATAGTTATTAACGTTATTATCGTTATACTTATTATTATCATTATCATTATAGTTATTAACATTATTATCATTATTACCATTCTAATCGCTACAATTAAGATTACTGTTATTATTATCGTTATTATGGCTTTTTCCATTATTATTGTTATTATTATTATTATCGTCATACACGTTGTTATTATTATTTTTAATATAATTATAGTTATTATCGCTATTGTCCATATTATCGTTATAATCGCTATTTTTATATTTATTGTTATTAATAATATTATTATAATATTAGATTTTACCGTTGTTGTTATTATCGTCATTAACATTATTATCTTATTTATTATTATTATTATCATTGGTATAATCGTTATTATCGTTATTATTGTTATTATCGTAATTGACTTTATATCCCTTATTATCGTTATTTTCGTTATTTTCGTCATTCTCTTTATAATAGTTATTATTATTATTATCTTTATTATCTTTATTTTCGATTTTATCGTAATTTTTATTTTAATAATTATTATTGTTATTAATATTATTATTAGCACAATTGTCTTTATTATTGATATTACTGTTTTTATTGTTATCATTTTTATTAACGTTATTATCGTCATTATCGTCATTATCGTTATAATCCACCTAGTAGGAAGGCCCCATGTGGGTAGATCCCCCCGGGTGTAGGTGTATGTAGGATTCTCCCACTGCACTGCCTGCTTGTCGTATGAGGCGTCATATAGGGACTGTGTGAATGGCTTGTGAATGTTCTTGTACGGCTATTCCTTCCTTTGTTCTTCTTTTATATCATTTTCTAATCTGTCTCTCACTCTCAAGCTTCCTACCGTTCCTCTCCTATCCTTTGTGGAGCTTGCCTCCCAATAATATATTTCTTATGATGGGTAGTACAGAAAAAGGTAAAAGAGGGCGTGGGAGGGACACCCACGCCACGGCGTTATCAGGTGGTGATAGGCCAGGACACCCATAGTCGTTATCCAACAACTGCCAGGAGCTTGGGGTAGGCAACTTGGATCCAGTTCTGGATAATTAATCAGGAAGGGCACCACAGATAGGTGATCTGGCCTGAGTTGTGTCTAAAGCGAAGGAAGATTTCAAGAAGATTTGAAGAAAGCCTCTTGGAGGAGTGGCATAGGGCTGCCAGGGCCGTTGATAACACGAGGTTTTCCGGCCAGATGTCATCTATCTAGCCCGCGAAGGGGACATCATAAGATGGAGAGGGAGAGAAACTCGCGCAAGCGAAAGTCCTCCTCGCCAAAATGAGGTCGGCTGTTACTGGACAGCCAAATGTAAACAATGCGATTAAGCAAGGGCTCCCAGAACTGGAGATCTTTAACTGCTTCGAGTTCTTGTATAAATCTCGAATAAACGTCAAGAAGGGAGCGAGGACGCTCGCCAGAATCTCTAAGTGCACATGAGCAAACTCTGTAAGAGATGCCGGCGCAGTTAAGAAAGTAGTCATAAGTACGCCTTAGCTGCTTGAGGAAAGCCTCAAATGACCGAGGCAAGAGGCGTCGACAACCGAAGCCACCAAGTGGACACTGGTCCTCAAGAAGAAAAAAATAAAGAAATATCCACGAAGAAGGCGACGTAATCCCCACCGCAGGAGAAATAGAACGCGAGCAAATTGGAGTACAGGCCGAGAAAAAGAAGGAAGCCCGACGCGATCCTCCTGTATCATGCGCAAGGCAAAACTTACGCAGACGTAGTTGGCACCATCCACCAACCAGGCCAGTCGTGACAAGTGCAGCGCGACCCCTCCGGTGAAACATCGCTAAAATGGATCGAGAGAAGCTGTCTTCAGTTATAGATGAAGGTTGGAGATCCCATCATATTGCTGTCTCGAGTCTATCGCCAAGTGCACAAGCCAGGATGATTACTGCAGCAACTATGCAGCTCTTCCAAATGGCTTGCGCGATAGCGTTGCCAAAGAAGAGCACGAAATGGTAGATGCGTTCTGCATACTGGAGGACGAACGAGATCGCAGATTTTCGCAAGAAGTTCTTATGGTTTCGCCGGTTAGCAAAACGTGCGAAGAGATGTGATCTCGACGCTGACTCCTTGGCCGCAGAGTATCAAGCAGCAAGAAAATTACTCAAGAGGTCTATCAAGGCTAGCCATCGACGGTGCTGGGTACCAGATCGTCAATCGCAAGATGGAGACTTACAAACAAGGAAAACCTCAGGACACGAGGACCTGGAGAACATCGTTCATACCCTATTCCCCTCACAATCGAAGAGTGACCCCGGCCGCGTCTGGCAGCCCCGAAGCGCCACTGTTTACGGAGGGGTAGCTGCTCAGGGCCGCATCTTCCATGCGGAACAAGAGAGCTCCAGGACCTGACGGCTTTCCAGCAGAAGTAATGAAAGCCGTCGCGCTGAGTCATCCTGAGCTCTTGCTAAACATTTGTAACATGTGCCTCAGGGAGGGCATCTTCCCCTGACCCGTGGAAGAATTCGAAACTTATGCTCTTAAGCAATGGAAAGGGTCTATCAGATGCCGTTTCGTTATGCAGGCATATATGTATGCTGGATACGTCTGGAAAGCTCCTGGAGAAGCTGCATAGGCCACGTCTTCTTGCGGCCGTGAGGGCAGCGGGCGACCTTACTGCCTGCCAGTATGGATTTCGATCCGTCCTCTCCACCATCCACGCAGTCCAGGAGGTTTTCACGGCCGCTAAAATGACGGTGCGCGGGAACTACTTATCCCGACCTTTGTGTCTGCTGGCCACCTTAGACGTGAGAAATGCCTTCAACTCCGTCAGGTGGGATTTGGCAATGAAAGCGCTCGATCGTAACTTCAGTGTCCCGGAGTACCTTTTCCGAATTCTCAGGGACTACTTGATCGAGCGCTTCCTCTAGTACAATTCGGGCGATGGACCGAGAAGCTTAGAATTGACATCGGGAACAGACCAGTTCTCCATACTGGGATATTTTCTACGACGGTATACTAAGTATGGCAGTCCCTGAGGTTGCTTTCTTGGTTGAATATGCAGATGACTGTGCAGTTGTCAAAACTGCAAGAGACACGGAGGGAGCACAGCTGTTGCTCAACCAGGTTATGCGCAGAGACACCTTCTGGATGGAAGACCACGGGTTATCCCTAGCAGCCCAGAAGACAGAGATTGTGTTACTTACGAACAAGCGCATCAACAACGTGCGCAGCATCACCGTAGGAGACACGGCGGTCCAGACTAAGTCGGCTGTCAAATACTTAGGAGTAATGCTCAACAGCAAGCTCAACTTTGGAAACCATATTACTATGGCAGCCGACCAGGCGGCAAAAGTAGTAGCCTCGCTTGGCACACTCATGGCCAACGTCAATGGTCCCCGACCTTGCATGAGGCAACTACTGATGCGCGCTGGTGAAGCAGTAATTCTGTATGACTCGGACGTCTGGGTCGAAACGCTCTGATACGAGAAATACCGCAAGCGCATATGGACGGTACAGTGGCGCTCTCCGAATCGAGTGCACCTATCGTACGGTCTCTGAGCCCGCGGTGCTAGTGGTTCGATCTACTAGACCAGGAGGGAAATTCGTCGTCCAACAGAAGTCTGTTTTTGGAAAGTAAGAGGCATCAAGGCTCGCTTTGTCTAGAAGCATTGAGACCTGGCAAAGCTGATGAGAACGAGAGCCTAAGGGCAGATGGACGATCCGACTCATCATTCGGAAAGACAGCTGGCTAAACCGGGAGGCGGGGGAGGTCGACTTCTACTTTACCCAATTCTTGACAGAACATGGATTGTTTTGCTCCTACCTCGCAAAATGAGGAAGGTTGCATACGGCAACAACCCCTATGGGGTCTTGACCAATGATGATGCCTACCACACGTTCTTAAAATGTGGCTGGTGGAGCGTATAACGTTTCGCCTTGGAGCAAGACCTCGGAGAAAACTCGCCAGACAACGTTGTCGAGAAAATGCTCCGAGGACAAGAAGAGTGGAATAAGGTGGCCTGCTATGTCAGGGCCACCTTGCGCAAGAAAAAGACGGAGATGGTTATTATAGTAAATATTATTATCATTGTTATTATCGTTATTAACGTCATTACCGTTATAATCGTTATATAACTGTTATTGAAGTTACTATCGTAATTAATATTAATATTTTTATTATTAGTATTATTATTATTATAGTTTTTATTTTTGTTATTTTTATTTTTGCTGTTATTATTATTATTGTTATTAATATCGTAATTTACGTTATTATGCTTATTATCGTCATTATCGTTATTATCGTTATTATAGCTATTATCGTTACTATCGTTATTATGGTTATTATCGGTATTTTTGTTATTATCTTTATATTACTATTATCGTAATTATTATTATTATTCTTATCATAATTATCGTTAATATCGTTTTTATCGTAATTTACGTCATAATCGTTATTATCGCTATTATCATTTTTATTGTTGTTATAATTATTATTATTATTAATATTATTACTATTATTACTATTATGGTTATTATTACTAATATTATTGTTTTTATCTTTATTATTATTATTATTATTATGATTATGACCTATATAGTCATTATCTTTATTATCTTCATTATCGTAATTATTTTCACAATCGTTATTATAGTTATTATCGCTGTTAATGTGTTTCTCATTATTATTGTCATTAACGTAATTTTATTTATTATCTTTATTATCATCATTATTATTGTAATTATTATTATTATTTTTATCGTTACTATCGCACGTATTTTTATTATTCTTATTGTCGTTATTATAATTATAATCGTTATAAACGTTATAAGAGATATTATTGTTATTATTGTTATTTTCTTTAATAACGATATTATTATTATTTAAATTTGTATTATTGTTATCGTTATTATTATCTTTAATATCGTTATAATTATACTTGAAGTTATTATTATCGTTATTGACTTTAATGTCATTATAATCATTATTACCGTTAATATTAAGATAACACTTATTATTATCATTATTAGCGTTTTTATCGTTTTTATCGTTATTATTGTTATTAGTAGTTCTTTTATCGATATTATCGTTGTTATTAATATTATAAATATTATTAATGATATTATGGTTACTATCGTTATCATCATAATAATCTCTATGTTTTATTATAATCGTTATTATTAATATTTTTATTATTATCGTTATAATCTTTAAAATCGTTAATATCGTTCTCATCGATATTATTGATATTATTATTATTATTATTATTATTATTATTATTATTATTTTTGTTGTTATTATCATTATTTATGTCTTAACCTTTATTATTATAATTATTGTTCTTTTTCTTATTATGTATGTCATTATTGATTTTACCTTCATTACCATTACTATCTTTAATATTTTTATTATTATCATTACCGTTATTATCCTTATTATTATTAATATTATTATTGTCATTATTATTATTATGACTATAATTATTATTATCTTTATTATCGTTATTATCGTTAATATCGTTATTTTTATTATTATTATTATTATTATTAATTTTATTTACGTTATTATTGCTATTCACGTTTTAGACGTTATCATTATTATTATCCTTATTATTATAGTTATCAACGATATTATCGGTATTATTTTTATTATCCATGTTATCATAATTATTATAATTATCGCTATTGCCGTTATTATCATTAATAATATTTTTATTATTATCGTTATTGTAGTCTTTATCGTTATTACCGTTGTTACCGTTATTATCGTTATTATTGTTATTTTTATTATTACCGTTATTATAATTGTTATTATTAATATTACTATTATCATTATTAATATTATTATTATTATTATTATCACAATAATCGTTAATATCTTTATTATTATTACAATCGTTATTATCGTCATTATAGTTATTATCGTTATAATTGAAATTACTATTATTATTATTGTTAATATTATCGTTATTGTCGTTCTCATAGCTATTATTGATATTTTTATTATCAATCTTATTATTAATATAAACATTATTATCCTTATTTTCGTTTTAATCGTTAATATTCTTATTATCCTTTTCAATACATTTATTTATGTTATTATCGGAATTATCTTTAATTTCGTTATCGTTATTGTTGTAATTATCGCTTTTGAAGTTATTACCATTATTAAAAATTAGTTATTATCGTTACTATAGTTATTATCGTTATTTTCATTATTATCGTTTATATAGTTATTATCGTTATGTTTGTTATTATTTTTATAATTATTACTATTATAGATGTTATCGTTGTTATTATTTTTATTAATATTATTATTGTTATTTTCGTTACTATCGTTACTATCGTTAAATCTCTATTCTTATTAAAATCGTTATTATTAAGATTATTATTATTATCGTTATTATTGTTATGATCGTTATTATTTTTATCGATATTATCTATATCATTACTATTTTCGTTATTAAGATCATTATTAACGTTATTAACATTATTAATGTTATTATGGTTATTGGCCTGTTTATTCTTATTATTGGTAAGACAGCCATTATTATCGTTATTATCGTTAATGTTGGTATTATCGTTATTACTATAATTACCTTTATTAACGGTATTACCCTTATTATCGTAATTATTTTTTTATCCATATCATCGTTATTTTATCTTAACTATCGTTAATATCGTTTTTAATATTTTTGTAATTATTATGGTTTTAACGGTGTTATTATTATTATTATTATTATTATTATTATTATTATTGTTATTATTATTATTATTATTATTATTATTGTTATTATTATTATTACTATCGTTGTTGATGATATTATCTGTATTACTATAGTTATTAACTTTATTATCGTTATTATCGTTATTATCGTCATTTTTATTATAATAGTTATTAATATTATTATTATTTTCTTTATTACCTCAAATATCGTTATTATTTATTATTATTATCGGTATTATCGTTATTATCGATATAATTTTTATTATACTTAATGTCGTTATTATCGTTATAATTTTTATAATCGTTATTATTATCGTTATTGACGTTGTTTTTGTAATTATCCTTTTTATCCTTATAATTAATATTATCATCATAAACGTTATTATCGTTATTATCCTCATTATCGTTATTATCGTTAATACTATTACTATCATTATTATCATTATTATCATTATTATCATTATTATTATTATTATTATTTTTATTATCGTCATCATTGTTATTATTATTATTACTATCGTTGTTGTTGTTATTATCTGTATTACTATAGTTATTAACTTTATTATCGTTATTATCGTAATTATGGTCATTATCGGTATTATCCTTATTAACATTATTATTGTTACTGTCTTTATTATAAGTATTATGGATACTATTATTACCGTTATATTTGTTATTATTATTAATGCTATTATTTTTATTATCGATATTATCGTTACTATCGTTATAATCGTTATTTTTATCATGATCTAAATTATTATAAATATTATTATTATTATTGATATTTTCGTTAATATCGTAATTGTTGTTCTTATCGTCAATATTCTTATGATCGTTATTATCACTATTATCTTTATTATTATTATTATTACCTTTATTATTATTATTATTTTCGATAGTAATATCATTTTTATCGTCTTTATCGTTATTATTATTATTATTGTTATTATTATCGTTATTAAAGTTATCAACGATATTATTGATATTAACGTTTTATTCTATTTTATCGTTAATATAGTTACTATCGATATTTTAATTATTATTATCGTTATTATCCTTATTATCGATATTATCGTCATTATCGTTACAATAGTTATAATTATTATCATTATTTTTATCATTATTGTCGTTTTTTTATATTATTATTATTCTTATTTATACTCTCGTTATTATTATCGTTAAAATCGTTATTATCGTTTTAATTTTCATTATCGTAATTGTTATCGTTATAATCTTTAAACCGATACAATATCCAATATAATCCACCGATACAACTCCCAATATTATATCGTTATTATTAACGTTATTAACATTTTTATCGTTATTATTAATATTATTATTATTTTTATTTCCGTCATTATCGTTAATCATATTATAACTGTTATTATTATTACTATTAAAGTTATTATTATCGTTATTATCGTTGTTATTAGTAATATTATTATTATAATTATTATTATTATTTTATTATTATTATTATTATCGTTAATATCGTTAGTATCCATATTATCGTTATATTTATAATTTTCGTTATTATTATCAATATTATTATTACTTTTATTATCGACATTAACTTTATTATTTATATGATTAAAATTATCGTCATTATTATCGTTATTATCATCTTTATTGTTTTTATTATTTTTGAGGTTATTATTATCGTTAAGAACGTTCTTATCGTTTTATTGTAATTACCATTATAAATATGATTATCGATATTATTTTCGTTATCGCCGTTAGTATCGTGTTTATTGCTATTATCGTTATAAACATCATTATTTTTATAATTATTATTATGATTATTATTTTTGTTATTATTAATATTCATATTATAATTATTATTAATATTATTATTATTTTTATTATCGTTCTTACCGTTCCTGTTATTAATATTATTAATATTATTATTATTAATATTATTACTATTATTATCGTTAATGTCGTTATTATTTCTATTATCGTCAATATCGTGAATATCGATATTATTGTTATGTTTTCTATATTTAACATTATCGATAATATTTTTCATATTATTATTGTCGATATTTTCATTATTATCGTTATTATCGTCATAATTGTTACAATAGTTGTTATTGTTAATATCATCTTCGTTGTAATTATTATCGTTATTATTATTATCATAGTTATTATCGTTATAATGATTTTTATCATTATTATTATCCTTATTGTCATCATTATCGCTATAATTGTTATTTTAATTATCATCGTTATTGTCATTATTATTATAATTCGTATTATTAGTAACGTTATTATCCTTATTATCGTATTTATCGTTATAATCGTTATTGTAATTATTAGCTTTATTATAAATATTATCGTTATCATCGTTACTACTGCTATTATCGTTATTATCGTTATTTTCATTATTTTTGTTATTATTATCAATTTTATAATAACCATTATTATGGTTATATAATATATAATAACCATGTACGCTCTTCGTACATGAATGATCATAAACACGTTATTATCGTTATTCTTGTTTTATTATTATACTGCTATTGCCTTTATTATACTTATTATCATTTTTATCGTTAATTTTATTATTTTGGTAATTATTATTATTATTAATTTCATTATTATCGTTATTATTGTTATTATCGCCATTACCGTTATAGACGTTATTCTTATTATTAACGTTATTATCGTGATTATTATTATTATTACTATTAACTGTATTACCATTATTTTTATAATGATCGTCATTATTACTATTATTAATATTATTATTATTGTTATTATCTTAAGTACCTTTATTATTTCTATTATCGTTATTATTGTTATTAATATTATTATTATTATCGTTACTAATATCTTTATAATCTATATAATCGTTTTTATTGTTATAACTGTTATTATAGTTATTATATTTATTGTAATTATTATTTTAATTATCGTTATAATAATTATTATCGTTATTATCGTTTCTATTATTATTTTTATTATTTCTCTCATCGTTATTGTCGTTCCTATGGTTTTTATCCTTATTATCGTTATTATTATTATTATTATTATTATTATTATTATTATTATTATTATTATTATTATTATTATCATTATCATCGTTGTTATTGTTATTATCTTTATTATAGTTATTATCGTTATATTTGCTATTTTTATCATAATCGATTTTATTATTAATATTATTATTATTATCGATATTTTCGTTACTATCGTTATTATTATTAATTTTATTATTACCGTTATTATTATTATTTTTATCATTTTTATTGTAATTAGCTTTACTATCGTAATTATTAATTTTTTTATCGTTATTATCGTTATTATCGTAAATATCGTTTCGTTGGAATCTTTGTTATCTTTATTATCATTATTATTGTAATTTTTGTTATTATATTTATTAATGTTATTATTGTTATTTATGTAATAATCGGTATTATTATATTATTATATTTAACTTTTATTAACGCAAGTATCGTTATTATCGTTATTACTATTATAATTATTATAATTAATATTATTATTATTATTATTATTATTATTATTATTATTATTAAAGTTATTATCTTTCGCTCCGGAGCGCCTGCGCCATAATGTTATTGCTGTGAACGGTTCGCATTACTGAGTAGTTGACCCTGCAATAGGGAATGTTTCGAAGTAATTAGAAGTCATTTCTTGTTCTCTTAATTTTACAATGATGTTTATTATATTCAGTAATATCATCTTTCTTTTTAAAATATAAAGTGCATAATCAAAATTTATTTTTTAAAATATTTTATATTATTGTTCATGTAATATTTTTAATACAACGAAATTACTATAGTATTTTAAGCCGAACATAAATCGTGTTTGCTCTCACTCTCGAAAAATATTTTCTTAAATTTTCTTTCCCCATGAATAATATTGGGTATAAAAAATTAAATAGTTAAAAAATCGACATATTATAACAAAGGCAGAAATTGAATATTTACTGATATATATCCGTCTCTGGCAATGTCCTAAAGAAGACTGAGACTGTGTATCGTTAAAACGAAACACAATATCGTCTTGTCGTTAGTGTTTTATTTCGTGATAGTTATTTGCTTTTAAGGCATGCAGCGTTGACAGATATTCGAATAAAAAGAGTATCTCATGTAAAAAATGAAATCAAAGTATATATGGTATGAACGTATATGTACCCTCTTCGTACCTGAGCATCCGCTTTTTGGGATCGTATATATACGCTCTTCGTACATGAATGATCATAATTCGAAGGTGTACATATAAGCCCGTCGGAGCGAAAGGGTTAATCCTTAATATCGTTATAATTATTCTTATCGTTTTTATCGTTATTATCGTTATTATCGCTATAATTAAGATTATCTACATTACTATCGTTATTAACGTTATTATCGTTATTATCGATATTATCGTCAATTTTAATATTACAGTTATTATTGTTATTATTATTATCTTTAATTTCTTTATTATCATTATTACTGTGATTATCGTTAATATTGTTATAACCGTTATAATCATTATTGTTATTATTGTTATTACTGTTGTTATCATTATTATCGTAAATACCGCTGTTGATATTATTATTATTATTATTAATATTATTATTGTTATTATTATTTAATTATCGTTAGTATCGTTCTTATCGTTTTTATCGTTATAATCGGCAGTATCGTTATCAGCGTAATTATCGTTATTATTGTTATTATTATTATAAACGTTATAGTCGTTGTTATTATTGATATTATTATTACTATTATTATTATTATTGTTATTGTCGTTATTATTGTTATTATTGTTATTATCGTTATTTTCGATATTATTACTATTATTATTTATATTATTATTATCACTATTAGTTTCGTTATTATCATTATAATTATCCTTGACGTTATTATTATCATTATTAACGATATTATCGGTATTATTAATATTATTATTGTTCCATTATTATCTTTATTATCGCTATTATAGTTAATATCGTCAATTTTATTATTATCCATATTATTATTTTTATCAATATCATTATTATTTTTATTATCGTTATTATCGTTGGTATAGTAATTACCGGTATTGTTGTTATTATCGTTATTTTTATTGAAATCGTTATTCTAATTATTAATATTATTATCTATATTATGGCAAGTAACGTTATTTTTGTTATTATCGTTATTATCCTTATTATTTTTATTGTTATTAGTATTACTATTATCGTTATTATTTCCATTATAGACGTTATTATCCTCCTTGTCGTTATTATCGTTAATATCGTTACAATAATTATTACCTTTTTTATCGTCATTATACTTAATATCGTTATTATTAGTGTCATAGATATTATCGTTATTATCATTATTATCGATATAAATAAGATTATCGTTATAATTACTTTTATTGACGTTATTATCGTTATTACCGCTATTATCATTATTATCGTTATTATTATATTCTTCTTTATTATCTTTATTATTATTATTATTATTATTATTATAATTATTTGCATCATCGTTATTATCTTCATTTTCGTTATTATTATTATTATTATCATTATCGCCTTCATCATTATTATCGTTATTGTCGTTATTATTATTATTTTTATAAATATCAATATTATCGTTATTATTGTTATTATCGTTATTATCGTAATTAACGTTATAATCCTTATTATCGTTATTGTCGTTATTATCGTTAATATTGCCATTACCATTCTCATCGTTATTATTATTATTCTTAATATTAACGTTAATATTGTTATTTTTATTATAACCGTAATCATCATTATTATTATTATTATCATTATTAGCGCAAGCATCTTTATTATTTTTATTATCGTCTTTATCATTATTATTTTTATTATTATTAGTATTCTTATTATCGTTATAATTACTGTTATTATCGTTATTATGGTTATAATTTTTATTATCTTTTTTATTATAATTATTAACGTTATTCTCGATTTTAGCTTTATTATCGTTATCATTGGCATTACCATTATTAATACCGTTATTATCATTAAAATCTTTATTATTATTATTATCCTTAGATACGCTATTTTCATCATTATCGAGTCTATTATTAAAATTATTATTATTATTGATGTTTTCGTTTTTGAAGTCGTTATTGTTGTTATTTTTATGATCCTCATAATCGTTGTAATCATTATTATCGATTTTATCGTTATTATAGTTTAAATTATAATTATGGTTATTATCGTTATTATCGTTACAATCGATATTTTTATTTCTATCTTTATTATCAATATTATAATTGTTATCGTTATTATCATGTATCGTTACTATTGTAACTAATATCGTTACTATTATCGTTACAATTGTTATTAATGTTATTATCGTTATTATTTTCATCTGTCCTATCACTTATATTATTTTACTTATTATTATTAATGTTATTATCGTTATATCGAAATTATCGTTATTATCGTCATTTTCTTTGTAAGCTTTCTTAACGTTTTTACCGTTATCATTATTATTATTTTTATTATTGTATCGAAATTGTCTTTATAATCGTTATTATCTTAATTATTGTTAACTTTATTGTTACTGTTATTATTATTATTATTACTATTATTATTATCATTAATATCTTTACTTTCATTATTATTGTTATTATCGCTATTATTATTATTATTATTATTATTATTATTATTATTATCATTATTATTATTATTATTATTATTATTATTAATATAGTATCTACCGTTCATAATGTTATTATTGATTTTATTATCGTATATAGGTTATTAATGTTATCATCGTTATTGTCTTTATTATCCTGATAATAGATAATATCGTTATAATCTTTTTTATCTTTATTATCTTTATTAATATTAATTTTGTTATTACTATTATTATCATTATTAATATCATTATTATTGTTAACATAATTATTATAATTTCTATTATCGATATTACCGTTCTTATTATTATTATTATTGTTATTATCGTGACTCTCGTTATTACCTGTTATATTATCTACTTTTATTACTACCGTTATTTTTAGTATTATTACTATTATCGTTATTATCCTAACAATCATAATTATCGTAATTTTACTTCGATCGGATGTACCTATTAAATAATATTTTCGATAAACATCTAATTATTTTAACAATCTTTAGTGTATGACGGATAGAGTAAAGTATTATTTAAACAATAGTACATTTATTTAGACATAAAAAATTTGGACAAAAAACTAAAATAATTTTAATATGATATACGAATACTTCAAAGATCTTATTTCTCCACGATTGTGGGGTCGGAAGAACCTAGTGGAGTCAAGCACAAAATCAAATCATTTTAGATTGACAATCTGATCTTACTTTGGAATTTTATTCCTATCATTGTAACACACAATTTCAATATCAATATGGAAAAGTCGCTGAAAGAAAGCACTACCCCAGGTGGCAGCTAAGAAGGAAAATCCACTATTGCATTATGCAATGCATCCGGACCTAGGGTTTTGGTGAGTCCCAACATCTGCAATAAGGATGAGTAGGAGCATCCTTGGAATCCTTCCAGACTTAAGATTGAAAAGAAGTTTTTTCGGGCACTTTAAATGTGATTTCTTTGATAAAGTTTGGTAAACAAAAGGAATTAGAACTACTTCTGGATAGAAATGATATACAAATTTTATCAGATCGGGGACAAGATTTTTTTTGGCTAAAAATGTTACAGAAACAAAAGACTATAGAATCTTTAATGGCAAGCCTACGATTAAAATTATGAAAGGAATGTTAATCTTGGGAACAGCCTTTTATATCCATAAAGATTATTAAACTGGGTAACTAAATTCTAATTCCGCTAAGTAAGAATCTCTCTTTCGAAAATGAAATGCAAAAATAAATTATACACTTTTATTAATTGTCATGCACCAATAAGTAAAGACAACAAAGAGAACCAAAATAAAGTAGAGGGATTCTGGGACCTTTTGGACGATGAAATATAATCTCAATGTTATAAAATTCCAAAATCAAATGTAGTGATATTACTTGGAGATTTGAATGACGAAATAGGAAGAGAGAATTGATAGTCCAATAGTGAGAATTGATAGAACAATAGAGAATATGCTGCACAATAAAGAACAAATAGAAATGGAATGTGATTGCTTACTATTTGTAAGAACTTTCAAATGAAGGTAATGTCGACTTCCTTCAAGAAATTGCCAAGAAGAGCTAAAACATGGATTTCTCCAAATCCAATGCTAGGTGAATTTCAAGAAGATCGTGTAGCAATATCCAAAGGAAATATGACGGAAATTATGAATGTCAAGGTATGAAGAAGCAGAGAATTTGACTCTGATCACTATTTGTCTAAAATTCAACACAAATTCTTTCCCAACAGAAATCACAGAAGTGGGGAAAAAATAAAAAAGTAAAATACACATGGACTCCAAATTACAAAAGAAACTATGGAAACATTTCAGGGAGAAATAAAAGTAACTCATTATGGGAAGTGCCAAGATTTATCTAAAGAAATAACCAACGCAGCCCAGAAAACATTTTGATTGGCCAAGCATAGAAAAAAACCTTGGGGGAACAAAATATGTGAAGATGCACTACAGGATAGAAGAAAACTTTGGAAAAAGTGCAAATGCTCGGGGAAGACTGAACACCATGACCAATTCAAACAACAAAAGAAAGACACTGCTAGAATAATAAGGGGAGTTAAAGTATCTTTCGAAAAATCACAATTTATCGACATGCAAAACAACTTTACTAAAAATAATTCACGAAATTTCTATTAGACTTTTAAGAGTCAATTTAAGAGTTATCAAGGGCCTAGCATATGCTTCATAAATGAAAATGGTAAACTTGTCCTAAGCAATGCGGAAAACTGAAATACTTGCAAAATACTTCGGTCAACTTATAAACTTTCCTGAACCGAAACATAAATTGGAATTCTCTGAAACAACTGAAAATCTGGAAGAAGATATACCACCTAATGCTGAAAAAATTAAGGAAGCAATTAAAAATCTAAAAAATAATAGAGGTAGTGGGGAATACTCTATAACAGCTGAATTTTTGAATTGGTCTCTGTCAAAAATCATTAAAGAGCTGAAGATAATCTTCGAAGATATTTGGAGAACAGAGAGGTTTCCAGAAGAGTGGAAAGTAGCACTAATTCCCCCATTACATAAAAAAGGGGAAAACTGAACTATGATAATTATATCTTCTGCAAACTGCATTCAAGGTAATCTCAAATATATTGCTGAATAAAATAGAAACAACACTTGGCAAGCAACTGGGCGAGTATCAAGCTTGATATCGGAAAGATAAAACTTGTACAGAACAAATTTTTAACTTAAAATCCATATTTCGCCATAGAATAATGAATTCAAAGATATATATATAAAATGTATAGATTTTAAAAAGGCATTTTACTCGGTTGATAGAGAAACCATAGATAAAAGAATACGTGTATTTGGAGTTAAAAATAAATTGACAAACTTAATACTGACACGATTTCAAAAGTAAAATTTTTGAGTGAAATATCTAATCCTCTTGAGATAAATACAGATGTAAGGCAAGGTGATGGTTTATCTCCTCTTCTGTTCAACTGTGTTCTAGAAAAAATTGGAAGAATTAGAAAGATAAAGTTAAAAAAACAAAACATTCCGACAGTAACTTTGGGTAGAAAAAACAAAGGCATTGAAATATGTTGCCTAGCATTTGCAGACGATTTTGCTAAAGTGTCAGACAACCTAAGTAGTGCAACAACACAAATCAATCCCTTGGATGAAATACCTAACAAAGCAGGTTTGAAAATCTCCGTAGAAAAAATTAAAATTATTTATTTTAATTTAAAAATTATTAATTAACAACATCAAGAACGCACCAAAATTTTTATCTAGAGATATTGGTGCAATGGAAAAAATAAAGGAATTCAAATACCTAGCAGAAATAATTCAAGAAATGGTTTAGAAAAATCTGCAGTAGAAGAGAGGTTACGAAAGATGGAAATGGCGTATGGTATCACAAAGTATTTTTACAACAAAAAGTGTTTATCTAAAAATCTTAAAATAAGACATTACGCTACAGTAGTGAATCCAGAATGCATATAAGCGAGTGAATGCTTGTTACTAAATTATAGATTAGATAAACTAGAAGTACTAGAAAGGAGAATCATGAGGATAATATTAGGTCCAGTGAAAACAACAAAAGTATGGAATTTAATATCTAATGACGACATATACAGGAACACAGAAGACATGACAGAAACGATAAAGAATGGAAGACTTCAATTTTTTGGCTATATTTACAGAATAGATGAGTCCCGATTATCAAAAAGGACACTCATGTATCTTTGGGAGGAAAAGGCAACAACTAGCTTTGATTCGAGAGTTAAAGAAATAATATAAGTGCGGAAGAAATAATAGACAGAGATTTTTAGAAAGAGGTTATTAAAAATGGATGGTTTTCAAGGAAGATTGAAGAAGGAACCTGGTGCGAAGTGATCTGAGGACAGAAAGAAACACCATAGTGAAAAGATGAAGGAATATTGGATGGAACTGAAAGTAAAACAGCTAAGTGAGAAGAATTGAAATTGGCACGTGATCCCTAGCAGGCCTCATCGAAAGAAGAAGAGGAAAGAATTATCGTTATAAAAGTTATTATGGTTATAATTGTTATTATCGTTATTACAGTTATTACCGTTATATTCCGAATTACCCTAACTATCGTTATTATCAGTATTTTTAAAATTACCCTTATTATTATCATTATTATAATTACCGTTATTATCGTACAATCATTACATTTATTATTATCGTTATTAATAATATTATTATTATATTCGATATTATCGTTATTATCGTATTATAGTTATTATTGTTATTCTTCTTATAATTGTTATTATCGTTATTATTGTTATTAATACTATCAACGGTATTATCGTTGTTATGTCTCGCAAGTTATGTACCTTAATAGAGCTAACTCCAAAGTATGTAAGCTATTCCGACCCTTGCAGGTGCTTTGTGCCCATTTCGGCCCTTACCTGGGCAGTTCAATTGGCTCGGCATTTGCACCGAGTGTCGAATCGATATTTCAAATGCTCACTTACCTCTTGGGAAGACAATCCAAGCTGATGGTGGAGACTTATTTCCAGATATTTGGGGGTCCTTTGATCCAAAATCTGAAGGTCCAGTGGGGGTATCCACCTTCTAGAGAGCTGCAGGGGAATCAGGCGGTATGAGGGAAAATTTTCTTTCTCTTCTTCAATTAATTCAACACCCAAAGTATCGTTATAAATTTCGGTTTCGTGCTAAAGCTCCTTTAACAGACGACGTAGTTGATATTTTCTACCACAGCGACGTACCTTCCGCATTAGGAGGGTAAGTAATAGGAAGAAGTGTTTGTTTGGTGGTAGGAGAGAAAGAGAAAAGTGTCGTACGTGCGGAGCGTCCTCACCGAAACGACAATTTTATAGCAGGATACTCGTGCGGTTCGTCCTCACCGAGCAATAAGGATTGATGAATGTATGGATATAAAGAAATCATGCACTGGTTAACAATAACAATTTTATTAATGTATTAAATGTTTCACTAAAGTACACTGATTAATTACACCTTTGGATGATGTTCCGCACGCGAACGTGGTTATTTTATTGTTTTTAATAAAAAATTTAATTTTAATTTTAATTGACGGATTCTAACTTATTTAATTGACAAAGATATTGACAAAGAATAGCAACAAGCCCGCCGCAGTTGCCTGAAGATAGCCTCAAAAGACCGATGCAAGGGACGACGACGTCTATTGCAACGACGTAGACGGAGTTCGAGAAGAAGAGAAAAAATAAGGATAAAACAGCGAAGAAGGCGGCGGAACATCCACAGCAAGAGAAAAAGAAGCCGATCAAATCGAAGGATAGGCCGAGAAATGAAACGAGGCCGGACGCGATCCTCCTGAAACCTCCGCAAGGTTAATCTTACACAGACATAGACGGAGCCATCCAACAGCGCTTCAAGACTAGCGCCGCAGAGGTAGACGTTAGGTCGGTCCGGCAGACCAGAACCGGAGGGGTTCTCCTCGAACTGAAGAATACCACTGCGCATATCAGGGCCTCATTCGCAGAAACCCTAAGGAAAAGAAGTAGGAGAAACGATCAGCATCACGGAACAGGTCCCTATAGCTACGCTGGAGATACGGGACTGCGATTGCTGCGCATCGTTGGTGGAAGTCGAGGAGACCCTAAATAGGACCATGCCAGTCTACTCGGGGAAACTTGAAGATAGATTGATTAACCCCAACGCGAGACAACAATGCCTGGCCCTCGTCAAAATAGAAGAAGAAGCAGCTGCGAAGCTTTCAAAGGCCGGCCGAGTGCTGGTCGTCTTCGACAGCTGCAGGGTCAGGTGAAGAACAGAAGTGAGGAGATGCTACTATTGTTTCGATTATGGTCCCTATAACGCCTCGTGCAAAGGCCCTGATCGGAGAAAATTTTGATATTTCTCCGGCGAGCATAAGATCAAAAATTGCTAGGTCAGAGAGGCTTCTTACTACCTGTGCAACCATAACGTTGATGTACCTAAGAAGCACCGGGCGGGATCAAGGTCCTGCAAAGCTTTCCAGGAGTCCCATGCAACAGCCAACAAGAAGAAACAAGGATGAGAGTACTTCAGGGCAATCTTAAAAGAAGCAGGGCGGCACACCACCTTCTAACCCAGGTGAGACATAACTCCACGACTTATTTCAGCGTATATCTCTCCCCGAACGTCCGGAAAGACGACTTCCAGACCAACCTGGACGATCTGGAAGACGCGTTCCGGGATATTCAAGAGGATCTCATTGTGACTGGAGACCTCAATGCCAAAGCTCTCGAATGCGTGGAGGCCAGGCCGGACTCCAGAGGAAAACGAATCATGGAGGTGGCGTCGAGACTACAGCTATCAGTATTCAATACAGGCTCGACACCAACCTTCCGAAGGCGGGACTACAGAGTGACGATCCCGGACGTACCTCTAACCAACGAACAACTTGTGGCAAGAGTCGCAGGCTGGCGGGAAATTGAGGATTATACCGGGAGCGAACATCAGTACATCCTATTCGATGTACACGATGGGTGGCCAGCCGTGATAAGAGTCGAACGACCTCCCACCGGTGGACCATTGCAAGAATGTATCGAGAGAGGATGTCCTCGATCATAGATGAAGGTTGGAGATACCATTAATTTGTTTCCGCGCGTCTATCGCCACCTGCACAAACAAGGATGATTACTGCAATAACTATGCAGCTCATCCAAAAGGCTTGCGCGATAGCGGTGCCAAAAAAGAGAACAAAACGGCAGAGGCATCCTGTATACTGTTGGATGAGCGAGATCGCAGATCTTCGTAAGAAGTGCTTAAGGTTTTGCCGTTTAGCACAACGAGCGAAGGGACGCGACCTCGACGCTGCTCCCTTGGTTGCAGAGTATCAAGCGGCCAAAAAGTCTTTGAAGAGGGCCATGAAGGTCAGTCAACGTCGGTTCTGGAAGGAGCTGTGCCAGAATGTTGATCGGGATCCGTGAGGATTAGGGTACCAGATCGTCACTCGAAAGCTGGGGACTCGTACGCACGGGATCCCACAGGATGCGAGGACGTTGGAATACATTGTGCATACTCTATTCCCCTCACACCCGAAGAGAGAAATTAGCAGGGCTGCGCCTGGCATAATCGAAGCGCCACAATTTACAGAATAAGAGCCGCATTTTTTCACATTCTATGTGGAACAAGAAATCTCCAGGTCCTGACGGTCTTCCATCGGAAGTAATTAAAACCGTCGCGCAGAGTCACTCTGAGCTCTTGCTAAACATGTACAACATTTGCCTCAGGTGGAGCACCTTCCCCGGCCCGTGGAAGAAAGCGAGGCTTGTGCTCATCAGCAAGGGCAATGGTCCAGCAGAGGCAGCTTCGTCATACAGGCCTATTTCTATGCTCGATACGGCTGGAAAGCACCTGGAGAAGCTGCTTATGCCATGACTGCACGCAGCCGTGAGGGCATCGAGGGATCTTGTCGCCCGCCAGTATGGATTTCTATCCGGCCTCTCCACCAGCCACGCAGTCACGGCCGCCAAAATGACGGAACGAGGGATTCACCATTCCAGCCCTTTGTGTCAGCTGGCCTCCTTAAATGTGAGAAATGCCTTCAAGTCCCACAGGTAGGACTTGGCATTTGAAGCGCTCGATCGTAAATTCAGGGTCCCGTAGTACCTACTCCGAATTCTCGGGGACTACTTGAACAAGTGCTTCCTAGAATACAATACAAGCAATTTTCCGAGTAGCTTAGAGTTGACATCGGGGACAGACCAGGGCTCCATACTGGGACCGGATTTCTGAAATATTTTCTAGGACGGAATCCTTCGTATGGTAGTCCCTAAATGTGCTTTCTTCGTTGGGTACGCAGATGACATTGCAGTTGTCATAATTGCAAGAGATATGGAGGGTGCACAGCTGCTGCTCTTCCAGGTCATACGCAGAGTCATTTTCTTGATTGAAGACCACGGGCTATCCGTAGCAGTGTAGAAGCCAGAGATCGTGCTACTTACGATGAAGCACATCAACACCTTGCGCAGCTTCATCTTAGGAGACGCGGCGGTCCAGACTAAGTCGGCTGTCAAACACTTAGGTAGAACGCTCGACAACAAGCTCAATTTCGGACATCACATAATTAGGGAAACCGACAAGGCGGTAAATGTAATAGCCTCGCTTGGTACACTCATGGCTAACGTCAACGTGCCTCGACCGTGCATGAGGCGTCTACTGAGGTGCGCTACTGAAGCAGTGTTGCTGTATGGAGCGGAGGTCTGTGCCGAAGTACTGCGATACGAGACATACCGCAAGCGCATAGCGGTGGTACAGAAGAGGGTCGCTCTCCGAATCTCGTGCTACTACTGCACAGTCTCTGAGCCCGCGGTGGTAGAGATTGCGGGGTTAATCCCTATCAATCTACTAGACCAGGGGGAGACAATTTGTCCACCAACAAATGCCCTTTCTGGGAAAGGAAGAGGCAACAAGGTTCGCCAGGTCTAGCAGTTTCAAGACCTGGTAAAGCAGATGGGAACGAGAGCCTAGGGGTAGTTGACCATCCGACTCATCAGTCTGCTAGACAGCTAGCTAAACCGAGAGGCTGGGGAGATCGACTTCTATCTCACCCATTTCTTGACAGGCATGGACTCTTCTGCTCCTACCTTGCAGAAAAGAGGAATGTAGCAGACGGCAACTGTCCCAATGGCGACTCGACCATCAACGACGCCTACCACACATTCTTCAAATATGCCCGTTGGAGCGACGAACGTCTCGCCTTGGAGCAAGACCTCGGAGTAATCTCTCCGGGCAACGTTTGTCGAGAAAATGCTTCGAGTCCAGAAGAAGTGGAACGAGGTGGCATGGTATGTCAGGAACATCTTGCAAAGGGAAAAGATGAAGATGTTCGGCCCATAGATGCGCCGCGAACGTTGCTCCAGTCTTCTGTCCCGTAGAACGGTAGAGTCCCGTATAGGGACCTGATGCAATGACGCCATCCCGAAGTAATTCCACTTGGCGGTTCCGGGATAGTTTTACTATGCCACTAGGTTGGATATGAGTTTACTCGGTAGTGCCTATTCCAACGATGAGCGCGACACTTCATGGACTTAAGTGGGGGACCCAAAGTGTCCCTATGGCGGACGGAGTCTCTGAGTTAGTGCCTACAGTATGGTATTCTCAGACCATCAAAAGAAAAATTATTATTATGATTATTATTATTATTGTTATTATTATTATTATTATGATTATTATTATTATTAGTATTAGTATTATTGTTATTATAATTATTATTATAATTATTATTATTTTTATTACTATTATTAATACAGTTATAATTATCGTTATTATCGTCACTGTTATGAATACTATTATTATTGTCATTATTAGTATCGTTATTAGTAGTTATTATCGTTATGATCGTGATTTTAATCGTATTTTCCTTATAAACATAATATTCGTAATTATCGTTATTATCGTTATAATCATCGTTATTATTATATTTATTAACCTTATTATCGATACTATCCTTACTATTGTCGTTATTATAGTTATTAACGGTATTTTATTTATTACGGTTATAATTGTTATTATTTTTATTACCGTTATTATCGTTATCAACTTTAGTACCGTTATTATCTTTATTATCGTTGTTAATAACGTTATAATCGTTATTATTTTTATTTTTACTATTATCGTTATTATTATTATCAATATTATTTTTTTTATCGTTAGTATTATTATTATCGTTATAAATATTATTGTTATTGCATCTATTTCTATTATTATTATTATATTTATTATCGTTATTATCGTTATTATCGTTATTATCGTTATTATCGTTATTATCGTTATTACAGTTATTATTATTAATATAGTTATTATTATCCTTGTTACCGTTATTAAAGTTATTATCGTAATTATCGATATTATGTTTATTATGTTTATTTCTTTTATTTTCGTTATTAATTTTATTATTATTATTATCGTTATAATTTTCTCTGTAATTGTTACTACTATTGTTATCGTTATTAAAGTTATATTGGGTAAAATATTTATCATCCTTATTATCGTTATTTTATTATTATCGTTATCATTACAGTAATATACGTTATTTCCTATATTATCGAATAATCACTATTAACGTTATTATAGTTGCTATCGCTAATACTATTAATATCGCTAATACTATTAATAAATACAATAATATATTAATATTATAATTCTCTTTATTATCGTTATAATTATTGTTATCGTTAATAACGTTATTATCGTAATTACCATATTAAAGCTTTATCGTTATTATTATTATTATAATTATTATTATTATTCTAATTATTATTATTACTTTAGTTATTATTGTCGCAGTTACCGTTACTATTACTATTATCGTTCTTATTAGAGTTATTAACATTATATTCGTTAATATCTTTATTATCGTTATTATTATTATTATCGTTTTTAATATTACTATTATATTTTATAGTGTTATTATTATTATCGTTAATATTATCGAAATTATCGTTAATATCGTTAATTTTATTATTTTAATATTACTGTCATTAACTTTAATAACGTTACTGTTATCGTTGTATCGTTATTATCGTTATTATTACCGTTATTATTCTTATGATTGTTATTATTATTATTATCGTTATTATTATTATTAACGTTATTGTTGTCTTTATTAACATTATAATCGTTATTAATATTATTATTGTTATTATACCCTTTATTATCGTTACTATCGTTATTATGGTTATTATTATTATCGTCATTATAGTTATTATTGTTTTTATTGTAATGATCGTTGTAATCGTTATTTACATTATTATTATTATTACCGTTATTAGTATCGTTATTCTCCTTATTATTTTCACTATCGTTATTACAATCGTTATTATCGTTATAATCGTTATTATTATTATTATTATCCTTATTATTATCGCTATTATCGTTTTTAACGTTATTATCGCTATTAACGTTATTATCGTTTTTTTCTTTGATATTATCTTATTGTAGTTATTATTATTTTTATCGTTATTAATTTCGTTATTATCGCTATTATGTCTATTATCTTTATTATTATCGTTATAATCGTTATTACCTTTAATATTATCATTATTGCTATTTTTATTATTTTCGTAATTATTATTATCATAATTATTATTATTATTATTATTTTTATGATTATTAATGCCGCACTTAGTGCTACTATTATTATTAACTTTATTATTAACGTTCATTAAGGATATTATCGTTATTATATTTATTATTAGTGTTATAATCGTTATTATCGTTTTTATCTTTATTATTATCGTTATTAGTTTTATTATCGTTATTATCGTTATTATCGTAATTTTCTATATCATCGTTATTTTTGTTATTATCTTTATCTTTAATGCTTTTACCGTTATAATCGTCATTAACGTAATTATTATCTTTATTATCGTTATTATCCTAATTATCTTTGTTATTATTGTTATTATAGTTATTTTTATTATTATCGTTATTACCGTTAATAACGTTATTATCGCCTTTATTATCGTTATTATTATTCTTATCGTGTTTTTTGTCGCCTTTATAGTGACTATTACTCTTATTGTTATTGTTATCTATATTTCTATTATTATCTTCATTATTACAATTATTATTATTTTTATTATTTCTATTATCTTTGATATTAAAGCTTTCTTTATTATCGTTATTTTTATTATTATCGTTATTATTATCGTTATTATCTTTATTTTCGTTATTATTTTTCTTATTATTTTATTTTCGTTGTTATGGTTACTATTATTATTATCGTTATTATTACTGTTGTTTTTATAATTATCGCTGTTATTGCTATTATTATTAATATTATATCTATCGATATTGTTATTGTTATTTTTATAATTATCGTTCTTATTATTATTACTATTATTATTATTATAATAATTATTATTATTATTGTAAATATCGTCATTATTATCTTTATTAACTTCATGACCGTTATTATCCTCATCATTGTTATTATCGTTATTATCGTTATGATCCTTATTATTATCGATCTTATCGTTATTATTATCATTATTATCATTATTATCGTTATTATTATAACTATAATTATTATACTTATTATTTTGCTTATTATTCTTAGTATCGTTTTTATCTTTATTATTACCGATATTGTCATTATTACCGTTACTTCTGCTATTATGTTTATTTTTACTGCTATAATCGTTAATATCGTTATTATTGTTATTATTGAAATTATCGTTATTATCATTGTTAATATTATTATTATTGTTATCGCTATTATTTTCGTTATTCTCGTTATTATTTTAACTATCGTTACTACAATCGTTATTATCGTTATAATCGTTATTCTTATAATTATTATCGTTAATAACGCTATCGTGGCTACTATCCTTATTAGCTTTATTTTTATTTTTATTGCATTTATCGTTATTATCGTTATTAATATTGTTTTAACGGTATTTTCTTTTTTATCATTATATTTATTATCATCGTTATTATTATCATAATTAAATTTATTACCGTTATTATCTCTATTATTGTCATTACCGTCATTATTATTATTATCGATATTATTATTGTTAATATCTATATAAATGTTTTTATTATTATTATCGTTATTAATATCTTTATTATGGTTATTTTATTCATTATCGTTATTATCGTTGTTGTCGTTGTTACCGTTAATAAAACTGTTATAGTTATAAATATTATTATTATTATCATAACTACTGTTACTATTATTATCGTTATTATATCGTTATTACAATCGTTATTATCGTTATTATCATTATTATTATAGTCGTTATTATTATTGTTATTATCGTTATTTTTACCGTATTATCATTACTATCGTTGTCATCGTTATCGACGTAATTATCGCTATTATCGATATTATCGTTATTTTCGTTAATTTTATTATTACCGTTATTATTATCATTATTATTATTATTATTATTATTTTATTCTTTGTAACGTTATTAACGTAAATATCTCTTTTATCGTTATTATTGTTATTATTATTATTATTGATATTATAAAATTTATTATCGTCTTAATCGTTATTATCATTAATATTATTATTTTCGATACTTGTATTATAATCATTGTTATTATAATCATCCTTAATATCGTTATTATTAAAGTTATTGTCGTTATTATCGTTATAATCGTTCTTGCTATCGTTTTAATCTTTATAATCGTTATTATTTATATTATCGTTATTACCGTTATTATCTTTATTATATATAATATCGCTACTATTATTGCTATTATCGTCCATATCGCTATTACGATTAATATCATTATTAACGGTATTCACGTTATTATCTTTATTATCGCTATTATCGTTATTGTTATTAGTATGGACATTATAATTATTATTATCTTTATTTTTTTTAATTATCGCTATTTTTAACGTTATTACCTTTATTATTATAATTATCGATATTATTATCGTTATTATCGATGTAATCGTATTTATTATCTTTATTAAAGTAATTATTGTTATTAACGTTATTAAGGTTATTAGCGTTTCTATCATTATTTTTCTAGTTATTATCGTTATTATTATCGTTTTAATCCTTATTATCGTTATTATTATTATTATTGTTATTATTAACGTTATTATCGTTATTATCGTTGTTATGGTAGTTACCTTAAATAATATTATTATAGTTATTAATATTATTATTATTAATATTATAATGATTATTATTAATATTATTATTATTGTTATTATCGTTATTATCGTTATTATCTTCATAAGCGTTATTATTATTATTAATACCGTTAATAATCCTATTGTATTTATCATATTTATTATCGTTATTCTTATTTATGTCGTTTTTATCATTATAATCGTTATTATCTTTATTTTCTTTATTTATTATATTATCATTATTTTTATTATTATAAATTTGATTATTGTTATTAATGCTATTATTTTAGTAATACCGTTTTTTCGTTATTACCGGTATTATCCTTATTATTATCGTTATTCTCGTTATTATTATAATTATTATTATTATTGCTATTATCGTTATTATCGTAATATCGTTTCTGTTACCGTTTCTTCGTTAGTATCTTTATTACTTCCGTAATTATCATTATTATTATTATTATTATTATATTATTATTATTATTATCGTTATTACTTTCATTATCATTATTGTCATTACTATAGTTGTCTTGAATATTAACTTTATTATCGTTATTAACATTATTATCGTTATTATCGTTTAATCGTTATTATCGTTTTAATCGTTATTATCTTTATTATTATTGTTATCTTTATTTATATTATTATAGTAATTATTATTATCATTATTATTTTTACTATTATTATTATTGTCATTCTTATTTTTACACTTACCGCTACTATTATTATTATCGTTATTAATATCGTTGTTAACGTTATAATCGATACTATCGTTAATATTAGCGTTATGAACGTCATTATCGTTATTATCGTTAGTATTACCGTTATTAGCGTTATTGTCGTTATTATCGTTAATTACTTATTATAATTTTTATGTTTATTATCGTTATTTCTATTATTATCGTTATTATTATAATTATTATTATTTTTATTAATTTTATGATTATCGTTATATTTATAGCTATTATCATTATTATTATTTTTTATTATTGTCGATATTATTGTTATTATTATTTTTATTATTATTATCGTTATGTTCGTTATTATAGTTACTATCATTATTACCATTATTATATCATCTATCTCGCCCATTTTTCTTGCTGTCCACCTTAGACGTGAGAAATGCCTTCAATTCCGTCAGGTGGGACATGGCAATGGAAGCGCTCGAACGTAAATTCAGTGTCTCGGAGTACCTACTCCAAATTCTCGGGGACGGACTAAACGAGCGCTTCAAGAATACGATACTGGCGATGTTCCGAGAAGCTTGGAGTTGTCATTGGGGGCAGCCCATTGCTCCATACTGGTACCAGATATCTGGAATATTTCCTACGGCGGTATCCTACGTATGACAGTCCCTTATGGTGCTTTTCTTGTTGGGTACGCAAAGGACGTTGCAGTTATCATAACAACAAGAGACACGGACTATTATCAGCTGTTGCTCAACAAAGTCATGCGCAGAGTCATCTCCTGGATGGAAGAACACGGGCTATCTCTAGCAGCTCAGAAGACAGAGATCGTGCTACTTACGAATAAGCGCATCAACACCTTGCGCATCTTCATCGTAGGAGACGCGGCAGTCCAGGCAAAAGTCGGCTATCAAATACTTAGATAGAATGCTATACAGAAAGCTCAATTTTGGATGGCACATAATTAGGGCAGCAGACAAGGCGGAAAAAGTAGTAGCCTCGCTCGACACACTTATGTGTTGGCGAGCGCCCGTGCATAAAGCGACTAATGATTTGATGTGCCTAAGCAGTGATGCTGTAAGGCGCAAAAGTTTGGGCTGAGGCGCTGCGACACGAGAAATATCGCATACGTATAGCCGCGGTACAGAGGAGGGGCGCTTTCCGAATCGCGTGCTTCTACCGCATGTTCTCTGAGCCCGCGATGCTAGTCGTCGCGGGGGTAATCCCGATCGATCTACTAGCACAGGAGAGACAATTCGTTCACCAGCAAAGGCCTGTTTTGGAATAGGAGGAGGCATCAAGGCTCACCAGGTCTATCAGCATCGATATCTGGCAAAGCAGATGGGAACAGGAGCCTAGGGGCAGATGGACGGCCCGACTCATCAGTCTGGTAGATAGCTGGCTCAACCGGGAGCGGGGGAGATAGACTTCTACATCACACAATTTTTGATAGAGCATGGTCTGTTCTGCTCCTACCTCGGAAAAATGAGGAAGGTTGTAAATGACAACTGCCCCTATGGTGACTCTACCGTCGACGGCGCCTACCACATGTTCTTCAAATATGCCCGGAGGAGCGTCGAACGACTCACCTTGGAGCAAGACATCGGAAAAATCTCTTTAGACAACGTTGTCAAAAAAATGCTCCGGGTTCTGGGGGAGTGGAACAAAGTGGCTCGGTACATCAGGGCCATCGCTATTATCGTTAATATCGATATTATCGTTATTATCCTTATTTTCGTTATTATTATTCTTGTCGTTCTAATCGTTACTATTATTATTATTGTTATTGTTACCGTTATTTTTATAATTATCATTATTATTACTACTATTATTATTATTGTAACTATCGTTATTATTATCGTTATTTTATTTATTATCGATATTATTATTATTTCTATTATTATTATTATTATTACTTTTGTTACTATAATTATCGTTATTATTATCGTTATTATCGTTATTATCGCTATGTTTATTATTATCATTATTATTATCGTAATTAATTTTATTACAATTATTACCTTTATTGGTATTACCATTATTATTTTTAATATCGTTATTATTATCGTTAATTTCGATATAACCGTTATTATTGTTATTATCGTTATCATTAAATTTATTATGGTTATTATCGCCATTAACTTTATTATCGTTATTATCGATGTTATCCGTAATAATATTATTATCGTTCCAAATATAATTATTATTATTATTATTGTTATTATTATCATTAATACCGTTATTATCGTTATTGTGTTTAATATCGTTATTATCGTTATTATCGTCATGATAACAGTTATTACTGTTATGATGTTTATTATTACCGATTTAATCGTTTTTATCGCTTTTATTATGGTTGTTATCGTTATTATCGTTATTATTACTATTATCGTCATTATCACTAATGTTATAGTTATCTTTATTACCGTTTTTAACGTTATTATTTATTATATCGCTATTATTACCGTTATTATCGTCATGAACATTATTATCAGTACTTTCGTTTTTATCGTTATTATCGTCATTATCATTACTATCGTTGTTATCGTTGTTAACGTTATTATCGCTACTATTGATATTATCGGTTTTTTCTTTATTATTACAATTATTGTTATTATTATCGTTATTATCGTTATTATCGTTATTATGATAATTATCGTTAATGTTACCGTTATTAAGTTATAATTGTTATTAGTAGTATTACTTTTATTATTCTTTTTATTAACGTAATTATCGTTATTATTATGATTATAGTTACTATCGTTTTCACTGTTATTATGGCAATTATCGTCATTATCGTTATAATCATTAATTTCGTTGTTATTGCTAATAATGTATTAATCGTTATAATCGTCGTAATCGTTATTATCGTTATTTATATTATTATCGGAGTTAATATTATCAATATTAATTATATTATTATTTTTATTATTATAATTATTAATAATAATAATAATAATAATAATAACAAGGATAATAATGATAATTACGATAATATCGATAATAATAATAGTAATAATATTAAAAACAGTAACAACCATAATAATAATACTAATAATAGCAATACAAACAATAATATCGATAATAACGTTAATCACGATAATAATTATAACTATAATATCGATAATAACGACAAGTAATATAATACTATTAACAATAATATCGATGATAACGATAATAACAATAATTATAATAATTATATATCGATAATAAGGATTATAACGATAAGAACGAACTTAACTAAAAAAAAGTAAATAACGGCAATTATAATAATAATAATAACGAATATAATAATAACGATAGTAAAGATATTAGTAATATAGTCGCAGTTATCGCAACTATTATTAATATTATTATTATTATCGTTGATAACGTTATTATCGTTATTATAGTTATTGTTAGCATTATGATCGTTATTATCGTTTTAATCGTTATTATTATCATTTTAATCTTAATAATCGTTATTATTATTATTCTCGTTATTATCACTATTATTATTATCGTTATAACCGTTATTGTCGTTATTATATATCTTATCGCTACAATTTTCGCTATTATCGTCATTATCGCTATTACCAAAAATATTGTTATTGCACATTTTTATTAGAAATCGTGGAGGTCCTAAATAGGACCCAGGCAGGCTGCGCGGGGTAACTCGAGGATAAAATGACGGACCCAACGCGAGACAACAACGCCTGGTCCTCGTCAGAATAGAGGAGGAAGCAGCAGCAAATATTTTCAAGGCCGACCGAATGCTGGTCGGCTTTGTCAGCTGCAGGGTCAGGCAAAGAGCGGAAGTGAAGCGATGTTACCGCTGTCTCGACTGTGGTCACTATAACGCCTCGTGCAAGAGCCCCGATCGCTGTTAGTTTTCCTATTTCTGCGGTAGCACGGGGCACAAGATCAAAAACTGCAAGGTCAGCGAGCCTTCTTGCTTCTTGTGCTCAATAACGATGATGAACTTAAGTAGCACCTGGCGGTATCAAGGGCTTGTAAACCTTTCCAGGAGACCATTGGAACAGCCAACAAGAAGAAGAAAGGATGAGAGTACTTCATGGTAACCTCATTAGGAACAGGACGGAGCACCACCATCTCACACAGCTCTGCTCTGAGAGCAAAGTAAATATTTTTCTAATCAGCGGACAGTTCCAGGACAGAGCGGGGATAGGATAGTATGCAAACGAATTGGTCTCCGCGCCCATCTGAATCCCAGATCCCCGACAAATACATGTGTCGGATCAAGGATCCAGACATGGTTACGTTTGGGTGAGACATAACTCGATGACTTATGTCTGCGTATATCTTACCCCGCACTGCAAGATAGACGACTTCCTGACAAAACTGGACGATCTGAAAGACGCGTTGCGGAAAATGCAAGGGGACCTCATTCTTACTAGAGAACTCAATGCCAAAACTCTCGAATGCGTGGAGGCCAGGCCGGACTCAAGAGGAAGACGAATCATGGAGGTGGCGTCGAGACTACAGCTATCAATATTCAACACATGCTCGACACCAACCTTCCGAAGGCCGGACTACAGAGAGACGATCACGGACGTCTCTCTAGCCAACGAACACCTTGTGGCAAGAGTCGCAGGCTGGCGGGTAATTGAGGTTTATACTCAGAGCGACCATCAGTACATCCTATTCGATGTACACGATATGAGGCCAGCCGTGACAATTGCAGAACGATCCCCCCGATGTAATATTGCAAGAATGGATCGAAAGAGGCTATTTTCGGTCATTTATGAAGGTTTGGAATCCCATTAAATTGCTTCCGCGAGTCTATCGCCACCTGCACAAGCCAGGATGATTACTGCAGCAACTGCTCATCCAAAAGGCTTGCGCGAAAGTGGTGCCAAGAAGAGCACGAAACGGCAAAGGCGTCCTGCATACTGGTGGTAGAACGAGATCGTAGATCTTCGTAAGAGGTTCTTAAGGCTTCGCCGTTTGGCACTACGAGAGAAGTGACGTGACCTCGAGGTTGCTCTCTTGCCTGCAGAGTATTAAGCGGCCAAAAAAGTTTTGAAGAGCACCATCAAGCTCAGTCAACGATGATGCTGGAAGGAGCTGTGCCTGGATGTGGAGAAGAATCCGTGGGGATTAGTGTACCAGATCGTCACTTGCAAGCTGGGGAATCGAACGCAAGGAATCCCTCAGGACGAGAGGACGTTGGTATACATGGTGCATACTCTATTCCCCTCACAGCCGAAGAGAGCGATTAGCAAGGCTGCGCCTGGCATAACCGAGGCGCCATAGTTTACGGAGGGGAGCTACTCCTGGCCGCATCTTCCATGCAGAACGAGAGAGCACTAGGACCAGACGGCCTTCCAGCAGAAGTAATGAAAGCCGTCGCGCAGAGTCACCCTTGCTAACCATGTATAACATGTACCTCAGGGTAGACATCTTCCCCGCTCTGTGTAAGAAAGCGAGGCTTATGCTCATTAGCAAGGGCAAGAGTCCAGAAAATGCCTCTTCGTCATATATTTATATCTATATTTATCTGTCTATATTTATGCTGGATACGTCTGGCAACCTCCTGGAGAAGCTTTATATGCCACGGCTGCTTGCGGCCGTGAGGGCAGTGGGCGATCTTGCTGCACGCCAGTATGGATTTTGTTCCGGCTTCTCCACCATCCACGCAGTCCAGGAGGTTGTCACGGCCGCAGAAATGACGGAGCGATGGAATCAACATATTCGACCTATGTGCCTGCTGGTTAACTTAGACATGAGAAATGCCTTCAACTCCGTCAGGTGGGATTTGGCAATGAAAGCGCTCGAACGCAATTTCAACTATCCGGGGTACCTACTCCGAATTCTCGGGGATTATCTGATCGGGCGCCTCCTAGAATACTATACTGGCGATGGACCAAGAAGCTTGGAGTTGACATCGGGGGCAGCACAGGGCTCCATACTGGGACCGAATATATGGAATATTTTCTACAACGGTATCCTACGTATGGCAGTCCCTGAAGTTGATTTCTTGGTTGGGTACGCAGATGACATAGTAGTTGTCATAACTGCAAGAGACATGGTGCTGCTGCTCAACAAAGTCATGCGCAGAGTCATCTCCTACATGGAAGAACACGGGCTATCCTTAACAGACCAGAACACAGAAATCGTGCTACTAACCTTCGTTAGTAGCGCATCAACACCTTGCGCAGCTTCACCGTGGGAAACGCGACGTTCCAGATTAATTCAGCTGTCAAGTACCTAGGAGTAATGCTCGATTGCAAACTCAATTACGGAGAGCATATAATGATGGCAGCAGACAAGGCGGCAAAATTAGTAGCACCTCTGGACAGACTCATGGCCAATGTCAACGGTCCCCGACCGTGCATAAGGCGACTACTTATGCCTGACGCCGAAGCAGTGATGCTGTACGGCACGGAAGTATGGGTCGAGGTACTGTAAAATGAGAAATATCGCAAGCGCATAGCCGCGTTACAGAGGAGGGGCGCTCTCCGAATCGCTTGCTCCTAGCGCACGGTTTCAGAGCCCGCAGTGATTGTTGTCGCCGGGGTAATCCCGTTTGACCTACTATCCAAGGAGAGACAATTCGTCCATCAGCAGAAGCCCTTTCTGGGGAAGGAGGAGGTATCAAACAACGCCTGGTGTAATTGCATCGAAGCCTGGAACAGCAGATGGGTGCAGGAACCTAGGGGCAGATGGATTGCCCGACTCATCAGTCGACTAGATAACTGAATAAATCGAGAGGTGCAAGATGTCGATTTCTAGCTTACCCAATTCTTGACAGGCCATGGCCTGTTCCGCTCCTACCTCGCAATAATGAGGAATGTAGCAGACGGCAACTGCCACTATGTGGACTCGATCAAAGACGACGCTCACCACACGTTTTTCATATGTACCCGGTGGAGCGCCGAACGACTTACCTTGGAGCAGGACGTCGGAGACATCTCGCTGAACAACGCTGTCGAGAAAATGCTGAGATGGCTGAAGGATTAGAACAAGGTGGCCTGGTACACTAGGGCAATTTTACGTAAGAGAGGAAGGAGATGGGCTGTCCATAGACGTGCCACCAACGTTGTTCCAGGTTCCTGCCACGTAGAGCCGAAGAGGAAGTCCAGTTAAGGTGCATGATGCATCGGCGCCATCCTGATGTAATGTCACATGATGGTGCCTGGATTGTTTCACTATGCTACTAGGATAGATATGTGTTTAGTCAGTAGTGCCTATTCCAACGGTGAGCACGACACTCCAGGGACTTTAACAGGGGAACCAATTGGTGAAGGGTTCCTCTATTGGGCAGGGTCCCTGGGTCAGTGCGTAAAATTCTCAGACCATCAAGAAAAAGTAATATAGCTATTAAAGTTATTATCGTTATTATCGACATTATCGCTATTATCGTTATTATTATTATTATGGTTATTAATATTATTATTATTATTTATTTTATTTTTTATAATTATCGATATTATTATCGTTGTTATTGATTTTATTATAATTATCGATATGATTAACTTTAATATAGAAATAATCATTATTATAATTTTTATTAAAGTTATTATCGTTATTATCGTTATTTTTCTAGTTTTTATCGTTATTATCTTTATTATCGGTATTATTATCGTTATTATCGTTACTATCGTTGTTATCGTTGTTATCTATAATAATATAGTTATAGTTATATATATTATTATTATTAATATTATAGATAATAACGTTACTACCGTAATTATTATCAATATCTTCAATAACGTTATTATTAATATTATAGTTATTATTATAACAATTATTATTATTATTATTATAACAGTTAATATCGCTTTTTGTAGTTACCATCCTTATTATCGTAATTAATTTTATTACCATTATTATCGTTATAATCGTTATTATCGAGATTATTAATATTATCGATATTATTATCGTTATTTTTACCTTAATTAAGTTTATTATATTTATTAACGTTATTATCGTTGTAACCGTTAATAATACTATTATCGTTATAAATATTATTATTATTATTATTACTATTATTATTAATATTATTATCGTTATTAATATCGTTATTATAATCGTTATTATCGTTATTTTCGTCATTATAATAATCGTTACTATTATGGTTATTATCGTTATTATTACCGTATTATCATTACTATCGTTGTCAACATTACTAAATTTATTATCGCTTTTATCGATATTATCGTTATTTTCGTTAATATTATTATTACCGTTATTATTATCATTATTATTATTATTATTATTTTTATTATAATTATTAAAGTTATTAACATATTTGTATCTATTATCGTTATTATTGTTATTATTATTATTATTTTTATTATAAACGTTATTATCGTCCTTATCGTTATAATCATTAATATCGTTGTTACCGTTATTAAAGCTTTTATCGTTATTATCGTCTTAATCGTTATTATCGATATTATATTATATATTATATATTATATATTATATATTATATATTATATATTATATATTATATATTATATATTATATATTATATATTATATATTATATTATATATACATGTAAAAAAAGTATACTTTTTCCAGGTAGATTTGTCACGCGTCTCATGGCCCGCTCTTCTTTTGTTATTTTTATCTACAAATTCTTTTGTTACCTACAAATCGAGCTATTAAGATTTTGGGAGAGAAACTGGCAGTAAGAAATAGAACGTAGACGAGAGAAGTAGTACGAGAGTAAAATATAAAATTTAACAGAGTGAACAATTAACGTGAATTGTCGTTTCTTTGTTCACAGAGAAACATATTTCCATTTGTCACTTCACACTAATTAAAACGAGTTAAAATAAAAATTAAGATATTATGAAAGGGCAATTTTTTGTTTATAATGGAAAGAAAAGTACAGTTTGCATTTAAGTGTGTGGCATCACCAAGCGACAGAAAAACAAACGTGATTGCTATAACCTCTATCACAACTGAGGATAAAGAAAAATACATATTGCCGGAAAACGAGAAATTCGTAAGTAATCACAGCGAACTAATAAAAACGGAAAGTTATAAGAGAATGAAAAAAAGCCTCAATCAAAGAGGCCAGGAGAAAAAAATATGGATTAAATGCACACAGGAAATGGAAAGTACGTATTTCGACGAAAATGGAAACGTAATATTCAATGATCTATACCTAGACGAAATAGTAGAGAAAGACATAGTAGAACCCGCACAGGAAAAAGAACAACAAACAGATTTAAAGAATATATCGGAACAATTTATGATCGAAAAATTTGTAAGCAAACATTCAAATGCAGAACAATGGTTGGAGACATTTGAAAGAGAGTGTCAAAGATTCAAAATTATTAGAGATAACACAAAAATCGAAATCCTAAGATTATTCCTTGACAGAGCATGTGTGGATTGGCACTCAGCAACATTAACAGCGTTAACAATGGAGGCTAGTTGGAACGAATGGAAACAAAAGTTCTTGAAATCATTTGCAGACAAGGGATGGAATACAGGTATATACGCTACATCCTACAGATATAAGGAAGGTTCACTGATGGAGTACGCTATGAAAAAGAAGAAACTACTACTCGATATTTACAACAATATAGGTACGATGACCCTGATAATGCTTATAGCAGCAGGACTACCAGAATTTTAAAGAAATAAGATAGACAAAGAAAAGTGTCAAAATTCGACAGAACTATTACAGGAAATAAAGAAATGTGAAAATCTGGTAAGTAAGAACAATTTTAAAAAGAAGAAAGAGGAAAGACAAGATAACAACAAGAAATTTGAAGAAAAAAGACCATGTAAGAACTGTGAAAAACTAAACAAAGGTATTAGATATCACTCAGAGGACGCTTGTTGGTTTAGAAAAGAAACCAGAATAAACAAAAGCAACTCGATGATAGAAGTAGACCTATGCAAGGAACAAAAAAAACGAATAACCACACCATTGATCAAAGTAAAGATGATATTAGAAGAGATGTTAGAAGTAAACGGAACATATGACCCAGATTCCCAAGTCTCTCTAATAAATTCGAGACTAGTTAAAATAAAAAAAAAAGAAAGAGATAAAAGATAAAAATAGAATATTTTTAAAAACGGTCAATGGTGTGACACAAACAAAAGGTTTAGTAACCATTAAAATAACAATTTTCGATAAAGAAGAATACGTTGACGTATTTATCGTAGAAATAAATGACTTTGAAGATTTTATTATTAGGTTGGATATGATAAAGATATTCAAACTAACCCAAGATGAAAATCTACAAATATCTCGAAAGAGAGAAACACAGACAAAAGAAAATATAAGTACATTGGATACAAAGAAAGAAATAAAAGAAGTTAAAATAAACTTTAACGAATATGTGAACGAGAGACTGAATCAGACATTAGTAAACAAAATAAGATGCAGAATAAACGAGAAAGGAAAGAAAAGAGCTTGGACAACGATCGCTAGAGAATGTTTGGATAAATACAATGAAACAGAGCATACAGTAACCGGCTTCACGCCTAAATATTTGTTAGATGGCACGTTCACCAGCATTCTACCCGAAGAGATAAAAAAAGAAAAAATGATAAAGAAAATTGGATAAGAGATAAAGAACTAGCCCTAGAAAGAACAAAAAGATCACATGAATATAACAAAAGAATATTTAACAAGAATAGAAAGAATCACCAATTTAACACAGGAGATTTGGTGTATATAGAAGATGGCAATAGGTTGAATAGAACGAAATTAGACGAATTGAGAATTGGCCTTTCCAAATAATAAAAAAAATTTCAGAGTCTATATACGAAATAAAAACAGGGAAACAGAAACAAGAAACCGGATTCTTCCACATAACAAAACTACTTCCGATATCAGAAGATGGAGAAGAGGATTAAAAATTGTAGACACTTTATCCGGGGGGTGGAAATGTAAAGAAAGTATACTTTCTCCAGGTAGATTTGTCACGCGTCTCATGGCCCGCCCTTCTTTTGTTTTTGTTATCTACAAATTCTTTTGTTATCTACAAATCGAGCCGTTAAGATTTGGGGAGAGAAACTGGCAGTAAGAAATAGAACGTAGACGAGAGAAGTAGTACGAGAGTAAAATATAAAATTTAACAGAGTGAAAAATAAACGTGAATTGTCTTTTCTTTGTTCACAGAGAAACATATTTCCGTTTGTCACTTCACAATAATTAAAACGAGTTAAAATAAAAATTAAGATATAATATATATATTCATATATATATATATATATATATATATATATGTATATATATTAAATGTTATTATTATTTATTAATAATATTAATTTAAATATATATATATAATTATTTATTAATTATTCTTATATTATAATTAAATATTTTTTTTATATATTTATTTCTTAAAAGATTTAATAAATATTTTTATCTTATAATTTTTATCTATTTTATTTTACAAAGAATAATTATTATTTAGATTATAAAATAATTAAATTCAATAAAAAATTATTATTTTTAATTTATTTTATTAATTAATCAATCTCAATTTCCAAAATTATTATTTTTAATTATATCTATTAATTATAATAAAATCAACTTATATAATACTTATATAATATTAATATTATCGCTATTTGCATTATTATCTTAGTTATTACTATAATTATTACCTTTATAATTATTATTATTATAATTATTATAGTCGCAGTTATCGCTACTATTATTAATATCATTATTAATATCATTGATTTCTTTATTATCGTTATTATCGTTAGTATTATAGTTATTATCGTTATTATCGTTATTATCGATATTATCGCTTTAATCGTTATTGTTATTGTTTTAATCGTTATAAACGTTATTATTATTATTATCGTTATTATCACTATTAATATTATTATCGATATTACCGTTAATATCTTTATTAACGTTATTATCGTGAATATCGTCTTTCTCGTTAATATCGTTATTATTATTATTATTATGGTTATTAGTATTATTATTATTATCTTAATTTTTTTTGAATATCGCTATTATTATCGTTATTATTGTTATTATTATAATTATCGATACTATTATCAATAATATTGATATAATCGTTATTATTATCTTTATTAAAGATATTATCGTTACAAACGTTATTAAAATTATTAGCGTTATTATCATTATTTTCCTAGTTATTATCGTTATTATTATCGTAATAATCGTTACTATCGTTATTATTATTATAATCGTTATTATTATCGTTAGTATCGTTATTTTCGTTGTTATCGTCATATGCGTTATTATTATTATTATTGCCGTTAATAACTCTGCTGTATTTATTATCCTTATAATCGTTATTTTTATTTTTATCGTTATTATCATTATAATCGGTATTATCAATATTATCTTTATTTACTGTATTATCATTATTTTTATTATTATGAATGTGATTACCGTTATTATTATTGAAGTAATTAATCGAGTAATACCGCCATATCGTTATTATCGCTATTATCATTATTGTTATCATTATTTTCGTTATTAATATTATTATTATTATTATTGTTGTTGTCGTTATTATCGTTATTATCATTATTGCCGTTGCTGACACCGTTATTTTCATTATTATCGATATTACTTCCGTTCTTATCGTTATTATTATTATTATTGTTAATATCGTTACTTTCGCTATTACTATCGTTATGATCGTAATTATTATTATTTTTGTTATTATTATGTTTATTATCTTCATTATCATTATTATCATTACTATCATTGTTATCGTTATTATCTTTATTATCGTTATTATCGTTATTTTTGTTAACATCTTTACTATTATCGTCATTACCGATATTATCGTTATTATCGTTACTATTACCGTTATTATCGATACATTCGTTACTCCTATTATTATTATTATATTTATAATCGTTATTATTATTATTATAATCGTTATTAACGCTATTTTTGTTATTTCCCTTTTTTCCATTAATTTTATTTTTATTGTTATTATCGTTATTATAGTTATTTTCTTTATTATCGTTATTTCAATTATTATCGTTACTATTATTATTATTATTATTATAATCCTTATTATCGTTATTATCGTTATTATTATTATTATTACCGCTATTATCGTTATTATCGTTATTATCGCTTTTAATATCGTTATAATAATTATTATTGTTATTTCTTTTATTATTATCGTTATTATCGTCAATGTCATTATTTTAATTAATATCATTGTTATCGTTATTAACGTTGTTTTTATTATTATCGTTATTATTATCGTTTTTGGTATCGTTGTTAACGTTATTACTGTTTTCATCGTTTTATCGTTATTATCCTTATTTTAATAATTATCGCTATTATTATCGTAATTTATGTTATAACCATTATTATCGTTGTTATTATTATTATGATTATTATTATCTTTATTAAAGTTATTAACGTTATTAACATTATTATTGTTAACATGGTGTTTATCATTATATTTGTAGCCTTTATCGTTATTATTCTGGATATTACCGTTATTATCGTTATTATTATTATCATTGCAATTATCGTTAATATCGTTATTAACAATATTAATATTATTGTCATTATTATTAACGTTAAGAACATTATAGCTGTTTTAAATGTTATTTTTGTTATTTTCTTTATTTCTATTATTATCGTTAATATTATCGTAATTTAAGTTATTTTCCATTTTTATCGTTAGTATCGTTATAAACGTTATTATTGGTATCGCTACTGTCACTATTATCGTAGGTGTTATAATTATTGTTATTAATATTAATATTATTATCATTATTTTTTATAATAATCGTTATTCTTGTCGTCATTATCGTTATTATGGTTATTATCGCTATTATCGTTATTATTATTATTATTGTTATCATTCCGTTTATTATGCTTATATACGTTATTATGGTTATTATTGTTATTATTGTTATTATCGTTAATACAGTTTTCAACGTTTATATCATTATTATCGTTAGTTTTATTATTATCATCACTAATATCGTAATTATTGTTATTAACATTATTATCGCTATTATCATTATTATCGTTATTTTGTTCATTTTTGTTCTTGTTAATATTATTTCTGTTATAGTATTTAGCCTTATTACCGTATTTATGGTTAATACCTATATAAACGTTATTACTGATATTATCGCAATTATTATTATTATTATTATTATTATTATTATTATTATTATTATTATTATTATTAATATTACGGTTAATATTATCGTTTTTACTATCGTTATTACCGTTGTTATTGTTATACTTGCAATTACCGTTATTAACATTATTACTATTTTCATCGTTTTATCGTTATTATCGTTATGTTTATTATTATCACTATTATTATCGTAATTAATGTTATAAACATTATTTTCTTTATTAACGTTATTATCGTTATTATGATTATTATCTATATTATTATCGTTATTATCGATATAATCGTTATTATTATTATTATTTTATCGTTATTTAGGTAATAATAGTAATTATCGTTATTATTGTTATTTTCGTTATTATTGTTCTTATTGCAATTATCGCTAGTATCGTTATTAACATTACAATTATTATTATCTTTATTATTATCGTTATTAACGTTTTTAGTGTTTTCATTATTATTATCGTTATTTTCGCTATCTTTATTTTTATCGTTAATATTATCGTATTTATAATTATTATTATCGTTAATAACGTTACATATGATGTTACTGTTATTGAAGTTATTATTAACTTTATTATCTTGCGGATCGTTATTATTTTATTCAATAGCGTTACTATCTTTATTATCGTTATTAACTTTATTATCGTTATTTTTTTATTATTTGTATTTCCGATTTTATTATTATTTTTATTATTATAAATATTATGTTTAATATCGTTACTATCATTGTTATTGTGATTAACGTTATTATCATTATTATCGCTCTTGTCTTTATTTCCGTTATTAATATTATTATCATTATTGTTACATTTATTATAGTTATTATTATTATTATCGTAATTATTATCGTTGTTATCGTTATTATTATTATTATTGTAATTATTTTTATTATACTCCTTATTAACGTTACTATCATCATTATCGTTATTATTGTTATCATTGCAAATTATCGTTAGTATCGTTATTAACATTATTATTATTATTATCATTATTATTAACGTTATTAATGTTTTCATTGATATTATCATTATCTTTGCTATTTTTATTTTTATTGTTATTATTATCGTAATTAACGTTATTACTGTTTTTATCATTATTATCATCGTTAGAACCGTTACTTTCGTTGTTATTATTATAAAGTTATTATAATCTTTATTATCTTGCGGATCGTTATTATCCATATTATAGTTATTATCGTTATTATTATTTTCCATAGAATTATTATCGCTATTAACATTATTATCGTTATTATCGTTATTAACTTTATTTTCATTATTGTAGTTATTTCCGATTTTATTATTATTACATTTATTATTATAAATATTGTGGTTATTATCGTTACTATCATTGTTACAGTCATTATCGTTATTATCATTTTTATCGTTCTTGTCGGTTATTAATATTATTGTCATTATTATTACCTTTATTATAGTTATTTTCATTATTATCGTTGTTAACGTATTATCCTAATTATCGTAGTTATTGTTATGATCGTTATTATGATTATTATCCTTATTATTATTCGTTGTTATCGTTATTATTATAATTATTGTAATTATTTTTAATCGTTTTTTAATTCTTTATAATCGTTATTTTTATTATTAAGGTTATTATTTTTGTTATTATCCTTATAATCGTTATTATCGTTATTATTATCGTTTTTATTATCGTTGATATCGTTACTATCGTTGATATTATTATTGTCGTTATTATCACTACTGCTATTGTTATCGGTATTACCTTTATTATCGTTATTATATATAATGTTGTTATTAATACCGTTATTATAGTCATAAACGAAAATAGCATTTCTTTCGTTCGTATCGTTATTAATGTTATTATCGCTATTATCGATATTATCATTATTATCGTTATTTATATTGTTTTCGTTATTATCGTTTTTATCGTTGTTATTATCGTCAATATCGTTATTATCGTTATTATCGATTGTATCATTATTTCCGATCTTATTATTATTATCTTTATAATTATCAATATTATCTTTATAATCGTTATTATCGTTGAAATCGTCATTAACGTTATTATCATTATTTCGTTTTTGTCATCATTTCCTTTATTATTATTATTATCGTTATTATTAACCTTATTATCGTAATTATTATTATTAGCTTCATTTTAGTCATTATAATTACTAACGATGTTTTCGTTATTATCGTTATTATCGATTTAACCGTTATTATCTTTGTTATTATTGTTATCGTTATATTTTTTATTACCGTATTTATTTTTATCTTTATTATTCTTATTATTATTATTATTATTATCATTATTATATTATAGTTACCGCTACTATAATTATTATCGTCATTATCGTTAGTATTAGCGTTATTATCATTATTATCGTTATTAATATCGTTATTATCGATTTTATCGTAATTCTCGTTATTATCATAATTTTATTTATTATCGTTTATTTATTATTATCCTTATTATTATATTTAATATCGCTTTAATTGTTATTATCGTTATTACTTTCGATATTATCGTTAGTATTGTTAATATTATCGTTAATAACAAAATCGTAGTTATTATTCTGATTATGGTAATCTTTATTTTTATAGCTATTATCGTTATGGTCGGTAATAATACCGTATTATCGTTATTTTCTCTTATAAAATTAAATTAATTATTTTCGTTAATATCGTTATTGTTGTCAATGTGATAACAATATGTTTATTTTGTTGAATGTAATATTGTTATATTCTGTTGAATGTTATAATGATAATAACGAGATTATCATTATTATTATTATTATTATCGTTGTTATCGATATTAACTTTAATATAAATTACATTTTTCGGCAATTATCAATTGGAAAAGAGCATTTACAAATAGTAAAAACGATACATTCTAGTTATATTATTTATTCTGCGTCAATAGAATATAAAATCAATGAAATGGAACAAAATTTCAATTATTCGTCTTTCGGCGATACATGTATATGACCGAAAAATCGTGTATACGATAGGAAACAATGTTAAATACTTCGATTACAATATAAAATAGTTGTTTGATCTTATGAAATGCAATGTTCTGAATCGATTGGTAACTTTTTTCATACTGTGGCACAGGTATTATTAAATATGTCACGATTTCATCTTCGCATATAGCGATATATGCTTAGGTCAATTAAGTTTTACGATAATTATCATATTAAAACGCGTATATAAACATAGTAGATTCGATATATTCTTGTTAAATTCTTCATTCTGCGTCGATTGACTAAAAAATCAAGGAAATTGAACGAGATTTCAACTTTTCGTCTTTCTACGATACTGGTATATGACCGAAAAAACGTATATACGATATTAAACAATGTTAAAAACTTTGATTCCAATATAAAATAGATGTTTGATCCGATTAAATGCATTGTTCTGAATCGATTGGTAAACTTCTAAAAACTATTGCACAAGTATTATTGAAGATATTGCAATTTTATCTTCGCATATACCGAAATTCGCATAGGTCGATTAAGTTTTTCGACAATTATCTCATTAAAACGCGTATATAAAAATAACACAAAACGATATTTTCTTGGTATATGCTTTATTCTGCGTCAATAGAATATAAAATCAATGAAATGGAATGTAATTTCAACTATTCTTCTTTTGGCGATACGCGTAAATGAGCGAAAAATCGTATATACGATAGGAAACAATGTTAAATACTTCGATTCCAATATAAAATAGTTGATTGATCTTATGAAATGCAATGTTCTGAATCGATTGGTAACTTTTTTCATACTGTGGCACAGGTATTATTAAAGATGTCACGAATTCATCTTCGCATATAGCAATATATGCTTAGGTCAATTAAGTTTTACGACAATTATCATATTAAAACGCGGATATAAACATAGTAGATTCGATATATTCTTGTTATATTCTTCATTCTGCGTCGATTGACTATAAAATCAATGAAATTGACCGATATTTCAAATTTTCGTTTTTCGACGATCCGCGTATATGTGCGAAAAATCGTATGTACTATTTGATAAAAAGGTAACAACTTTGACTCCAATATAAAATAGTTGTTTGATCTTATGAAATGCAATGATCTGAATCGATTGGAAACACTTTTCAAACTGTGACACAACTATTATTAAAGATATCACGATTTTTTCTTCGCATAGACCGAAATTCGCATATGTCGATTAGGTTTTTCGACAATGATCATATTTGAACGCGTATATAAACATAGTAAAAACGTTATATTGTTGTTATATTCTTTATTCTGCGAAGAGAAAATATAAAATCAATGAAATTGTACGAGATTTCAACTTTTGGTTTTTCTACGATACTGGTATATGACCGAAAAAACGTATATACGATATTAATCAATGTTAAAAACTTTTGATTCCAATATAAAATAGATCTTCGATCTTACGAAATGCAATGTCCTGAATCGATTGGTAACATTTATCACACTGTGGCACATGTATCCTTAAAGATTTCACGATTTTATCTTCGCAAATACCGAATATCGCATATGTCGATTACGTTTTTCGACAATTATCATATAAATACGCGTAATAAACCATAGTAAAAACGTTATATTTTTGTTATATTCTTTACTCTGCATCGATAGAATATAAAATCAATGAAATTGAACTAGATTTCAACTTTCCTTTTTTCGACGATACACGTTTATGAGAAAAAATCGTAAATACGATATGAAACAATGTTAAAAACTTTGATTCCAATATAAAATAGATGTTTGTTCTTATCAAATGTAATGTACTGAATCGATTGATAACATTTTTCAAACTGTGGCACAAGTATTATTAAAGATTTCACGATTTCATCTTCGCATATACCGAAATTAGCGTATGTCGATTACGTTTTTCGACAATTATCTTATGAAAACGTGTATTTAAACAAAGTAGAAACGTTATATTCTTCTTATATTCTTTATTCTGCATCGATGGAATATAAAATCAATGAAATTGAACGAGATATCAACTTTTCGTTTTTCGACGATTCGCGTATATGAGCGAAAAATCGTTTATACGATATGAAACAATGATAAAAACTGTGATTCCAATATAAAGTAGATGTTAGATCTTATGAACTGCAATGTTCTCAATCGATTGGTTACATTTTTCAAACTGTGGCATAAGTATTATTAAAGATTTCACGATTTTATCTACGCATTTACCGAAATTCGCCTTATGTCGAATAAGTTTTAAGACAATTATCATATTAGAACGCATATTTGAACACAATGGTAAAGTTATAATCTTGTTGTATTCTCAATTCTGCATTTATAGAATATAAAATCAATGAAATTGAAACATATTACAACGTTTCGTTTTTCGACGAAACGCGTACATGAGCGAAAAATCGTACATACGATATGAAACAAAATTATAAACTTTGATTCCAATATAAAATTGATGTTTCATCCTATGAAATGCAATTTTCCGAATCGATTGGTAACATTTTTCAAACCGTGGCACAAATATTATTAAAGATTTCACGATTTTATCTTCGCATATACCGAAATTCGAGTATGTCGATTAGGTTTTTCTACAATTATCATATGAAAACGCGTATTTTAACATAGTAGAAGCGTTATATTCATGTTATATTCTTTATTCTTCATCGATAGAATATAAAATCAATGAAATTGAACGAGATTTCAACTTTTCGTTTTTCGACGATACGCGTATATGAGCGAAAAATCGTATATTCGATAGGATACAATGTTAAAAACTTTGATTCCAATATAAAATAGATGTTTGATCTTATGAAATGCAATGTTCTTAATCGATTGGTAACATTTTTCAAACTTTAGCACAAGTATTATTAAAGATTTCACGATTTCATTTTCGCATATACCGAAATTCGCGTATGTCGATTAAGTTTTAAGACAATTATCATATTAGAACGCGTATTTAGACGTCTTAAAAACGTTATATTCTTGTTATATTCTTTATTCTGCATCGATGGAATATAAAATCAATGAAATTGATCGAGATATCAACTTTTCGTTTTTCGACGATACGCGTATATGAGCGAAAAATCGTACATACGAGATGAAACAATGTTAAAAACATTGATTCCAATATAAAGTAGATGTTTCATCTTATGAAATGCATTGATCTGAATCGATTGGTAGCATTTCTCAAACTGGGGTAGAAGTATTATTAAAGATTTCACGATTTTAACTTCGCATATACCGAAATTCGCATATGTCGATTAGGTTTTTCTATAATTATCATATGAAGACGCGTATTTTAACATAGTAGAAGCGTTATATTCATGTTATATTCTTTATTCTTCATCGATAGAATATAAAATCAATGAAATTGAACGAGATTTCAACTTTTCGTTTTTCGACGATTCGCGTATATGAGCGAAAAATCGTTTATACGATATGAAACAATGTTAAAAACTTTGATTCCAATAAAAAGTAGATGTTCGATCTTATGAAATGCATTGATCTGAATCGATTGGTAACATTTTTCAAACTGTGGCACAAGTATTATTAAAGATTTCACGATTTTATCTTCGCATATACCGAAATTAGCGTATGTCGATTACGTTTTTCGACAATTTTCATATGAAAACGCGTATTTAAATATTTTTGAAACGTTATATTCTTGTTATTTTCTTTATTCTGCATCGATGGAATATAAAATCAATGAAATTGAACGAGATTTCAACTTTTCGTTTTTCGACGATTCGCGTATATGAGCGAAAACTCGTTTATACGATATGAAACAATGTTAAAAACTTTGAGTCCAATATAAAGTAGAAGTCTGCTCTTATGAAATGCAATGTTCTGAGTCGATTGGTAACATTTTTCAAACTGTGGCATAAGTATTATTAAAGATTTCACGATTTTATCTACGCATTTACCGAAATTCGCGTATGTCGATTACGTTTTTCGACAATTATCATATGAAAAAGCGTATTTAAACAAAGTAAAAACGTTATATTCTTCTTATATTCTTTATTCGGCGTCGATTGAATATAAAATCAATGAAATTGAACGAGATTTCAACTTTTCGTTTTCGACGATTCGCGTATATAAGCGAAAAATCGTTTATACGATATGAAACAATGTTAAAAACTGTGATTCCAATGTATAGTAGATGTTAGATCTTATGAACTGCAATGTTCCGAGTCGATTGGTAACATTTTTCAAACTGTGGCACAAGTATTATTAAAGGTTTCACGATTTTATCTACGCATATGCCGAAATTCGCGTATGTCGATTAAGTTTTAAGACAATTATCATATTGGAACGCATATTTGAACACAATGGTAAAGTGATAATCTTGTTGTATTCTCAATTCTGCATTGATAGAATATAAAATCAATGAAATTGAACCATATTACAACGTTTCGTTTTTCCACGAAACGCGTATATGAGCGAAAAATCGTATATACGATATGAAACAAAATTATAAACTTTGACTCCAATATAAAATTGATGTTTCATCCTATGAAATGCAATTCTTCGAATAGATTGGTAACATTTTTCAAACTGTGGCACAAGTATTATTAAAGATTTCACGATTTTATCTTCGCATATACCGAAATTCGCGTATGTCGATTAAGTTTTTCGACAATTTTCATATGAAAACGCGTATTTAAACATAGTAAAAACGTTATATTCTTGTTATATTATTCATTCTGCATCGATATAATATAAAATCAATGAAATTGAACGAGATTTCAAATTTTCGTTTTTCGACGATACGCGTATATGAGCGAAAATCGTATATACGATATGAAACAATGTTAAAAACTTTGATTCCAATATAAAATAATTTTTTGATCTTATGAAATGCAATGATATGAACCGATTGGTAATGTTAGTAATCGATAATAATCCTTATCAGGATTAATATTGCTATTAGATTTATTATCGTTATTATAATTTTTCTTATCATTATTATAGTTATTACCTTTTATATTAATATTATTATTATGATTATTACCGTTATTATCGTTATTATCCTTATTATTATTATTATCATCGATATTATCGTAATTATTATATTTATCATCGTTATTGGTGTTATTAATGTTATTATTGCTATTACTATTTCCTTTATTATCGTTATTATCATAATTATCGTTATTATTATTATTATTATTATCGATATTATCGATACAATTGATAGTATTATTATAACTGCTATCGTTATTATCATAAATATTATTATCGTTATTATCCTTGATATCGTTACTATTAATATTATCATCATTATTATCGTTATTATCGTTATTATCGTCATTATCGTTATCATTGTTATTATTATTAATATTATTATTATCGTTATTATTTATATTATTATTATCGTTATTACCGCTGTTATCGTTAAAATAGTTATTATGTTTATTTTATTATTATCGTTATTATACTATGCTTCTATTATTATTATTATCATAATTATTCTTATCGTTATTATATTAAATTTTGTTTTTATTATTACTTTTATTTTCTTTATTAACGTGACTATTGTTATCAATATTTTCGTTATTATCTTTTTTCCTTTTATTATTATTATTATTCTTATTATTATTATTATTATTATCTTTATAAAATTATTATCATTGTTATAGTTATAATTGTTTTCTTTATAATCAATATTATTGTTACTATCGATATTATCGTCATTATTATCCGTATTATTGTGATTATTCTCATTATCGTTATTATTGTTAAAAATATTATTATCGAAATTATCGTTATTATTGTTAATATTATTATTATTAATATCGTTATTAACTTTATTATTTTGATTAGTGTTATTATTACAACTATTATTTTCGTTATTATCATTACTATCATTATTGTTATTATTATTAATATTATTATTATTATTATTATTATTATTATTATTATTATTATTATTATTATTATTACTATTATTATTATTATGGGAATTATCTCTGTTATCGATATTATTATTATTATTATCTTCCTTACTATCGTTAATATTGATATTATTATTATTATTTTTATTATTATCATTATTAGCGTTATTATTGTTATTATTATTATTATTTTTATTTATATCTTTATTATCAGTATCATTGCTATTCTTGAAATTATCTTTATTATTGTTATTATTATTATTACTTCTATTATTATATTTATTATCGTTATTATTATTATTAAACTTATTATTGATATTATTATTGTCGTTATTACGGTTTTTTTGTTTTGAACGTTATTACCGTTGTTTTTATTTAGGTAATTACCGTAATTATTGTTGATATTATTATTTTGATTATCATTATTATCATTATTAACGTTATAATTGACATTAGTGCTTTTATTACTACTATTATTATCGTAAGTATCGTTATTGTCGATTTTATTAATATTATTATTATTATTATTACCGCTATTAACGTTATTATTGTTATTATCGTTGTTATTACTATTATTATTATCGTCATTATCGTAATTATTATCTGTTTTGCCGTTATTAACGTTAATATTTTATCGATATTATAGTTATTATCTATATTTGTGTTATTATTGTGATTATTTCGATTACTATTTCCGTTATGATCGTTATTATCGTTAAGAGTAATATTATTATTTTCGTTAATATCGTCCTTCACGTTAATATTGTTATTATTATTACCGTTATTATAGTTTTTATCGTTATTATTGTTATAATTATTATCGATATTATCGTAATTATCGTTTTTATTATTATTACTATATCTGTTATTATCGTTAATATTGTTATTATTATTATCGATATGCTCGTTATTATCGTTGTTATTATAATTGTTATTATCTCAATAATCATTATTATCTTTTTTATCTTTATTAATGTAATTATTGGAATTATTACTACCATTATTACCATTATTTTCGTTGTAATCATTAATATTATTATTATTATTATTATTATTATTATTATTATTATTATTATTATTATTATTATTATTACTGTCCTTATTATCGTTATAATCGCTATTATCGTTATTAGTGATCTTATTGTTATTATTATTACCGTTATTATCGTTATTTTCGATAATATCGTTATTATCTTTATTACTATTATTTTTATTGTCGTTATTATCGTTTTTATCATTATTATTATTACTACTATTGTCGTTATTATCGTTAATACCATATCGTTATTATATTTATTATAATTATTAATGTCGTTATTATCATTATTATTATCGTTATTATCTTTAATATTGCTATTATTAATATCGAAATTAACGTTATTTTCTTTATTATTGATATCTTTAATATAGTTATTATCGTTATTATTGTTTTATCGTTATTATCGTTATTATTATTGTTATTATTATTGTCTTATTATCGTTACTGTTTTTATGTTTATTGTCGTTATTATCGTTGTTATTGTTCTTATGATTATTAATCTTATAGCTTTTATCGTTATTTTAGATAATATCCTTATTATCTTTATTATTATTATTTTATTCCCGCTATTTTTGTTATTATCGTTATTACTATTACTACTACTGTCGCCTTTATCGTTAATACCATATCTTTATTATATTTGTTATAATTATTAATGTCGTTATTATTATTATTATTATCGATATTATGGTTATTATCGTTATTATTTTTAATATTGTTATTAATACTATTATTATTATCATTATTATCGTTATTATTATTAATATTATTATTATTATTATGATTGTCGTCATTATCTTGATTATCGATATTATTATTATTATTATTATTATTATTATTATTAATATTATTGTCGTTATTATCGTTATTATCGTTATTACTATTATTATTATTATTATTATTAATATCGATATTATTATTATTATTATTATTGTCTTTATTATAGTTATTATAGATATAGTTATTATTTTTATAATGTTATTATAACTATTATTATTATCGTTATTATCGTAATTGTCATTATTATTATTACTAGTATTCTTACTATTATTATAATTGATTTTACCGTTATTATCGTTATATTCGATATTGTTATTATTATTACTTCCATTAAAATCGTTATTATCGTTATTATTAATAATATTATATCATTATTATCGTTATTAGCGTTATCAATCTTTTTATAAATTCCGTTATTATCGTTATTATCATTATTAACGTTATGAATGTTATTATTATTATCTATATTATCGTTATTATTTTTATCTTTAATATCGTTATTATCGTTATTACTACTATAATTATGATAATTATTAGCGTTTTTAAACTATTATAATTATTATCTTTAATATTGTCAATATTATCGTTAATATCGTTATTACTGTTATTATTGTTTTTATTATTATCTGTATTATTGTCAATATTGATGATATTATAATCGATATTATTGTAAATATTGTTATAATTATTATCGATGGTATTATCATATTATCATTATTATTGTTATTAATATTAAAGTTATTGACTTTATTATTAGTACTATAGTTCTCATTATTATTGATACTAAAGTTATTATTGTTATTATTATTGTAATTATTATTGTTATTAGCATTAATATCGTTGTTATCGTTAATATCTTTATTATTTTTATTATTATTATTATTATTACTGTAATCGTTATTATCGTAATATAATTATCTTTATTATGGTTATTATTGTTAATATCGTTCATATCGATACTATCTTTATTATTATTATTATTATTATTATAATAGTTGTTATCGTTATTATCCTTGTTTTCATTATTATTAATATTACTATTATCGTCTTTTTGTAGTTATCGTTATTATTCTTATTATTATTATTATTGTCGTTATTATCGTTATTACCTTTAATCTCTTTCTTATCGTTATTATCGTACATAATACAATTTTTATTATCATTATTATGGTTATTATCGTTTTTGTTGTTATTATTAATATCGTTTTTATCTTCTTATCTTCATTATCGTTCTTATTATTATTACTATTATCGTTATAATCGTTATTGTTATAAATCGTATAATCGTTATTATCGTTATTATTAATATTATTTTTATCGTTATTGTCGTTGTTATCGTTATTATTATTATTATTATTATTATTATTATTATTATTATTATTATTATTATTATTATTATTATCCTTAATATCATTATTATTATTACTACTATTATCGTTACTATCGTTATTATTATAATCGGTATTATTGTAATTATCGTTATTGTCGTTATTGTCGATATTGTTATTAGTATTATTACCGTTATAAACCGTTATTATCGTCATTATTATTAATTTTTTCTTTAACATCGATATCATCGTTAATATTGTTAATATTATTATCGATATTATGGTTAAATTTGTTAATATTAATATCGATATTATCGACTTTATCGAATATATTATTATCATTCTTATCGTTATTATTGTTATTATTGTTATCAATATTATATTTATTGTCGTTATTATCGTTATTATTGATATCGTTTTTATCGTTATTAACGTTTTTATTGTTATTTTTGTAATGATTACTATTAACATTATCGTTTATATCGTAATTACCGTTATTATAATTACTATTATTATTATTTTCATTACCATTATTATCGCTATAATCGTTATTTGTATTATTGTTAAAGACATTTTATCTTCTTTAATATTATTACTTTTATCACTACTACAATTATTATCGTTATTATCTTTATTATAATTATTATTCTTAATATTGTTATATTTATCTCTATTTTTAACGTTATTATCGTTATTGTTGTTATTATTATAGTTATTATTATCGATAATATCGTTAATATTGTTATTATTATTATCGTCATCATCGTAATTATCGTTATAATGGTCATTATGAATAAAATTATTACCATTATTATTGTTATTATCGTTATTATTGTTATTACGTATATTATTATTATTATAGTTATTATCATTATTATTTCTATTATTATTATCAATATTAATGTAAATATCATTATTAATTTTATTATTATTATAGTTATTATCGTTATTACCGTTATTCTTATTATTATTATTATCGTCATTATCGTCATTATTTTTACTATTGATAATATTATTACCACTATCGTTATTATCGATATTATTATTATTATTATTATCGGTATTATCTTTATAAACGTTTTTATTATTATCGTTCATATCGTTACTATAGTTATTATCGTTATTATAGTTATTATCGTTATTATCGTTAATATTGTTGTAATTATTATCGTTACTATCTTTAATATCTTTTTTATCTAATTATAATAATTATTACTATCGCTATTATGGCAGCTTTTGATTTTATCATCGTTTATATGGTTAATATATTCATTATCGTTATTATTTTTATTATTATTAAATTTATTATTGTTTTTATCGGTATTATTATTATTACTATTATAGTTTTTATCGTTTTCATTATTTTCGTTATTATCGTTTTAATCGTTATTATTGTTATCGTTATTATCGTTATTTTCGTTATAATAGTTATTAATGTTATTACTACTATTATTATTGTAATTATATTTATTATTATTATTATTATTATTATTGCCGTCAAAATTACTATTATTTTTAACGATATTATAATTCTTATTGTTAATACTATTATTATTATTATTGTCATTACTGTTGTTATTATTATCGTTATCTTCGTTAATATCGTTAATAATCTTATTATTATTCTTAACGTTATTATCGTTATAATCGTTATTATTGCTTATATTATTATCGTTATTGACGTAAATACAGTTATTGATTTTATTATAGTTAATATCGTTATTATCGTTATTATCGTTATTATTGGAAGTATTATTATCATTTTTATCGTTTCTATTGATATTATTATTATAATTATTTTCCTTATTATCATTATTATTGTAATTATTATTATCATGAATTTCGTTATATTCGATATTATTATTATTATTATTATCGGTGATATCTTTATTATCGTTATTTTCTTTATTATTATCATAGTTATTATCGTTATTATCGTTATTAATGTTATTATTATTATTATTATCGATATTATCGTTACTATCGTTATTGATATCATTTATAACATTTTTATTTTAGTAATATGGTTATTATATTTATCGTTATTATCATTAATAACCTTATTATCGCTATTATCGTTAATATTATTATTATTACTAATATTATTATTGTTATTATCGTTATTAGCGTTATTAGTGTTAATTCTGTTATTATTACAAATATTATTATCTTTATTATCGTTATTATTAGTATTATTTTTATTCATATAAATATTATTATCGTTATTATGATTATAACTTTTATTATCGTTATTATCGAATTATAATTGTTATCGTTATTATCGTTATTATTGTTATTATTACTGTCATTATTATCGTTAATATCGTTGTTATATTTATTAATGTTACTATTATTATGGTTATTATCCTTATTATCGCTATTATAATGATCATTGTTATTATCGGTATTATCGTTATTACTGTTATTATTATTATTATTAATATTTTTATAGATATTATCGTTAATATTGTCATTATTATTATCGATATTATCGTTAATATTGTTATTATTATTATCGATATTATCGCTATTATCATTATTATCCTTATTATTATCATTACTATTATCATTTTATCGTTATTATTGTTATTATTGTAATTATTACTATTATTAATAATATCGTTATTATCGTTAATATCGTTATTTTTATTATTTTTGTCGATATTATTGTTATTACTACTGTCCTTATTATCATTGTTATCGTTATTATTGTTAATATTATTATCATTATTAACGTGATTATTGTAATTAATTTTATTATTAATATCGTTATTATTATCATCCTTATTATATTTATAAATCGTTATTATTGTTATTAATTTAATTGTTAATACTAATATTATCGTTGTTATCATTATTATTGCAAACATTGTTAATATTGTTATTATTACTTTTATTAAAATAATTGTCGTTCTTATCCTTATTATTGTTATCATTATTAATAATATCATCGTGATTATCATTGTAAACGTTATTATTGTTATTTTCTTTTTAATTACTATTATTAGTATTATTATTATCGTTAATATCGGTATTATCATTATTATCGTTTTATCGATATTATTGATATTATTATTATCGTTACTATCGTTAATATCGTTGCTATTTTTATTATTATAGCTATTATTATCGTTATTATCGTTATAATCATTGATATCGTTTTTATCGTTATTACTATTATTATTATTATAGATACTATAGTTATTATTGTTATTATTTTTATCGTTGTCATCGTTATTATCCTTATTTTCGTTATTATTATTATTATTATTAAGGTTATTATCGTTGTTATCGTTACTATTGTTATTAATATTATCTTTAATACCGTTAATATTGTTATTTTTGTTATCGTTATTATTGTTATTATTGCTACTATTATTAATATTATTTTCGTCAGTATCATTATAATTGTTATTATCGTTATTATTGTTATTATTATTATCGGTAATAACTCTATTATCGTTTTTATCGTTGATATCGATATTATCTTTACTATTATTATTATTATTATCGTTATTATCGTCAAAATCGTTATTATTATTATAATTATTGTCGTCAATATTGTTGTAATTATTATCATTATCATCGTTATTTTCATTATTATTATTCTATTTATTATCGTTGTTACCGATATTCTTTCTATTACCGTTATTATTGCTATTACAATTATTATTTTTGTTATCGTTACTATCGATATTATCGTTAATATTGTTATTATCTTTATTATTATTAATTTTGTTATCGTTATTATCGTAATTATCTTTATTATTATTATTATTATTGTTATTATTATTATTGTCGTTATTATATTTATTAACGCTACTATCGTTATAATCGTTATTATGGGTATTAACGTTAATATCGTTATTATTTATATTAATATTATCATTGTTATCGTTAATAATATTATTGTTATCTTTATTATCGTTATTATTGTTATTATTTCTACTATTATTATCGTTATTATTAATATTATTTTTAATATTGTTATTAATATTATTATTATTATCGTTAATATCGATATATCGGTATTATTATAATCGATATTATCGCTATAATTGTTATTATTGTTATCGTTGTTAACTTTACTTTCATTATTATTATCATTATTATTATTATGCTTATTGTCGTTGTTAAGGTTACAATTGTTACTAATATTTTCGTCAATATCGTTATTATTGTTCCTTTTATTAATATAATTATTATCATTATTATCATTATTATCGTTATTATCGTTATAATCGTTATTATTGTTATTATTACAATTATTAATATCGATATTATCCTAAATAATGTTATTATATTATAGATATTATCGTTATTATCGTTATAATTATTATCGTTAAAATCGTTTTTATGGCTATTATTGTTATTACTTTCATTATTACTTCTATTATTGTAGTTATTATCGTTATTATACTTATTATTTTTAATATTGTTATTACTACTTTTATTATTATCCTTATATCGTAATAATCGTTATTATTGTTATTATTATTAACATTATTATCGTTCTTATCATTATAAACGTTATTGTCGTCATTATTGTTATTAGTATTATCGTTATTAACGTTAGAATCAATGTTATATATATTATTCTTAGAATTATTATCTCTATTATCGTTATTATCGTTATTATCGCTATTAGCGCTATTATCGTTATTATCGTTATTATCGTTATTATGGTTACTATCATTATTATTATTATTGTTATAATTATTATTGTTTTTATTATCGTTAATATCTCTTGTATGATTATTATTATTAACGTCATTATTATTATTATCGTTTCTAATGTTATTATCGTTATTAATGTTATTATTACTTTCGTTATTAACGTTAAAATCGTTATTTTTGCTATTATTATTAACGTTATTATCATTATTATTGTTATTATTCTTTTTAATTATTGTTATAATCGTTATTATTGTTATTACTTTATTATTGTTATTATTATTATCATTGTCATCGTTATTATCCTTATTTACTTTATCTTTATTATTTTTATTATCCTTTTTTTTGTTATTATTATTATCGTTGACTTCGTTATTATCCTTATTTTCGATATTATTATTATTATTTTTATCGTTATTGTCTTTGGTATCGTTATTAAAGTTAATGTGGTTATTATCTTGATATATATTATTAATATTATCGTTGTTACCGCTATTATCTTTATTTTCGTTATTATTATAAGTAATATTATTGTTTTTATTGTTGTCATCTTTATTAGTATTATCGTTATTATCGTTATTATCCTTAATATTGTAATTATTATTATTATTAATATTATCGTTAGTATCGATATTAATGCTGTTATTATTTTCGTTATTAACGTAATTATCATGATTAATTTTATTATTAGTATTGTTATTCTCGTCATTTCCGTTATAATCGTTTTTATTATGATTATTAACGATACTATCATTACTACTGATTTCTTAAATATAATTATTATCGTAAATATAGTTATTACTACTAGTATTATTAATGTTATCATCGATATTATCGTTATTATTATTATTGTTATTATCGTTATTATCGTTATTATTTTTATTATTGACGCTATTATCGTTATTATCCTTATTTTCGTTATTTTTCCTATTATTGTTGTTGTTTTTATCTACGTTCTCGTAGATTATTGATATTTTTAATATAGTTATTATTGTTATTACTGTTTTTATTATTATTGCTATTATCGTTATTATCGTTTTTATTGATATTTTTGTTATAATTATTATCGTTATTAACGTTATTATAGATATTATTATCATCGCCATTATAGTTATTATTATTATCGTTATTATAGTCATTATCGAAATTATTGTTATTTTTGATATTATGATTATTACTATTATCGTTATTATCGTTATCATTATTATCGTTATTATCTTTCTTATCGTTATTGTTGCTATTATCATTATTATTATTATCAATATTATTGTTAATATTATTGTTATTATAGATAATATCGTTCTTTTCTCTATTATTGTTTTTATTATTATCCTAAATATAGTCATTATCGTTATTATTATTACTACTATTATCTTTATTATAGTTGTTATTATAATCGTTATTATCATTATTATCGTTATTATCGTTATTATTTTTATTATCGTTATTATTGTTATTATTGTTATTATTTTTATCGCTATAATCGTTAATATTATTATTATTATCGAAATTATCGATATTATCGTATTTATTATTATCGTTATTATCGTTATTATCGATACTATTACTATTATTATTATCGTTAATAACATTATTATCGATATTATCGTTATTATTGTTATTGTCATCATCGATAATATCGTTATTATTGTTAATATTATAATTATCGTTATTACCGTTAATTACCTTATTATCGCTATTATTGTTATTAATGTTAGCATTACTACTATTATTATCGTTATTATCGTTATTACTATTATTATTATTATTGTTATGCTTATAGATATTATCGTTAATAATGTAATTTTTATTATCGATATTATCATTAATATTGTTAATATTATTATCGATATTATAATTAATATTGTTAATATTATTATCGATATTATCGACTTTATCGTATTTATTATTATCATTATTATCGTTATTATTGATATTATTGTTGTTATTAATATTATATTTTTCGTTATTATTGTTATTATCGATATTATTATTATTATTATTATTATTATTATTATTATTATTATTATTGTTATTAGCGTTATTATCGTTTTTATTTTTATTATTAATGTCGTTATTATCGTAATTACTGTTTTTCTATTTATTATCGTTAATATCTTATTTAAATAATTTTCTTTGTAGTTATTTACGTTATTATTGTTATTATTATTATTAATATAATAGGTCTAATCGTTCTTATCATTATTATAGATATTAATATTTTTATAAATCTTGTTATTATCGTTAATTTTGTTCTTATCGTTATTATCGTTAATATCGTTATTAGTGATATTATTATTATTATTATTATTATCTTTATTATGGTTATTAGTATTATCGTTATTATTGTTATTTTTTTATTTCTAATAACGTAATTATCGATATTATTGTTATAATTATACTGATATTATCGTTATTATCGTTATTATTTTTATTATTACTAAATTTATTATCGTTTTTACGGTATTATGATTATTACTATTAACGACACTATCGTTTTATTATTATCGTTATTATCGTAATATTCGTTATTATTGTTATCGTTATTATCGTTATTTTCTTTATAATGGTTAATAATGTTATTGCAATTATTTTTATTGCTATTATCTTTTTTATTATTATTATTAATATTGCCGTTAATATTGTTATTATTATTAACGTTATTATAATTATTATCGTTATTACTATTGTTATTATTATTGTCGATATTAATGTTATTTTCTTTATTAGCGTTATTATTGTTATATTTGTTCTTATTACTACTATTATTATCATTATTTCTGTTGTAATCGTTAATATTACTATTATTAATATTATTATTACTTTTTTTATTGTCGTTATAATAGCTATTATCGTTATTATCATTATTATTGTTATTATTATGATCGTTATTAACGTTATTATCGATAATTTCTTTACTATCTTTATTATTATTATTATTGTTGTTGTCTTTATCGTTATTATCGTTACTACTATTACTACTATTGTTGTTTCAATCGTTAATACCATATCTATATTACCTTTACTATAGTTATTAATGTCGATGATATTATTATTGTTATCGTTATTATCTTTTATATTGCTATTATTAATATCGAAATTAACGTTATTTTTTTTATTATTGATATCGCTAATATAGTTATTACCGTTATTATTGTTGTTATCGTTATTATCGTTATTATTATTGTTATTATTAAGGTCGCATATTCGTTACTGTTATTAGGTTTAATATCGTTATTATCGATGTTATTGTTCTGATTATAATTATTCTTATAACTTTCATCATTAATTGCGAAAATATCGTTATTATCTTTATTTAATTATTTTTATTGCCGTTATTATCATTATTATCGTTATTATCGTTGTTACTATTATTACTATTGTCGTCTTTGTCGTTAATACCATATCGTTAATAAATTTATTATAGATATTAACGTCGGTATTATTATTATTATTATCGATATTATCGTCATTATCGTAATTATTATTATCTTCATTGTCGTCGTCATGTTTATTATCGTTATTATAGTTATTATCAATTTTATTATTGTTATTATTATTGTCTTTATTATTGTAATTATGGATATCGTAATTATCGTTTTTATCGTTATTATTGTCCTAATATTATTATATCTATTATTATTATCGTTATTATCGTAATTATCATTATTATTATTACTAGTATTATTACTATTATTATTATCGTTTTTACCGTTATTATCGTTATTATCGATATTGTAATTATTATTATTTCCATTATAATCATTATTATCGTCCTTATTAATAATATAATACCTTTATTATCGATATTAGAGTTATCAATTTTATTATTATTACCGTTATTATCGTTTTTATCGTTATTAACGTTAAAAATTATATTATTATTATCTATTTTATCGTTACTATCGTTTTTACTACTATAATTATGATAATTATTATCGTTTTAAAATTATTATCGTTCTTACCTTTAATATTGTCAATATTATCGTTAATATTGTTATTGTTTATATCGCTATTATCATTATTATCATTATTATTATTAGTGATATTATCGTTATTACCGGCATTACTGATATTATTGTTATTATTATTATCGATATTATCGTCAATATTGTTGTTATTATTATCGATATTATTGTTAATATTGTTCTTATTATTATCGATAATACGTTATTATCGTATTTTATATTATCGATATTATCGTTTTTATACTTTTTATCGTTATTATTGATATTATTTTATTTTTCTATTTTTTTTATCGATATTACCGTTAATATCGTTACTATTATTATTATTATTATTATTATTGTGTCGTTATTATCTTTATTATGGTTATTATTACTATTATTATTATTATCGTTATAAACGTTATTATCGTTATTATAGTTATTAATGTTTTTATTATTATCGGTATTATCGCTAATATTGTTATTATTATTATCGATATTATCCTAATTATCGTCATTATTATTATCGTTAAAATCGTTTTTATCGTTATTATAATTATTATTTTTTTATTACTACTATTATTATTGTTATTATCGTTTTTATATTTATTATTCTTAAAATTGTTATTATTACTTCTATTATTATTCTTATTGTCGTTATTGTCGGTATTATTTTTATTATTATTAGTATTATTATCGTTCTTATCATCATAATCGTTATTATCGTTATTATTGTAATTATTATTACCGTTAGAAACTTTTACATCGTTATTATCTTTATTATTATTATTATTATCATTGTTAATATCGTTATTATCGTTATTATCATTATTACTGTTGTTATCGTTTTTACCATCATTATAATAATTGTTATTATATTTATTATCGTTAATATTGTTTTTGTTGTCATTATTATTTTCGCTATTATCGTTTGTATCGTTATTATCTTTATTATCTTTAATACGATTATTATTATTATCGTTATTATCGTTATTATTGCTATTAGCGTTATAATTACTATTATTATTATCGTTATTATCGTAATTAACGTTATTATTATTACAATTCTTATTATTATTATTATTATCGTTATTGTCGTTATTGTTATGATTGATAATATCGTTATTATTGTTATTATTGTTATTAATATTATAGGTGTAACCGTTATTATACTTACATTCGCTATTATTATTATTATTATTAATGCTGTTATCGTTGTTTCCGTTACAATTGTTATTACTATTTTCGTTAATATTGTTATTATTGTTGTTTTTATTACCGTTATTATTGTTATTATGGTTATTATTTTTATTATCATTATTATCGTTAGTATCGTTATAAACGTTATTATTATTACTATTATAAACATAGTTATCATAATTATTGTTACTTACAATACTAATAATATTATTAATATCGTTATTATCGTTATTATTATAGTTGCTATTATCGTTATGATCGTTATTTTTGTTATGATTACGATTATTAATATCGAAATTATGGTAAATATTGTTATTAATATTATCGACATTATCGTTATTATCTTTATTATCGTTATTATTGTTATTATTTCTATTAATATTGTCGTTATTTACGTTATTAACGTTATTATCGTTATTAATATTATGGTCATTATCGTAATTATCGTTATTATGTTATTATTATTATTGTTATAGTCGATATTATAGTTATTACCCTTACTATCGTTATTATCATTATTATTTTTACTATCGATATTATCGTTATTATTATTATTATTATTATCGATCTTATCAATAATATTTGTTATTAATATTATCGATATTATCGTTACTATCGTTATTATTATAATTGTTATTATCGATATTTTCGTTCTTGTGGTTACTATTATTATTATTATTTTTGTTATAATTTTTAATGTAGTTATTATTGTTAATATCTTTTTTATGATGATTATTATTAACGTCAATATTATTATTATCATTTGTAATGTTATAATGGTCATTTAAGGTTTTATTTTTTTCGTTCTTAACGTTAAAATCGTCATTATTACTATTATTATTATCGTTATTATCATTATAATCGTTATTATTCTTTTTATTATTTTTGTTATTATCGTTATTATTGTTATTATTATTATTATTAATATCGTTATTATCTTTATTATTATTGTTATTATCGTTAATATCGTTTTTATCGTAATTATTTTTTTTTATTATTATTATTTACTATCGTTATTATCGTTACTATCTTTAATATCTCTATTATTACTACTATTTTCATTGTTATTATCGTTATTATAGTTATTATCTTTATTATCATGATTAACGTTAATATTGCTATTATTATTACTGTTATTATTGCAATTATCGTTATTATATTTATTATCATTTCTATCGTTTTATCTTCATTATCGTTCTTATTATTATTACTATTATCAATGTTATCCTATAGTTATAATCCGTATAATCGTTCTTATCGTTATTGTCTTTATTATTGGTATTATTATTATTGTTGACATCGTTATTATTCTTATTATTATTATCGTTATTTTCGTTATTATTATTATTATTTTTATCGTTATTGTCGTTGGTATCGTTATTATTGTAATTATTATTATCCTTATTATTGTTATTATCGTTCATATTCTTCTCATTATTAGTGTTCTTAACATTATTATTGCTTTTAGTATTATTATTAGCAATGTTGTTATCATTTTATTGTTATGATCGTTAATTATGTTATTATCTTGATAATTATTATTAATAGTATCGTTGTTATCGATATTATCCTTATTTTCGTTATTAATAATATTAATATTATTGTTTCTATCGTTGTCATCGTTATTAGTATTATCGTTATTATCGTCATTATCATTAATATTGTTATTAATATTATTATTATTATTATCGTTATTGTCGTTATTGTTATGATTGATAATATCGTTATTATTGTTATTATTGTTATTAATATTATAGGTGTAACCGTTATTATACTTACATTCGCTATTATTATTATTATTATTAATGCTGTTATCGTTGTTTCCGTTACAATTGTTATTACTATTTTCGTTAATATTGTTATTATTGTTGTTTTTATTACCGTTATTATTGTTATTATGGTTATTATTTTTATTATCATTATTATCGTTAGTATCGTTATAAACGTTATTATTATTACTATTATAAACATAGTTATCATAATTATTGTTACTTACAATACTAATAATATTATTAATATCGTTATTATCGTTATTATTATAGTTGCTATTATCGTTATGATCGTTATTTTTGTTATGATTACGATTATTAATATCGAAATTATGGTAAATATTGTTATTAATATTATCGACATTATCGTTATTATCTTTATTATCGTTATTATTGTTATTATTTCTATTAATATTGTCGTTATTTACGTTATTAACGTTATTATCGTTATTAATATTATGGTCATTATCGTAATTATCGTTATTATGTTATTATTATTATTGTTATAGTCGATATTATAGTTATTACCCTTACTATCGTTATTATCATTATTATTTTTACTATCGATATTATCGTTATTATTATTATTATTATTATCGACCTCATCAATAATATTTGTTATTAATATTATCGATATTATCGTTACTATCGTTATTATTATAATTGTTATTATCGATATTTTCGTTCTTGTGGTTACTATTATTATTATTATTTTTGTTATAATTTTTAATGTAGTTATTATTGTTAATATCTTTTTTATGATGATTATTATTAACGTCAATATTATTATTATCATTTGTAATGTTATAATGGTCATTTAAGGTTTTATTTTTTTCGTTCTTAACGTTAAAATCGTCATTATTGCTATTATTATTATCGTTATTATCATTATAATCGTTATTATTCTTTTTATTATTTTTGTTATTATCGTTATTATTGTTATTATTATTATTATTAATATCGTTATTATCTTTATTATTATTGTTATTATCGTTAATATCGTTTTTATCGTAATTATTTTTTTTTATTATTATTATTTACTATCGTTATTATCGTTACTATCTTTAATATCTCTATTATTACTACTATTTTCATTGTTATTATCGTTATTATAGTTATTATCTTTATTATCATGATTAACGTTAATATTGCTATTATTATTACAGTTATTATTGCAATTATCGTTATTATATTTATTATCATTTCTATCGTTTTATCTTCATTATCGTTCTTATTATTATTACTATTATCAATGTTATCCTATAGTTATAATCCGTATAATCGTTCTTATCGTTATTGTCTTTATTATTGGTATTATTATTATTGTTGACATCGTTATTATTCTTATTATTATTATCGTTATTTTCGTTATTATTATTATTATTTTTATCGTTATTGTCGTTGGTATCGTTATTATTGTAATTATTATTATCCTTATTATTGTTATTATCGTTCATATTCTTCTCATTATTAGTGTTCTTAACATTATTATTGCTTTTAGTATTATTATTAGCAATGTTGTTATCATTTTATTGTTATGATCGTTAATTATGTTATTATCTTGATAATTATTATTAATAGTATCGTTGTTATCGATATTATCCTTATTTTCGTTATTAATAATATTAATATTATTGTTTCTATCGTTGTCATCGTTATTAGTATTATCGTTATTATCGTCATTATCATTAATATTGTTATTAATATTATTATTATTATTATCGTTATTATCGTTATTAATGCTATTATTATTACACTTATTAACGTAATTATCGATATTAGTTTTATTATTATTATCGTTATTAATGTAATTATCGTTATAATCGTTATTATTATTATTATTATTATTATTGTCCTTATCGTTATTATTTTTTCTATCGGTATTATTATTATTACTATTTTCGATATTATCCTTATTATTATTATCGTTTTTATCGTCATTGTCGTTATTATTGTTATTATTATTATTATTATTATTATCGGTATTAATGTGAATATTGCTATTTTTATCAATATTAACGGTATTATCGTTATTGTTTTTATTATTGTTATTATTACTAATGTTATTATCGTTATTTCGTTATTATCGTCATTATTGTTTACATTGTTATTATTAGTTCTCTTATTATCGCTATTATCGTTATAATTGTTATTTTTTTTAATGTTATTATCGTTATTATCATTATAATCGTTATTTTCGTGAATATCGTTATATCCTTTGTTATTAATTTTCTTATTATTATCGTTATTATCGTTATTACCGTTATTATTATTATCGTAAAAATATTCAATATCGTTATTATCTTTTTATTATTATGGGTGTTATTATTATTACTATTGTCGTTATTATCGTAATTAATGTTATTATAGTTATTATTAATATCATTACTATTAGTATTATTACTTATTGTATTATTAGTATTATTACATATTGTTATTATTATTATCGAATTGATCGATATTATCGTATTTATTATTATCATTATTATCGTTATTATTGCTATTAGCGTTATAATTACTATTATTATTATCGTTATTATCGTAATTAACGTTATTATTATTACAATTCTTATTATTATTATTATCGTTAATATGGTTATTATCGTTATTTTCATTATTATTATTATACTTATTATCGTTATTATCGTTGTTAATGTTATTATTATTATTATTATTATTATCGATATTATTAATCAATTATTATCGTTATTATCGTTTTTAACGTTATTAGTATTATAATTGTTATTATTACTACTATTATTATCGTTATTATCGTTATTATCAGTATTATTGTTTTTATTATTTATGTTAATATCGTTAATAGGATTATAATTGTTATTATCGCTATTATCGGTATTATAATTGTTATCGTTATTATCGTTATTATTGTTATTATTATTGTCATTATTATCGTTAAAATTGTTGTTATCTTTATTATTAATACTATTATTATGGTTATTATCCTTATTATCCTTATTATTATCATCATCGCTATCATCGGTATTATCGTTATTACTGTTATTATTATTATTGTTATAATTTTTATAAATATTATCGTTAATAATGTTATTATTAATATCGTAATTATCGTTATTATTGTTATTATTATTATCCTTATTTCCTATAGTATCATTATTATCTTTATTATTACAATTATTATTATTGTTATTATCATTATTATCGTTATAATCTTTATTACCCCTTATTATTATTATTAGTTTTATTGCCGTTTATATCGTTATTATAGTTATTATCGTTGATATAGTTATTATCCTTATTATTATTACTATTTTCTAAATTAACGTTAATTGTGTAGTTATTATTATCGATATTATCGTTATCCTTAGTAATATGAACGTTAACATCGTTATTATCGTAATTATCGTTATTACCATAATAGTTATTATCGTAAATATCGTTATTATCGTCATTATTATTACTAATATTATCGTTTTTATCGTTAATTTTTATTATAATCGTTATTATCGCAATTATCGTTATTATCGTTATTATCGTTATTATCGTTATTATCGTCATTATCGTTATTATTTTTATTAATATTATTGTTATTATTATCATTATTATTGTTATTATTTTTATTATTGTTATTATGATTATCAATATCATCGATATTTTCGTATATATTATTGTTGTTGCTACCGTTATTAGTGTCATTATAGATATTATGACTATTATTATTAGCGTTCTTTTCGTTATTATTGATATTATTATTATTATTATTATTCGTATTATTATTGTCATTATTACCTTTATTATTGTTATTATTATTATTATTACTATTATTATTATTATTATTTCCGTTATTATCTTTATTATTGTTATTATTTTCAGTATTAATATCTTAATTATTGTTATTATCGTTTTCATTATTATTACTATAATTATTATTATTGTTATTATCGTTTTTATCAATATTTTTAAAATTATTATTGTCTTTATTATCGTTATTTTCGTTATTATCGTCATTATTGTTACTATCGATATTATTATTACTACTATAGTTATTATCGTTATTTTTATTATCCTTATTATTTTTATTATCGTTATTACTGTTATTACTTTATTTGTTACTATCATTATTATTGCAAACATTGTTAATATTGTTATTATTACTACAATTAAAATAATTATCGTTCTTAACGTTATTAATGTTAAAATTATTAACATTATTATCGTTATAATCATTACAATCGTTATTATTGTTATCATCTTTATTATTAGTATTATTATTATTGTAACTATCTTTATTATCGGTATTGTCGTTATTATTATTATCGTTATTATTGTTGTAATCTTTATTATAGTTACTATCATTATTATCGTTATTATTCTCATTATCGATATTGTTATAGTCCTTATAACCGTTATTATCATTATTATCGTTAATATTGTTATTATAATTATCGTTGTCATCGTTATTAACCTTATTTTCTATTTTATTATTAATATCTTTATCACTATTGTCGTTGTTATCGTTATTTTTGTTAATAATAATATTATTATTATTATTGTTATTATAATTTTATCGTTATTATCGTTATTATTATTATCACTATTATAGAAATTATCGTTATTATTAAAATTTTTATTTTCATCACTATCGTTATTATTGTTATATTTATCATTATTTTTATTAATATCGTTATTATCGTTATTATCGTTTTTATTATTATTATTATTATTATTAATATAATTATTGTCATTATTACCGTTATTATCGGTATTATTGTTATTATTTTAATCGTAGTCATCGTTATTATCATTTTTATCGCTATTATTTTATTATTATTATTATTATCTTCGTAATCGTTATTACCGTTATTTTCGATATTATTTTTATTACTATTATTATTATTACTATCCTTATTATCGGTATTATTGCTATTATTATTTACGTTATAAACGTTATTATCGTTATTAACTTTATTATTATTAATGTCATTATCGTTATTACCGTTATAATCGTTAATATTATTATTATTATGGATAATATTGTTATTATCGTTATTATTGTTAATACTGTTATTATTGTTACTATTACTACTATTATTATTATTATCTTTATGATTGTTAATATTGTAATTATTGTCTCTATTATTATCATTTTATCGTTATTATCGTTATTATCATTGTTATCTTTATTATCGTTATTATTGGTATTTTTTTTATCCTTATTACCGTTAATATCTTTATTATCTTTATTATTATTACAATTATTATCGATAATAACATTAATATTGTTAATGGTATTATCGATATTATCGTTAATATTATTATTATTATTATCGAAATTATCGGTAATATCGTTATTATCATTATCGTTATTATTATTATTATCATTGATATCTTTATTATTGTTATTATTATATTTATTATTATCGTTATTATCGTTAAGTACGTTAATATTGTTAATATTATTATCGATAATATCGTAATTGTGGTTATTATTGTTATCGTCATTACAGTTATTATCGTTATAATTGTTATTATTACTATCGTTATAATATTTGTTATCGTTATTATCGTTACTATTATTTTATTCTTATCGTTATTATAGTTATTATCGATATTTTTGATATTACTATTATATATGTTATCGTTATTATCCTTATCATCATTATCAATACTTTTATTATTATCGTAATTATCGCTATTATCCTTAATATTATTATTATTATTATTATTATTATTATTATTATTATTATTATTATCCTTATTATAGTCATTATTGTTATTATAGTTATAATTGTTATTATTCTTATCTTTATTTCTTTATTATCGTTGTAATTCTTATTATTATAATTGTTAGTATCGTTATTATAATAATTATTGTTCTTATAATTGTCGTTTTTCTCATTATTATCGTCATTATCGTTATTATTGTAATTATTTCTATCGTTATTATCGTTAATACCATTATTATCGTTAATACCGTTAATATCTTTATTATCGTTAGTATCGTTATTATTATTATTATTATTGTCGTTATTATTGTTAATATTTTTATTACCGTTATTTTCGTAATTAACCTTATTCTCAATAATTTTATTATTATTATTATTATCGTTATCATCTTTGTTATTGTTATTATTATCATTATTACTATCGTTAATATCGTTATTGACGTTAGTATCTTTATTATTGTTGTTACTAATATCGTTATTATAGATATTATAGATATTATTGTTATTATTATTATTATATTTATCGAAACTATCTTTATTATTCCTATTATTATTATAATAGTTATCGTTATTATTATCATCGCTATTATCGTTATTATCGTTATTTTCTTTATTACCGTTATTATCGTACTTAATATTATTTTTATTGTCTTTATTATCGTTATTATCATTATTATCGATATTATCGTTATTATTGTTATTATTAATATTGTGAATGTTATTATTATTATGATCGTTATTATCGCTATTATCGTTATTATTATATTATTGTTATTCGCCATTATCGTTATTGTCGTTATTATTGTTATTATAATTATCTTTATTACCGTTATTATTGCTATTATTATTACTATTACTATTATTATTATTGCTTTTATCGTTAGAATTGTTATTATTATTATAATCATTGTCGTTATTATTATCGCTAACATCATTATCGTTATTATTGTTAATATTGTTATTGTTACTTCTATTTTTGTCACTAATATCGTTATTTTCGTTATATTTGTTATTATTATCATCGTAATTGTCGTTTGGATCGTTATTGTATTTTTTCTTATTATTTTTATTATCGTTATAATCATTATTATCGATATTATTAATATTAATATTGTTGTTATTAACGTTATTATCGTAATTATTATTATTGCTTTTATCTTTTTTATCGTTATTATTAAAATAATTATTTTCGTTATTAAAGTAATTATCGTTATAAATTTCATTATTATTATCGTTATTATAGTTATTATCGTTATAATCGTTATTACTATTACTATTATTATCATCATTATCGTTATTATTGTTACGATGAATATTATTATTATAATTATTATCGTTATTATTATTATAGCTATTATCGTTATCGTCGTTATAATCGTTATTATTATTATTATTATTATCGTTATTATCGAATTATTATAATGGCTATTATCGTTATTGTCGAATTATTATTATGGCTATTATCGTGATTATTGTTATTATTGTTACTTCTATTTTCTTTTTTATAATGGTTATTATCGTTAATAGCGTTATTATTGTTATTATCGTTATTATCGTTATTATTAGTATTATTATTATGTTTATTATCCTAATTATTATTATTAGTATTATCGTTACTATCGTTATTATCGTTATTATCATTATTATCGTTAATATCGTTATTACCTCTAACATTATTAATTGTATTATTATTGTAAATATCGTTTTATTGCTATCACTTTTATAATTATTATTGTTAACATCATTATTATAGTTATTAACGATATTAATGTTATCATTGTTATTGTTATTATCGTTGTTATCGTTAATACTGTTATTAATATTATCAATATTAACGTATTTATTATTATCGTTATTATTTTTATTATCGTTATTATCCTTATTATTGATATTATTTTTTTTATTACTATTAATATTACCGATATTATCGTTATTATCGTTATTCTCGTTATTATAAATATTATATTAATTATTACTATCGACATTAACGTTAATATTATTATTTTTATTATCGATATTATCGTTAATATTTTTATCATTGTTTTCGATTTTGTCTTTGTTATCGATATTATTATGATCGTTATTACCGTTATTATTGTTAATATAGATATTACTACTACTACTATCATCTTTATTATCGTCATTAACTTTAGTATTATTTTTATTATTATTATTAGTATTATTGCCGTTATTATCGTTATTATTGATATCATTATTATTATTTTTTCGTTATTATCGCTATTATCGATATTGTACATAATATTATTATTATTATTATCGTCATTATAGTAATTATCGTCATTATCGTTATCATTATTATCGCTATTATCGTAATTATCGTTTTTATCCCCATTATTATTATTATCATTACCGTCATTATCGATATTATTATTATCGTAATTATCCTTATTATCGTTATTATTGTTATTATTATTATGAATATTGTCGTTAATACCGTTAATATTATTATCGTTACAATCTTTACTATCTTTTTTATTGTTTTTATAATTATTATTATTATCGTTATTCTCGTTAATATTGTTATTATTATCGATATTATGGTTATTATCGTTATTATTGTTATCGTCATTATCGTTATTATCGTTTATATTATTATTATTGTTATCGTCATTATCGTTATTATCATTATTATCATTATGATTGTTATTATTATTATCGTTTTCATTGAGATTATCTCTATTTTCGTTATTATTATAAATATTTTATTATCGTTTTGATATCGTTTTTATTGTTATTATCATTAATAATGTTATAATTATTATTATAGTTATTACCGTTATTATCGTCATTATTATTATTATTATTATCGTTATTACCGTTATTATCGTCATTATTATTATTGTTATAACCGTTTTAAAAGTTATTTTTGTTATTATTATTATAGTTATTATAAATATTGTCGTAAATATCAATTTTATTTTTTTTATTATTGTCGTTGTTATCGTTATTATGGTTATAATTATTAGTATTATTATCGTTTCTATTATTATTTTCGCTATTATACTTATTATTATAATAATTATTATCGTTGTTATCTTTATTGATTTTATTATTATTATCGTAATTATCGTTTATAGCGTTATAAGCAATATTATTATTATTATTAGTATCGTTATTATCGTTGTTATTGTTATTACTGTTTTTATTGTTATTATTCCTACTGTTTATATCGTTATTATCGTTATAATCGTTCTTATTATTATTATTACTATTGCCGTTATTATCGTTATTAACGTTATTATTATATATTTTTTATCGTCTTTAACGTTATTAACGTTATTATCATTACTACAGTTCTTTTCGTTATTATAATTATAATTATTATTATTATTAATATTATTATTATTATTATTATTATTATTAATATAGATATTTTCGTTATTATTGATACTATCGATATTATTATTATTTCTATTATAGGTATAATCGATATTAGTTTATAGTTATTATCGTTTTTGTCGTTATTATTGTTTCTATTATAATTAATATTATCTATATTATCGGTAATAGTGTTGTTATCTTTATTATTCTTATTTTTATTATCGTTATCATTGTTATTATCATTATTATTTTTATTAATATTCTTTTTATTATCGTTATTATAATTATAATCGCAATTATTTTTATTATTATTATTTTATTATTATTATAATTATTATTATCGTTATTATCGTTGTTATCGTTATTATTATTATTATTATTATTATTATTATTATTATTATTATTATTATTACCGACATTATCGTTAACGTTGTTATTGTTATTATCGATATTATAGTTATTATCGTTATTATTGGTATGGTTATTATCGTTATTATCGTCATTATTATTATTATTATTATCGATATTATCGATACAATTGTTAGTATTATTATTACTGCTATCGTTATTATCATTAATATTATTATCGTTATTATCTTTGATATCGTTACTATCGATATTATCATCATTATTATCGTTATTATCGTTATTACCGTCATTAGCGTTTTCAATGATATTATTATTTTTACCGCTATTTTCGTTATTATTATTGATATTATTATTGTTTCTATCGTTGATATTGTAATTATTAATACCGATATTATGGATATTATCATTATTATTTTTATAATTGTTTTCTTTATTACCAAAATTATTGCTACTATCGATATTATCGTCATTATTATCGTTATTATTGTTAAAAATATTATTATCGAAATTACCGTTATTATTGTTAATATTATTATTATTAATATTGTTATTACCTTTATTATTTTGATTAGTGTTATTATTACAACTATTATTTTCGTTATTACCATTACTATCATTATTATTATTATTGATATTATTATTATTATTTTTATTATTATCATTATTAGCGTTATTATTGTTATTATTATTATTATTTTTATTTATATCTTTATTATCAGTATTATTGCTATTATTGTCATTACCTTTATTATTGTTATTATTATTATATCTTTTATAATTATAGTTATTATCGTTATTATTATTATTAAAGTTACGATTGATATTATTGTTGTCGTTTTTTTATGAACGGTATTACCGTTGTTTTTATTTATGTAATTACCTTTATTATTGTTGATATTATTGTTTTTATTATCATTATTATCATTGTTAACGTTATAATTGACATTAGTGCTTTTATTACTACTATTATTATCGTAAGTATCGTTATTGTCGATTTATTAATATTATTATCATTATTATTACCGCTATTAACGGTATTATTATTGTTATTATCGTTGTTATTACTATTATTATTATCGTTATTATCGTAATTATTATCTGTTTTGTCGTTATTAACGTTAATATTTTATCGATATTATAGTTATTATCAATATTTGTGTTGTTATTGTTATTATTTCGATAACTTTTTCCGTTATTATCGTTATTATCGTTAAGAATAATATTATTATTTTCGTTAATATCGTCCTTCACGTTAATATTGTTATTATTATTACCGTTATTATCGTTTTTATCGTTATTATTGTTATAATTATTATCGATATTATCGTAATTATTGTTGTTATTATTATTATTCTTAATATTATGGTTATTATCGTTAGTATCGATATAATCTTTATTATTGTTATTATTATTGTTGTTATTATCGTTTTTATCATTATTATTATTACTACTATTGTTGTTATTATCGTTAATACCATATCGTTATTTTATTTATTATATTCATTAATGTCGTTATTATTATTATTATCATTATTATCTTTAATATTGCTATTATTAATATCGAAATTAACGTTATTTTAGTTATTTTTGATATCGTTAATATAGTTACTATTTTTATTATCGTTATTATGGTTACTATTATTATTATTATTGTTGATATTATCGCCAATATCTTTATTATGATTATTACTATTAACGTCATTATTACTATTATCGTTTTTAATGTAATTATCGTTATTAATTTTATTATTATTATCGTTATTATTATTATTATTATTCCTATTACTTTCTTTATTGTCATTACAATGGTTATTATCGTTATTATCGTTATTATTGCTATTATTGATATCGTTATTATCGTTATTATTAATATTATTATTATTATCGTTAGATACTTTTTTATCGTTATTACCTTTATTATTACTATTATTATCATTGTTATTATCGTTAATATTGTTATTATAATTATTATCGTTATTATCGTTATTATTGTTATTATTATAAATAAACTATAGTTATTATCGTTATTATTGCTTCTGTTGTTGTTATTATTATCGCTATTATTGTTAGCATCGTTATTACCGATATTATCTTTAATAATATTATAAGTATAAACGTTATTATCGTTATTGCCATTGTTATCATTATTATCTTCATTATTAGTATTATTATTATCGTTTTATCTTTATTATCGTTATATTTGTTATTAATATTATAGTTGTCACCTTTATTATACTTACTTTCTTTATTATTATTATTATTATTATTAATGTTATTATCGTTGTTTTCGTTACTAATGATATTACTATTTTCGTTAATATCGTTATTATTGCTATTATTATTATTGTAATTTTCGATATTATCATTAATATTGTTATTATTATTATCGTTATTATTGTTAGTATCGTTATTAACGTTATTATCGTTACTATCGTTATTATCTGTATTATTATTATTATTATTATTATTATCGTTAATATCATTATTATCGTTATTTTCGTTATAATTATTATATATATTATCATTATTATCGTTAATAATGTTATTATTATTATTATTATTATCGATATTATGGTTAATAATATTATTATTATGATCGATATTATCGTTAATATTGTTAATATTATTATCGATATTATCGTTAAATTTGTTAATATTATTATCGATATAATCGACTTTATCGTTTATATTATTAACATTATTATCGTTATTATTTTTATTGTTATTACCTTATTATAGTAAATATCGTTATTATCTTAATTATTACTATTATTATTACGGTTATTATCGTTATAATCGTTAATATTATTATCGTTAACAATGTTATAAGCATTATTATCGTTATTAGTGTTATTACTGTTATTATTACTAATACTATTATCGTTATAATCGTTATTATAGTTATTAATCTTAATATTGTTATTATTATTTCTATTATTATCATTATTATCGTTATTGTCGTAATTATTTTTATTATTCTTATTATTATTATTATTGTTATTGCCGTTATTAAATTTATTATCGATAATATCGTTGTAAGCGCTTTAATTGATATTATAGCTATTATTTCTTTTAATATTACTGTTATTATCGTTATTATCGTTATTATTAATATTATTATTGTCATTATTATCGTTAATAATATTATCGTTATATTTATAATCGTTATTATTGTTATTATTTTTATTATTATTATCGTTATTATCGATATTATTTTTAATATCTTTATTAATATTATTATTATTATCGTTATTATCGATATTATCGGTATTATTATAATCTATATTATCGCTATTATTGTTATTATTGTTGTCCTTATTATCTTTACTGTCGTTATTACTATTGTTATTATTATTTTTATTATCGTTGTTATCGTTACAATTGTTATTAATATTTTCGTTTATATCGTTATTATTTTTCCTTTTATTATCGTTATTATCGATATAATCGTTATTATTATTACTATTATAAACATCGTTATCATTATTATTCTTACTAACGATAATATTATTATTATTATCGTTACTATCGTTATTATTATAATCCCTATTATTGTTATGATCGTTATTATTGTTATTATTACAATCATTAATATCGATATTATCGTATATTGTTATTATTATTATCGATATTATCGTTATTATCATTATTATTATTATTGTTAAAATCGTTTTTATGGCTATTATTGTTATTACTTTCATTATTACTTCTATTACTGTAGTTATTATCGTTATTATACTTATTATTTTTAATATTGTTATTATTACTTTTATTATTATCTTAATATGGTATTAATAGTTATTATTGTTATTATTATTAATATTACTATCGTTCTTATCATTATTAACGTTATTATCGTTATTATTTTTATTAGTATTATCGTCATTAACGTTAGTATCAATGTTATATGTTATTCTTAGAATTATTATCTCTATTATCGTTATTATCTTTATTAGCATTATCGCTATTATCGTTATTATCGTTAATATCGTTATTATCGTTATTATTGTTAATATTATTATCGTTATAATTGTTAATATCGTTATTATCTTTATTGTTGTTCTTATTATAATCGCTGCTATGGCTATTATTGTTATTATTTTAATCGTTGTCATCGTTATTATCATTGTTATCGCTTCTGTCATTATTATTTTCTTCGTAATCGTTATTACCGTTATTTTCGATATTATTTTTTACTATTATTATTATTACTTTCCTTAATATTGCATTTATAATTTACGTTATTAACGTTATTACCCTTATTATCGATATTATTGTTATTGTTATTATCGATGTAATTATTATTATTCTTATTATCGTTAATATTAATAGTATTATTATCGATATTTTCGTTATAATTGTTATCGATAATATCAGTATTATCGTTATTATTACTATTATTATTTTCCTTATTATCGATATTATCTTTATTTTTATTACTATAATATCGTTATTATGGTTAATATAGTTATTTTTATTATCGTTATTATTATAATTAGTGTTATTATAGTTAATATTGTTATTATCTTTATTATTTTTCTTATTATAATCGATATTATCGTTACAATCATTATTATTATTATTACTATAATCGTTATTATCGTAATTATTATCTACGTTAAAAACGAATTATCTTTATTAACGTTAATATCGTTATTATCGTTATTATTGTCATTATTGTATGATTATTTTTATTATCGTTATTATCGTTATTGTCGTAATTTTCGTTATTATCTTTATTATTAACACTATTAATATTATTATTATTATTATTATTATTATTATTATTATTATTATTATTATCTTTATTCGTTATTATTGTTATTATCTTTATAATTGTTATTACTAATATCGGTATTATAGATATTATAGTTATTATTGTTGTTAATATTACTATATTTATCGTAATTATTGTTCTTATTCTTATTATTATTATAATAATAATCTTTATTATTATCATCGGTATTATCGTTCTTACCGTTATTCTCTTTATTACCGTTATTACCGTACTGAATATAATTTTTATTGTCTTTATTGACGTTATTATTGTTAATATTGTTATTATTAATATCGCTATTGTCGATTTTATTGTTATTATTTTATTTGATGTTAACGTTCTTAGCGATATTATCGATATTATTGTTATTATTATTATATATATTTTCGTCAATATCTTTATTATCGTTATTACCGTTATAATTATTATTATTATTTTTGTTATTATTGTTATTATCGTTATTTTCGCTATTATCGTTATAATTTTTATTATTATTATCGCTATTGTCGTTTTAATCGTTATTGACCTTATTATTATTACCCTTATTATCGATTTTATCTTTACTCTAATTACTATTAATATTGTTATTATCATTATTATCCCTATTATCGATATTATTATTGTTATTATTATTACCGTATTTGTCGGAATTATCGATATTATTGTTATTATATATATCGATGTTATCGTTATTATTATTAATATCGTTATTAATATTTTTATTATTATCGTCATTATCGATATCAACGATTTTATTATTACTATCACTATTGTTATTATTATGATTATTATTATGCGACATTATCGTTATTATCGTCATTAATATTATTATTATTATAATCGTTATTGTCGTTATTATCGTCATTTTCGTTATTATAGTTTTTATCGTTTTTATTATTATCGATATTACCGTTAACTTCAATATTAATAATCTTATAATTTTCGTTATTTACGTTAGTATCGTTATTTTCGTTATTATCGTTATAAGTGTTGTTATTATTATCGTTATTGTCGATAATATCGTTATTGTTGTTATTATTGTTATTATTGTTACAATTATTATCTAAATTATCGTAATTATCTTTCTTATTGTTATTATTACTATATATAATTATCGTTTTTATTTTTTTTATTGTTATTATTATTATCGTCCTCATCTTTATTAACCTTATTTTCGACATATTATTATTATTATTATCGTTATTATCGCTGATATCGATAATATTTTTAATATTAATATCGTTATTATTGTTATTATCGTCATTATTGTTATTATATTTATCGCAATTATCGCTATTATTGTTATTATTATTAATATATTTATCGTTATTATTATCATCATTATTATCGTTATTATTGTTATTATTGTTACTATTAGTATCATTATTATATTTAGTATCGTTATACATCTTATTATTATAATTACTATTATCATTATGATCGTTAATATTGTTAACATTATTATTGATATTATCTTGAGTATTGTTATAATTATTAACGATAATATCTTTAATATCGTTATTATTATTATTGCTATTATTGTTATTAACGTTATTATCGTTATTATCTTTAATATGATTATTATTATTAACGTTATTATCGTTATTGTCATTAATATCTATATCATCATTATTATCGTTATTATCGTCATTATTGTTATTAATATTATCATTGTCACCGTGATTATACTTACTTTCGTTATTATTATTATTATAAATTAATGTTGTTATCTTTGTTACGTTACGATTGTTATTACTATTATTGTTAATATCGTTATTATTGTTTTTTTTATTATCATTATTATCGTTCTTATGCTACTATTATTATAATTTTATCGTTATTAACATTATTATAGTTATTATCGTTATTCTCGTTATCGTCATTACAGTTATTATCGTCAATATTGTTATGATTATTATAGTTATTATTATTATTATTATTATGGTTATTATCTTTATTATCTTTAATAATGATATTATTGTTATTGTTACTTGTATTATTAACGTTATTATATTTATTTTCGTTATTAATATTATTATTATTATTATCGTTATTATCGCTATTATTAATGTTATTATTATTGTTATTATCTTTATTATCGCTATTATAGTTATTATTATTTTTATTATACATATCGTTATTTTTATTATACATATCAATATTTATCTTATTATTATAATTGATGTTATCGTTATTATCCTTAATATCGATATTAATATTATTATAATTAACTTCCATACCATTACCGTCGTTATTATTGCTATTATTACGATTGTTATTATTGTAATTATTATTACCCGTTATTACCGTTCTTATCGTCATCATTTTTATAGTTATTATTTTTATTATTGTTATAGTTATTATCACTATTTTCGTTATTTTCGTTGTTATTGTTATTATTATTATCGTTATAATCATTATTATCGTAATTAATGTTATTATTATAATCGTTATTATCGTTATTATGGTTATAATCATTAGTATTATTATCGTTTGTATTATGATTATCGTTATTATAGTTATTATTATAATAATTATTATCGTTACTCTCATTATCATTATAATAAATATAATCGTTAATTTTGTAAATATTATTATTGTTATTATCCTTATTATTGTTATTATTATTATTATTATTATTGTTAATATTATAATTATTATCGTTATTATCTTTATTGATTTTATTATTATTATCGTAATTATCGTTAATAGCGTTATAAGCAATATTATTATTGTTATTATTTTTATCGTTATTATCAAAATTATTGTTACTATTATTATCGTTTTTGAAGTTAATAACGTCATTATCATTATTATTCCTAGTATTATTATTGTCATTATCGTTATTATCTTTATTAACGTTATTATTGCTATTATCGTTATTATTGATATTATAGCTATTATTACTATTAATATTACCGTTATTATCGTTACTATCGTTATTATGATTATCGTTATTATCGTTATTATCGGAATTATCGTTAATATCGTTATTATCTTTATTAATATTAATATTATAAGCTTTATAATCGTCATTATCTTTATTATTATTATTAATATTGTCATTATTTTCGTAAATAATATTATCGTTATCATTATTATCGTTATTATTGTTTTTATCACTACTATTATTATCGTTATTATCGATATTATTTTTAATATCGTTATTAATATTATTATTATTATCGTCATTATCAATATTATCGGTATTATTATAATCGATAATATCGCTATTATTGTAATTATTGTTATCGTTATTATCTTTACTTTCGTTATTATTATTATTATTATTATTATTTTTATTATCGTTATGAATGTTACAATTTGTTATTAATACTTTCGTTAATATCGTTATTATTGTTCATTTTATTATCGTTATTATCGTTATTATTGCTATTATTAATATAATTATTATCGTTATTATCATTATTATTGTTATTATCATTATTATCGTTATTATCGTTATAATCATTATTATTATTACTCTTATAAACATCGTTATCATTATGGTTGTTTCTAACGATAATATTATTATTATTATTATCGTAAATATTATTAATATTAACGATATTATCAGTATTATCGTTATTATAATTATCGTTAAAATTGATTTAATGTCTATTATTGTTATTACTGTTTTAATTACTAATATTATTGACGTTATTATCGTTATAATACTTATTATTTTTAATATTGTTATTATTACTTTTAGTATTATCGTTATTACCGATATAATCGTTATTATTGTCATTATTATTAATATTATTATCGTTCTTATCATTTTAATCGTAATTATCGTTAGTATTGTTATTAATATTATCGTTATTAACGATAGTATCAATGTTATATATATTATTCTTAGAATGATTATCTTTATTGTCGTTATTATCCTTATTAGTATTATCGCAATTATCGTTATTATCGTTATTATCGTTATTATCGTTATTATTGCTATTTCTATTATTATTTTTATTATCTTAATTATCGATATTATCGTTAATATTATTATCGTTATTATTGTGATTATTACTGTTATTATTATATTTATTTACGTTATTAACGTATTTATCGTTATTAATATTATTGTCATTCTCGTAACTATCGTTAATATAGTTATTATTATTATTATCAACTTCATTATCGTTATTATTGTTATCGTTATAATCGTTATATAGTTATTATCTATATTATCGTTATTGTTCTTATTATTATTAACGATATTATCACTAATATTTTTATTAGTATTATAGATATTATCGTTACTATCAGTATTATTACTATTGTTATTATCGACATTATCGTAATTATGGTTACTATTATTATTATTATTGTTATAATTATTATTGTTTTTATTATCGTTAATATCATTCATATGATTATTATTATTAACGTCATTATTATTATTATCGTTGAAAATGTTATTATCATTATTAATGTTATTATTACTATCACTATTAACGTTAAAATCGTAATTATCATTAATGTCGTTATTATTCTTCTTATTATTATTCGTTATTATCGTTATTATTGTTATTGTAATTATTATTAGTATAGTTATTATCATTATTATTATTTTTATTATCCTTATTATTGTTATTATTATTATCGTTGACATCGTTATTATCTATATTTGCGTTGCTATTATTATTAATTTTATCGTTCTTGTCGTTGGTATTGTTATCAATGTAATTAATACATTCTGTATTATCGTTATTATCGTTCCTATTCTTCTCGTTATTATTGTTATTATCTTTATTATTGTTATTATTATTATTATTATTATTATTATTATTGTTATTATCATTTTATCCTTATGATCCTTAGTAATGTAATTATCTTGATTATTTATTATTAAGATTATAGTTGTTATCATTATCATCCTTATTTTCGTTATTATTAATTTTAATATTATTGTTATTATCGTTGTCATCGTTGTTAGTATTATCGTTATTATAGTTATTATCCTTAATACTGTTATTACTATTATTATTATTATTATTATCGTTATTAATTTTATTATTATTATCAATATTATCGTTATTATTGTAATTATTGTTATTATTGTAATTATTACTAATGTTATTATCGTTATTTCGTTATTATCGTCATTATTGTTTTTTATTGTAATTATTGCTTCTATTATTATCGTTATTATTGTTATTATTTTTATTATCATTATTATCGTTATTATCATTATAATCGTTATTATCGTTATTATTATTATTATTATATTTAATATCGTTATGATCTTTACTATTTCTATTATTATTATTTTGTTTCCTTTGTTATCGTTATTATAATTATTATCGTAATTTTCGTTAATATCGTTATAACCTTTGTTATTTTTATTATTATTTTCGTTATTATCATTATTATCGTTATTATTATTATCGAAACATCTTTATTATCGTTATTATTATTATTATTATTATCGTAATTATCATTATTATCTTTATTATGGGTATTATTATTATTACTATTGTCGTTATTATATTAATAAATGTTATTATTGTTATCATTAATATCCTTACTATGGATTTTGTTGTTATTATAATAATCGATATTATCGTTTTTTGCGTTATTATTGTTATTTTTATTATCGTTATTACCGTTAATAACGTTATTAACATTATTATTACTATAATTATTATTGTTACTATCTTCATTAAGCTTATTATAATTAATGTCGATATTATTGTTATTATTGCTATTATTATTATCCTTACTTTCGTTAATATCGTTATTATCGTTATTATTATTATTATTATCATTATTACCGTTATTAACCTTATTATCGTTATTATTGTTATTATTGTTATCGTTGCCATCGTTTTTACCACTATTATCGTTATTATTACTATTATTGTTATTATTGATGTTATCGCTATTATTGTTATTATTATTATCGTTATTAACGTTATGATCTTTATAATTGTTCTCATTATTATAGTTATTAACGTTATTATTGTAATTGTTATTTTCAATATTAATGTTATTATCATTATTATCGTTTTTGTCGTGAATATCGTTATTACCTTATTATTATTTTTATTATTAACGTCATTATCGTCATTATTGAAACTATCGGCAATATTATTATTACTGTAATCGTTATTATCGTATCATTATTATCGGCCTTATTGTTATTATCATTTTATCGTTAATATCGTTATTATCGCTTTATTTGATATCGTTATTATCGTTGCTATCGTTAGAACCCTTTTTTTCGTTATTATTATTATTATCGCCTTTATAGTTTTTATCGTTATTATTATTATTATTATTATCGTTATTATCCTTATTATCGTTATTTTTGTTAGTATCGATATTATTATTATTACTATTATCGTTATTATTGTTAATATTATTAACGTTATTATAGTTTTTTTTGTTATTATTGTCATTATAATTACTATTATTATCGATATTATCGTTAATTTTGTTCTTATTATTATCTATTTTATCGTTATGTAATTATTATTTTTATCCATAATATCGTTATTATCAGTATTACAATTATTATCTTTACTACAATTAATATTCTTATTATTATTACGCGTTATTATCATTATTATCGTCATTATTATAGTTACTATTATCGTTATTAGCGTTATTACCATTAATATTATTATTACATTTGTTGTCATTATCGTTATTATTATTATCGTGATTATCGTTATTATCGTTAATTTTGTTCTTATCGATTTTATCATTAATTATTGATTTTGCCGTTATTGTGGTTATTACCGTTATTTTCGTAATTCATCTAATTAACGATATTATTATTATTATTATCTTTATTATCGATTATATTGTTATAATTATTAACGATGTTTTCGTTTTTATCCTTATTATCGCTATTATTATTATTATTAATGCCGTTATTTTCGATATAATTATTTCCATTAATATCATTATTGTCGTTATTATTATTTTAATTATTGTCTCTATTATCTTTATTATCGTTTTTTCCAATATTATCTTTATAATTGTAATTATTATTATCGTTATTGTCGTTTTTATCGTTCTTAACTTGAATGTTATTATCCCTATTATCGTTATTACGTTTAATTTAACTACTATTAATATCGTTTTCAACTATATTATCGCTATTTTCATTAATATTATTATTATTATTATCGTCGTAATAGTTATTATCTTTACTATTGTTATTATTAATATTGTTAGTGTTATTATTATTATTATCGTTAATATCGTTATTTTCGTTATTATAAATATTGTTGTTATCCCTATTATCGTTAATATCGTTATTATGGTTATTATCTTTATTATAGTTATTATTATTATTATTATTATTATTATTATTAACGTTAATATTGCCTTATTGTTATTGTTATTATTAATGTTATGTTTATTATCGTTTTTATTGTGATTATTATTGTTATAACTAAAGTTATTATCGTTAATATTGTTATCGTTAATATCGTTATTAGAGTTATTTTTGCTAATGTTGTTATTATTACTACTATTATTATCTTTATTATCGTTCTTATAGTTCTTATTATTATTCTTTTTTGTTATTACCATTATAATTGTTATTATTGTTATTATAATTATCGTTCTTATCCTTACTATCCTTATTTTAGTGATAAACTTTTCATAATAATCGTTATAATCATTGTCATTGATATTATTGTTAATATTATTATCGTTATTATCGTTATAATTGTTATTATTATTATCGTAATTATCGTTATTGTCGATATTATTGTTAATTGTTTTATTATTATTATTGCTATTATCGTTATTATTGTTATTATTATTATCGTTATTATTATTAGTATCGTTATTATCTTTAATATAGCTATTATTAATATCGAAATTAACGTTACTTTCGTTATTATTGATATCGTTTATATAGATATCATTATTATTATTGATATTATCGTTATTATTGTTGTTATCGTTACTATCGTTATTATTATTCTTATAGCTTTTATCGTTATTTTCGGTAATATCGTTATTATCTTTATTAATATTATTTTTATTGCCGTTATATCGTTATTATCGTTATTACTATTACTACTATTGTCGTACTTATCGTCAATACCATATCGTTATTATTTTTATTATAATTATAAATGACGTTATTATTATTATTATTATCGTTATTATCGTTATTATCGTTATTATTGTTATTATTGTTATTATTGTTATTACTGTTATTATTATTATTATTATTATTATCGACGTTATCGTCATTATCGTAATTATTATTATCGTTAATAATGTCATTATCCTTATTACTATTAATATTATTATTATTATTATTATTATTATTATTATTATTGTCGTTATTATCGTTATTATTGTAATTACTGTTATTATTATTATTCATATTATTGTCGATATTATCGTTATTATCGTCGTTATGGTTATTATCGTTATTATAGATATTATCGATATTATTTTTATTATTATTATCGATTGCTCCGCTATTAAACTAACTTTCGTTATTATTATTAATATTATTAATGTTATTATCGTTGTTATCGTTATTATTGTTATTACTATTTTCTTTAATATCGTTATTATTACTATTTTTGTTACCGTTATTCCCGATATTATTGTTATTATCATTATTGTCGTTGTTATCATTTTTATCTTTATTATTATAAGCGCTATACTCTTTATTATCCTTATTATTATTATTGCTATTATCGTTATTATCGTTATTATTGTTATTAATGTTATAAATTTTATTATTATTTTTATCGATATTATCGTTATTATCCTTATTATTATTATCGATAATATCCTTATTATAGTTATTATGAATAATATAATTATCGTTATTATCGGTAATAATCTTATTATCGCTCTTATTGTTGTTATTGTTATTATTGCTACTATTATTTTCGTTATTATCGATGTTTTCAGTTTTACTGTTATTTTTATAAATATTAATATCGTTATTAGCATTATAATTATTATTATCGTTATTATTGTTATTGTTATTATCCTTATTTTCGTAAATATCGTTATTATTTTAATTATTACTATTATTATTATTGTTATTATTGTTATTATCGGTATTATCATTGTTAACGTTATTATCGTTATTATTGTTATTATTACTGTCATTATTATCGTTAATATCGTTGTTATCTTTATTATTATTATTATTATGGTTATTATCGTTATTATTTTTATTACTGTTATTATTACTACTACTATTACCGTTGTAATCGTTATTATAGTTAATATTCGTTATATTGTTATTACTGCTTCTATTATTATCATTATTATCGCTATTATCGTTCTTATTGTTATTATTATTACTGCTTTTATTATTATTATCGTTATTATTGTCATTATTAATCTTATTATTATCGTTATTATTACTATCATTTTTATCGTTAATATTATTATCGTTAATATCTTTATTATCGTTATTGTTGTTATTATTATTATTATTATTATCATTATTATAGTTACTGTTGTTATTACTATTATCGATATTGTCGTTATTACCGTTAGTACTATTAACATTGTTATCGTTAATATTATTATAACTGATATTATTGCAAATAATACTACTATTATTATCTTTATTTTCGCTCATATCGTTTTTATCGTTTTTATTTATATTATTATTATTATTATTATCGTTATTATCGTTTTTATTATTATTATTATTATTATCGTCATTATCGTTTTTATAGTTATTATTAATATTATTAATATAATCATTATTATTATTATTATTATAATCGTTATTAGATTTATAATCGTTATTATTGTACTTTTTTTATCGTTCTTATAGTGATTATCCTTATTATAGATACTATGATTTGTGTTACTATATCTATTATATATGCTATTGTTATGATTGTTATTATTATTAACGTCATTATCACAATTATCATTATTATTGCTACTATTATTATTTTTACTTTCGATACTATTGTTAATATTATTCACATTATAATTATTATTATCAATATTACGTTCTTATCGTTATTATTATTATTACTATTATCTTTATTATTTTTATTATTATTAACGTTATTATAGTTATAATCTTTATTATCGATATTATTATTATTATTAGTATCGTTATTATCTTATATATCGTAATAATTGTTATTCTTATTATCGTAATAATCGTTATTATCGTTATTATTGTTAATATTGTTATTTGCATTGTCGTAATATTTGTTATTGTAATTATTATTACTAAAGTTATTATCATTATCAACATTATTATCGTTAATACCTCTATCTTTATTATTATTATTATTATTATCGATATTACCGTTCTTATCGTCATTATTATTATTACCAGTGTCGTTATTATCATTAGTATTATTATCTTTATTAATATAATTATTTTTATTATTGTTATTATTATTATTATTATCGTTATTATTGCTATTATTGTTATTAGTAATATGGCAATTATTATTATCGCTATTATCATTATTATCGTTATTATAATTTCTTTATTATTGTTATTATCTTTATTAATATTATTATAATAATTTCCATCTTTATTAACATCATTATCATTATTATCGTTATTATCGCTATTAATAATGTTATTATTATTGTTATTATCTTCATTATTGCTATTATCGTTAGTATTATTTTTATTATTTATATCGTTATTATCGTTATTATTGTTATTATCAATATTAATGTTATTAATATTATTGATGTTATCGTTATTATCCTTAATATCGTCATTAATATTATTATAATAATCTTCCATATCGTTCCCCACGTTATTATTGCTATTGTTACTATTTTTATTATTGTAATTATTATTACGCTTTATTAACGTTATTATTGTCATTATTATTATTATTATTATCGTTATTACCGTTATTATTGTCATTAGTGTTATTATTACTATTGTTATTACCGTTTTTATAGTTATTATTGTTATTATTATCATAGTTATTATAATTATTGTCGTTATTATTGATTTCATTGTTATTATTATTATCGTTATAATCGTTATTATCGTTATTAATGTTATTATTATTATCGTTATTATCGTTATTATGATTATAATCATTAGTATTATTATCGTTTGTATTATTATTATCGTTATTATAGTTATTATTATAATAATTATTATCGTTACTATCATTATCTTTATAATCATTATAATCGATAATTGTGTTATTATTATTATTGTTACTATCCTTATTATTGTTATTATTATTAAAATTATTCTTATGATTATAATTAATATCGTTATTTTCTTTATTGATTTTATTATTATTATCGTAATTATCGTTAATAGCGTTATAATCAATATTATTATTATTATTATTATTAACGATATTATCGTCATTATTATTATTATTATTGTCGTTTTTATCGTTATTATCTTTATTATTGTTATTATTATTGTCGTTATTATCGTTTTAATTGTTATTATTATTGTCGTTATTGTCGTTTTTATCGTTATTAACTTGATTATTATTACTCATATTATCGATATTATCTTTATTTTTATAACTATTAATATTGTTATTATCGTAATTATCGCTATTATCGACATTATTCTTATTATTATTATCGTTCTTATCGTTATTATCGTTATAATCGTAATTATTATTATTATTTTTGTCCTCATTATCGTTATTATTATTGTCCATATTTTCGTTATTATCTTTATTAATATTATATCTGTTGTCGTTCTTATAGTTATTATCGTTATATTCGTTAATATCATTATTATTGTTATTATTATTATTATTATTATCGTTATTATCGTTATTATAATTATTATTATTATCATAATTATCGTTATTATCAATATTAATGCTATTATATTTTTATCGTCATTATTATTATTACTGTTATAATTAGTATTATTATTATCGGTATAATAGTTTTATCGTTATTAATGTTTTTATTATTATCGTTATTATCGTTATTATGGTTATTATTATTATTATTATTATCGTTATAATCGATATTGTCATTATTATTAATATTATTCTTATCGCAATTATCGTTATTATCGAAATTTTATTACTATTATTATCGTTAGTTTCGTTATTATATATATTATCGGTATTATTATTATTTTCATCTTATTTAACGTTTTTCTGGTTATTATTATTACCGTTAAATCGTTATTAACATTATTACTTTTATTTATGGCATTATTTCTATTATTATTATCGTCATTATTGTTATTGCTAATATTATTATTATGGATATAATCCTTAATATTATTAACATTATTATCGATATTGTAGTTAATATCGTTATTATTATTATCGCTATTTTCGTTATTATCGTTAATATCATTAATATTATTATTATTATTATTTTTATTATCGTTATAATCGTTATTATTTTTATCATTGTAATTATTTCTATTACTATTATCGTTATTATTGTTGTTGTCGTTGTTATTATTATTATTGTTAATATTACAGTCGTTATTATAATTACTATCGCCATTATTTTTATTATTATTCTCGTCAATATTGATATTATTATTATCAATATTATCTTTATTATCGTTATTAATATTATTAATATTATTGTTGTTATCGTTAATATTTTTAATATCTTTATTATTATTATTATTATTTTTAATATCGTTTTTTTGTTATTATCGTTATTATCGTTATTATCTTTACAAACGTTATTATATTTATTATTATTACCTTTATTATAATTATTATTGTTACTTTCAGTATCGTAATTATCCATATTATTGCTATTATTATTATCGTTATTAATGTTATTATCTTTATTATTATTAATACTATTTTCGATATTAATGTTATTATTAGTATCGTTATTATTGTTATTATTAATATTATTCTCTTCGTCGTTATCAATATTATTATTATCGTAATTATCGTTATTAGCGTTATTATTGTTATTACTATTATTATTTATTTCATTATTATCATTATTATTGCTATTATTATTATAGTTGTCATCTTTATTATCTTTGCTTTCGTTATTATTATCATTATTAATGTTATTAACGTTAATATCGTTATTATCATTATTCTCGTTATTTTCGATATGTTTGTTATGATAATTATCGTCATTAACGTTAAATCAATGTCATTTATGTCATTCTTATTATTATCACCGTTATTATCGTTATTACCGCCGTTATTATTATTATTTTTATCGTTATTAACGATATTATTATAATAGTTATAATCGTTATTATCCTTATTATTGTTATAACTATTAATATTATGACTAAATATTGTTATTAATATTATAGATATTATCGTTATTATCGTTATATTTATTATCGTTAAAATCGTTTTTATGGCTATTATTGTTATTACTTTCATTATTACTACAATTATTGTAGTTATTATCGTTATTATACCTATTATTTTTAATATTGTTATTATTAGTTTTATTATTATCGTTATATCGTAATAATCGTTATTTTTGTTATTATTATTAATATTAATATCGTTCTTCGCATTATAAACGTCATTATCATTATTATTGTTATTAGCATTATCGTTATTAACGTTATTATCAATGTTATATATATTATTCTAAGAATTATTATCTTTATTATCGTTATTATCGTTATTAGTATCATCGCTATTATCGTTAATATCGTTATTATCGTTATTATTGCTATTACTATTATTATTTTTATTATCGTTATTATCGATATTATTGTTAATATTGTTATCTTTATTATTATTTATTTTATTATCGTTATTATCGTAATTATCGTTAATATTTTTATCGTCATTATTATTATTATTATTATTTTTATTGTTATTTACGTTATTAACGTTATCATCGTTATTAATATTATCGTAATTCTCGTAATTATCGTTATTATCGTTATTATTATTATTATTATCGTCATTATCGTTATTAATACTTTCGTTATTATCGATATAATCGTTATTATGGTTTCTATTATTATTATTATTATTGTTATAATTATTATTGTTTTTATTATCGTTAATATCTCTAATCTAATTATTATTATTAACGTCATTATTATTATTATCCTTGATATTGTTATTATCGTTATTAATATTATTATTACTATCGTTATTAACGTTAAAATCGTTATTATTGCTATTATTATTATCGTTATTATCATTATTATCGTTATTATTCTTTTTATTATTATTGTTAAAAACGTTATTATCCGACTAGTCGAGCGTAAGCTATGCAATTTACTCTCGAACCACTGCGACCTTCGTTACTGAAAATATTCTGACCTGTAGAGGAAAAGTTATGCAAAATCCTCTTAAACTAATGCGTCTGTCAGACTTGAAGATAATCCGACAGGTCTGGGAAAGTTATGCGGGGGACACTTGAACAATTGCGACTGTCGTGGTTGGAAATATTCCGACTTCTCGAGGAAAGTTATGCGAGTGACTATACCAACATTGCGAAAGTCGGACTTGGATATATTCTGTCTAGTCCAGAATGTTGTTCGACTGTCACTCGAACAAGTGCGACTGTAGTACTTAGAATCATTACGATCAGTAGAGGGAACGTTATGCGGGTACCTCCCAAACCTTTGCGACAATCAGACCTAGAAAAATTTCGTCTTGTCGATCGAAACTTTTGCGTGCGCCGCACGCTACAATGCTACTATTGCACTAGGAAATATTCCGACTATTCGAATGAAAGACATGCGAGTGAATTTTGAACTAATACATCTCTCGGATATAGAAATATTCGGATTATACGATGGAATGTTATGTGAGTGCATTTCAATCCAATGTGACTATCGATGTTTGAAATATTTCGACAACTGAAGGGAAAGTTACGTGAGTGTCTCTCGAATCATGCGATTGTCGCACTTGGTAATATTCCCACTAAACGAGGGAAAGTTATACGAGAGTTACTCGAACAAATGCAGCTGTCAGTCTTGTAAACAATACGAATAATCAAGCGAAAGTTAGGCGATTGTCTTTCGAAGCAATGCGAATTACGTACTTGGAAATATTCCGTCTAATGCGACTCTCGCATCTACAAATATTCTGACTAGTGGAGGATAGGAAGTGTGAGTGCCTCTCCAATCAATGCGACTATAGGACTTAGGATTATTCAAACTAGTCGAGCAAAGATATGGGGTAGTCTCACGAACAAACGCGACAATAGGACTTGGAAATTTTCCGACTGGTCGAGGGAAAGTTATGCGAGTGCCTCTCGAACCGTTGCGACTGTCGGGACAAGTTATATTCCTCATTGTCTAAAGAAAATTATGCGATTGACTTGCGAATCAACGTTACTATTGGTCTTGGTAATATTCTCACTATTCAACGGAAAATTATACAAGTGGATTTCCTAACAACGCGTCGGATTTAAGAATATTCCGTCTATTCGCGGGAATGTTACGCTAGTGCCAGTCGAACAAATGCTACTATCGCACTTGGAAATATTCCGACTAGTCGAGGAATAGTTATGCGGGTTACTTATGAGCCCACTGGGACTGTCGGACTAGCTAATAGTTCGACTAGTCGAGGAAATGTAATGGGAATGCCTCTCGAACTAATGCGTCAATAGGACTGCCACACGAAAGAAAGCGTCTAACGGTCTTGGTAGAACATCGAAGAGTCGAAGGCAACTTATGCGAGCGATCTATGAACCAATTCGACTATTGGTCTTGGAAATTTACCGACATAACGAAAGAAAACTATGCTATTGCCTCACAAAACAAAGCGGCTGGAGAATGGAAATATTCCGACTAATCGATGGATAATTATGGGAGTAACTTGTGAACCAAAACGAAGGGAGGACGTGAAAATATCCCGACTAGTCGAGGGAAAGTTGTGCGATTACCTCTAGAACCAATGATGATATCGGACTTGGAAATACTCCTACTAGGCAGTTGATAGTTATGCGAGTGCCTTTCGAACTAATACTGCTGCCGGTTTAGGAAATACCAATCGAGGGAAAGTTATTCGAGTAACTGTAAACAACGCGTTTGATGGTTTTGCAAATATTCCGAGGAGTCGAGGATAAGTTATGAGCGAGCATTTCGATCCAATGTGGCAGTCAGATTTGAAAGCAAAGTGGATTGGACTAGTAGTGGAGGGAATGTTATGCGAGTGACACTGGAAAGCAAAATGGCCATCGGACTAGGAAATATTTGGAGAATTCGACGGAAATTTATGCGAGTCTCGTGTAAACTAATGCGACTGCCGGATTTGGAAATATTCCGACTATTCGAAGGAAAGCTATGCAGATTCCTCTGGAACCAATTCGACATTTGAACTCGGAAAAATTCCGATTAGTCGAGTGAAAGGTTTACGTGTGCTACACTAACTAATGCGACTGTCGCACTTGAAAATATTCTGACTAGTGAAGGGATAGTTATACGAATGCCTCTTGATTCAATGCGACTGTCGGATCTAGCACTATAAATACTAATCGAGGGCAAGATATGAGAGTGCCATTCGAAACAATGCGACTATCAAACTTAGAAATATTCCGACTGGTCGAGAGAATATTATAAAAGTGCCACTTAAAACAATGCAACTGTCAGTCTTGGAAATATTCCGACTAGTCGTGGGAAAGTTTAGCGAGTACTTCTCGAACATATGTGACTTTCATAATTAGAAATATTTCGGCTGTTCGACAGAAAGTTATGCAAGTTCCTTTGGAACTAAAGTGGCTGTGGTACCTATAAATATTACGACTAGTCAAGAGAAAAATATGAGAGATCCTAACGCAACATTGCTAATGTCGATCTTAGATATAATACGAATAGACGGGAGAAAGTTATACGAGTGCTACTCGAACGAATACAACTATCGGACTTTGAAATATTCCGACTAGTCGACAGAAAGTTTTGCTGGTACCACTGGAACCTATGCGGTTTTCGTAATTGGAAATAACCCGTCTAGCCGGGAGAAAGTTTTGCGAGTACCTCTCGAATTTATGCGACATTCGGAATTGGAAGTATCCCTACTATCCAATTGAAAGTTATGCGAGTATCTTTAGAACCAAATCGACTGACGTACATTAGATATTACGACTAGTCAAGATAAAATTTTGAGAGTGTCAATCGCACCACTGCGATTGTTGGTTTTGAAATATTCCGACTATACGAGAGGATGCTATACGAGTGCATCCGGAATCAATGTGACTGTCGATCCTAGAAATATTCCATCTGGGCGAGAAAATGTCAAGAGATACTTTTACGTCTCACAAGCTATGTACTTTAATAGAGCTAACTCCAAAGTAAGTATGCTATTCCGACCCTTGCGGGTGATTTGTGTCCTTTTCGGCCCTTACCAGCCTGGGCAATTCAATTGGCTCGGGATTGGAACCGAACAGAGTGTCGAATCGATATTTCAAATGCTCACATACTTCTTGGGAAGACAATCCAAGCTGATGGTGGAGCCTTATTTCCAGATATTTGGGGGTCCTAGGATACAAAATCGGAAGGTCCAGTAGGGGCACCCACCTTCTAAAGAGCTGCAGGAGAATCAGGTGGAATGCGGGAAAATTTTCTTTCTCTTCCTCAATTAATTCCGCACCCAATGTATCGTTATAAATTTCGGTTTCGTGGTAAAGTTCCTTAACAGACGACGTAGTTGATATTTTCTGCCACAGCGACGTACCTTCGGCATTAGGAGGGCAAGTCTTTGGAAGAGGTGTTTGATTGGAAGTAGGAGAGAAAGAGAAAAGTGTCGTCTGTGCGGAGCGTCCTAACCGAAACGACAATTTTATAGGAGGATACTCGTGCGGTTCGTCCTCACCGAGCAATAAGGATGGATGAATGTATGGATATAAAGAAATCACGCACTGGTTAAAAATAACAATTTTAATGATGTATTAAATGTTTCACTAAAGTACACTGAATAATTACACATTTGGATGATATTCCGCACGCGAATGCGGTTATTTTATAGTTAAAAAATTTAATTTTAATTTCAATTGAAGGGTTCTAACTTATTTAATTGACAAAGATAAATTATAGTGTAAAATTCTAAGTTGGATAATGACTGCTTAAGGCTCAAGTCTAGGAGCTTGCGACTTATTGAGTAAGGCTGCGAGCGATGACTGACTGACGACACTCTTTGTTTCTCCTAGGGCAAGTCCGGTTGACGTCACTGCGCATGTGTGCCGCTCGCGCCTGCCGCCTAAGTGCGGTAATGGTGGGATGCGCCGCTCGAGCTTGCCGCCGAAGTACGGTAGTGGTAGAGCAGAGCAATGCAAGCGTTCCTTTATTACCTCTTCCAAGTATTGCGTTCTCTCTGTGCTTATCACCGGAATTCTCGGAACTCTTAGTCCCTGGAATGTTGTTATTAGCAGGTGTGGTTCCGAAAATGATGTCGATATCGTTGCTCTAAATTCTTGGAACGCAGGATATTAAAATCCATATCACCGGATGTCGTCTCGCCATAATCGATATGTATATCTTGCAATTATTTATTACATTTATTTAAAGAAATTTCTCGCAGTAATTTCCCAAGGTTGTTGAACATTAATTCATTAGGGTAATTGTTTATTTTATTACAGGGTTGCATGTATATGTGTATATTTTTTTTACATAGGTCCCGATTTGTTAGCTAATTATTATTATTCTTTTAAGTGTTTTTATGTATTATTAATAAGAAGGTGCTAGTAGTAACATATATTTATAAGGTATCTTAGTTAATATTGCTAGTGGTAAAATTATCGATATTTTGAATATTTAGTCTAGAAATGAGCTACATGAATTTTGAAGGTTGATCCCCTTTACTTAAGATAGCTATTGTATTAATCTTTCATTTATACTATAGTTCACATATGTTATTCCCCTTTTTTTTTATTATTATTTACACACGTCGCTTCTCGCGAGATGTAACAATACCCACTAGATTCAGTGCAACTCACGGACTTGGAAATATTCCGACCTGAGTGAAAGATATTCGAGTGCGCCTTTATCCAATTCGGTTGTCATAATTGGAAATATCACATAAAATTGAGGAGTGATAAGCGAGTGCCTCCGAAATGAATACGGCTTTCGGACTTGGAAATATTCCAACTAGTTGATAGAGAGTTTATACGAGTGACATTCTAACCACCGCGACTGCCCATCATGTAAATATCCCGCCTAGTCCAGGGAAATATATAAGTGTGCTTCTCAAAAAATATGGCTCTAAGTCATGTAAATGATGCAACTAGTCGGGGTAAAGTTAAACGAATGCCTCTTGATCCAATGCTGCTGTCACACTTGAAAATTACCCAACTATTGGTGGGAATAATACGCTACTACCTCTTGAAACAATGCGGCTGTCGTGCTTGGTATCATTCCGACTAGTCTATGGAACATTATGAGAATGCCACGCGCCCAACTACGACTGTGGGACTTGGATATGACCCTCTTAATCGATAGATAGTTATGCGAGTGCCTCTCGAAACAATTTGCCTGTCACAATTGGAAGTATTCTATCTATTCGATAGAAAGTTACGTGACTGGATAACGAAACACTACGGTTGTTGGAACAAGAAATATTCTGCCTGTTCAAAGGAAGCTCATGAGAGTTCTACTCAAACTAAAGCCAATTAAACTAAAGCCACTCAGACTAAAAGGAATTGGAAAGATACCTACAATTCGGGGGAGAGTTAGGCGAATTATATGTAAACCAATGCGCCTGTCGGACATGGAAAAAATCCTCCGAGTCGACGGAAACTTATGTGATTGCCTCTCCAAACAATGCGACTGACGGAAATGGAAATATTCCGATAATTCTTGGGAGAATTATGCGAGTGATTTTGATTCAATGTGACTGTCGAACATGGAAATATTCCAAATTCTTAGGGGATAGTTATGCCGTGCCTATCAAACCAATTTGCAAATATCCCGAAATTGGAAATATCCCGACCAGTATGGTGAGAACTATGCGAGAGACTTGGAATCAATGGGGCTGTCGGGTTTGAAACAAAGTCTTGATCTATGGAAAGTTATGCGACTACCCCATATATATAACCGACTGTCGGACTTGCAAAAATCCTGATTACAAGAGAGAAAGTTATGAAAGTGACTTTTAATCCAATCCGAATTACGAGCTTGGAAATTTTACTACTGGACGAGGGAAAGTTTTGCGGGTTACCTTTGATCCCATCCGAATGACGAGCTTGGATAAATTACTACTATTCGAGGGAAAGTTAGGTGAGTTCTTCTCGAAGCAATGCGACTTCATGGCTTGGAAGAATTCCGACTAGACGAGAGAAAGCTATGCGAGTGCCTCTGAAACCAATGCGAATGCCAGACTTGGAAATATTACAACTAGTCGGGGGAATGTTACGCTTGCGCCTCACAAATCAATTCTGATACAGGACTTGCAAATATTCCAAATAGACGAGGGAATGTTATGCAAGAGCCACTAGATCCAATGCGTCTGTCGGTCTTGGAAACTTTCCGACTAGTGGAGGGAAAGTTATGCGAGTCACTTTATAACCAAAGCGACTGTCGGAATTGAAATACTCCGAGTGTCGAGGAAAAGTTAAGTGAGTGCCTGTCGGACCAATTCGACTGTCGAACTTGGAAATACTTCAGCTTGACGAGGGAGCAATGTGAGTGAAATATGAACCAATGCGACCGTCGGGCATGAAATTATTCCGTATAGGCGAGGTTATGTTATGCGACTTCCACTCTAAACAAAGCGACTGTCGGACTTGGTAATATTCGGAACAGACGAGAGAAAGTTATGCGGGTGTCTACCGAAACAATGCGGCCGTCAGACTTCGAAATATTCCGAATAGTCAAGGCATAGTAATGCGTGTGCCTATTGAACCAATTCGGCCGTCGTTCATAACAATATTCCTAGTTGTTGGAAAATTATGCGAGTAACTATCGAACCGGTACGGCATTCTAACTTGGAAATTTCCAGCGTTTTTAACGAGGTTATGCATATAACTTGTGAACCAATGCGGCAGTCTGACTTGGAAATAACTGGTCAGTGGAATGTTATGCGAGTAACTCTGGATCCTATGCAACTATCGGAATTGGAAATATTCCTACAAGTCGACGGAACGTTTTGCGAGAGACTCTCGAACTAATGCGTCTGACGAACTTGGAAATTCTCCGACTAGTCGAGTGAAAAATATGCAGGTGACTCCCGACCAATTGTGAGAGTCTTAATTGGAAATAATCCGAAAATTCAGGAGAAAGAAATGCGATTTCCTCTGAAACCAATGGACTTGGATATATTCCGACTTGTTAGGGTAAGTTATGCAAGTGACTCTGGTATCAATGAGGTTGTCGGACTTCGAAATATTAGGACTAGTCAAGGAAATGTTATGCGAATGATTTGTGTTACAATGCGATTGACAGACTTGGAAATATTCGGATTGGTTGAAGGAAATTTATGGGAGTGCCACTCAAAGCAATGTGGCTATCACATTTGGAAATTGTCTGAATAGTCGAGATATAGTTATGCGAGTGCATTTCGGACCAATGTGGCTGGTGAAATAAAAAATATTCCGAATTGTCGAGTGTATGTTATGCGAAAGCCTCTCGAACAAATGCAGCTGTCGGACATTGAAATATTCCTACTAGTCGGGGTAAAGATATACGAGTGTCTCTCGACTCAATGCGGCATTCGGGCTTGGAATTATTACGATTAGATAAGGGAGAGTTATGCGAGTGGGTCTCAATCCCATGCGGCTGCCAGATATCGAGATATAACGACTAGTGGAGGGAACGTTATTCGGGTGCGTCTCAAAAAATTGCGGCTTTCTGGTTCTTAACCCTCCCGACTAGTCGAAAGAAATTTAAGCGAGTGCTTCTCGAACCAATGTGGGTGTCGGACTTAGAAATAATCTGACTATTCGAAGGATATATAAGTGAGTGCATTTCGAACCAATGCGGCTGTCAAAGTAAGGAATATTCCGACTAGTAGAATGAATGTTATGCGAGTGCCCCTCGATCAAATACGGCTGGCGGACTTTGAAAAATTCCAACCAGTCGGGGTAAAGTTATGCGAGAGCCACTCTAACCAAAGCGACAGTCGGACTTGGATGTATTCCGAAAATTCGATGTAGATTTATGCGAGTGGCTTGGAAATCAATGCAACTGTCGGACTTAAATATATTGCAACTAGTCAAGGGAAATTTACGCGAGTGTTTCTCATATCAATACGGCTGAAGGACTTGGAAAAATACCGACTAGTCGAGAGTAGTTTATGCGAGAGACTCTGGAACATAAGCGGCTGCCGAACTTGGAAATATATCGACAGTTCGTGGGAAAGCTATACGAGTGCTTCTCGAAACATTAAGACTGTCGGACTTGAAAATATTACGACTCATAGAGGATAATTTATGCGGGTGCCTCCCGGACGAATACGATTGTGCGACTTGGAATATTCCAACAAGACGAGGTAAATTTGTGCGAGTCCCACTCGAACCAATGCTGCTGTCGGACCTATTAATATTCCGACTGGTCCAAAGAATGATATAAGAGTGCTAGTCGAACCAAAGCAACTATCGAACTTGAAAAATTCGGGCTAGTACAGGGATAGTTACACGAGTGCATCTCGAATGAATATGATTGTCGGTCCTAGAAACATTCCCAATATTCGTGGCAAATTTAAAGGAGTGCCAATCGAACAAATGCGGCTATCGGAATTGGAAATATTCCGACTAGTCAAGAGATAGTTATACGAGTGTCTATCGATAGAATGCGATATTCGAACTTGGAAAAACCCGATTAGTTCAGGGAAAGATATGAGTAAGCTACTCGATCCAATTTGACTGTCGGATTTAGACACTTTCTTACAATTCTTTCAGGAAGCGTGATGAGAGTGGCCCTCGAACAAATGTGACTTCCGTACTTGGAAATACTCCGAATAGTCGAGGGAAATTTATGCGAGTGCTTCTCAAACTAAAGCAACAGTCGGACAAAGAAATATTCCGAATGGTCGAGGAAAATTTATGCGAGTGGCTTGAGAACCAATGCGAGTGTCGGATTTGAAAATATTCCGACTTGGCGATGAATAATTATGCGATTTCCTCTCGATCCAATCGGAGTTTCGGACCAGGAAACAATCCCTCTATTTTACTATTAATATTAACGTTATTAAAATTATTTTCGTTATTATCGTTATTATCGTTATTATGGTTATTATCATTATTATACTTATAATCGTAATTATCGTTATTTTTGTTATTATTATTATTATTATTATTATTATTATAGTTATTATCTTTTTAATTCTTATTATTATAATTACTGTGTTTATCGTTATTATTGTCATTAATATGGTTATTATCGTTAATATCATTATTATCGTAGCAATCGTTGATCTTATAATTATCGTTATTATCATAATAATTATTATAATCGTTATTATCGCTATAACCTTTATTATTGTGATTTTCGTTGTTATTGATATTATTATTATCGTTATTATCGTTATTATTATTATAATTATTATGACTCTTATTATTATCATTATCGATATTATTATTGTTATTATCACAGAAATCCTTACTTGTCGAAAGAGACGAATAAAGGGGACTGTGTAAATGTTGTGTGAATGTCATTGTACGGTTTTTCCTTTCTTTGTTCTTCTGTCATATCTTTTTCTATCCTTTCTATCCCTCTCAAGCTTCCTTCCCAACCTTTCCTTTCCTTTGGGGTGCTGGCCACAATTAAATTCTCATCACGGATAATACAGCGAAAGGCAAGATAGAGCGTGGATGGTACACCCACGCCTCGGTGGTGTCAGGTGGTTGTGGGGCAGGCAACCTGCCGTCGTCAACCAGCAACTGCCTGGAGCTTGGCGTAGGAAATCTGGCTCCAGCTCTGGATAATGCATCAGGAAGAGCACCACAGGTAGGCGAACTGGCTTGCGGTGTGTCTAAAGCGGCAGGATGGGTATGATGTGAAGAAAGCCTCTTGGAAGAGTGGCAATGGGCTGCCAGGGCCTTTGGGATTATGCGACTCTCCGGCTTGATGTCACATATCCAGCCTGCGAAGGGGACACAACAAGTTCGAGAGATAGAGAAATTCGCTCTATCGAAACTCCACCTAGCCAATATGAGTGCAGCTATTACTAGACAGCCGAACATAAACATTGCGACATAGCAAGGAATCCCAGAACTACAGAAGATCATTGACAACCGCGAGATGGTGTATAAATCTTGAACAAAGATCAATAAGGGAACGTGTACCTTTGTTCGGGTCTCTCAGAGCACATGGGCAAACTCTGTAACAAATTCTGGCGCAGTTAAGGGAGTAGCCACAAGCCCGCCGCATTTGCCTGAAGAAAGCTTCAAAAGACCAAGGCAAGAGGCGAAGACGGCCGAAGGCACCAAGTATACGGAGGTCGTCAAGAAGACGAGAAAGAGGGAAATAACTGTGAAGAAGGCTACAAGACTCCTAACGCAGGAATAAAGAAGCCGAGCATATCAGAGGACCAGCCGAGAAAAAGAACGAAACCGGACCCTAACCTCCTGAAACCTTCGCAAGGTAAAACTAAACAGACATAGTCGGAGTTATTCACCAGAGCCTCAAGACTAGCGCTGCAGAGATAGATCTTAGATCGATCCGACAGACCAGAACGGGAGAGATTCTCCTCGAACTCAAGAAGACCACTACGGAGATTAGGGACTCATTCAGATAATCCCTGAGGAAAGGAGTAAGAGACACGAGAAAAATCACGGAACTGGTCGCCAGAGCTACGCTGGAGATACGGGACAGCGATTGCTGCACATCGGTGGTAGAAGTCGAGAAGGCACTAATGAGGAACCTCCCAGCCTACGCAGAGAAAATCATAGTTAAAATGACGTACTCCAACTCGAGACAGCAACACCTGTCCCACGTCAAAATATAAGAGGAAGCTGCTGCGTAGCTTGTGAAGGCCGGCCGAGTGCTGGTCGGCATTGTCTGTTGCAAAGTTAGGAGAAGAGCAGAAGTAAGACGTTGCTACCGCTGCCTCGACTTTGGCAACCATAGTGCCTCTTGCAAGGCCCCGATCGAAGTAAGTTTTGATATTTCCACGGCGGCAAGGGCACCAGATCAAAGACTGTAAGGACAAATAGCCCACTAACTTTTTGTGCTCCATTAGCGTTTCTGATCCCAGGAAACACCTGGCCGGATCAAGGGCGTGCAATACCTGCTAGGAGGCCCTTGCAACTGCATACAAGAAAAATGGATCAGTGTACTGTACGGTAACGTCAAAAGGAGTAGAACGGCTTACCACCTTCTAACTCTGCACCGATCTGAGAAAAAAGTTTATATTGTTCTAATCAACCAACAGTTCCAGAACAGGGCAGGAGTAGGTTGGTACGCCGACGAAATGGGCACGGCGGCTATCTGGATCCCAGATACCTGACAGATACATGTGTCGGATCATGGAGCCGGTCGCGGTTAAGTTTCGGTGAGACATACCTCGATGACATGTGTCAGCGTATATCTCACCACGAACGATTGGATAGATGACTTCCAGTACAAACTGGTCGACCTGGAAGGCGCGCTGCGGTGAATGCAAGGGGATCTCAATGTGACTGGAGATTTCAATGCCAAATTCTCGAATGGGGGGCTGCCAGGCCGGACTCCAAAGGAAGACGAAAGGAGGTGGTGTCGGGACTGGAGCAAGCAGTGCTCAACACAGGCTCCACCTCAAACTTCCGTAGGCCTGGTTATAGGGAGACGACCCTGGTCGTTTCTCTAGGCAACGAACACCTTGTGGCAAGTTTCGCAGACTGGCGGGTAATCGAAGATTACACTGAGAGCGATCATCAGTATAACCTATTCGACGTACCCGATAGGAGGCCAGTTGTGACAAGTTCATCTCGCCCCCCCAAGTGGAACATCATATAAATTGATCGATATAGGTTGTCTTCAGTCATAGATGAAGGTTGGAGATCCCATCAAATGGAACCCATGAGACTATAGCAACTCTACATGCCAGAAAGTTGACTGCAGCAACTATGCAGTACATCCAAAAGGCTTGCATGATAGCAGTGCAGAGGACGAGCACGAAACGGCAGTGGCGTCCTGCGTACTTGTGGACGTACGAGATGGCAGATATTCGCAATAAGTGCTTAAGTCCTCTCCGGATAGTAGAATGAACGAAGAGACGCGATTTCGATGCTGCCTCCTTGGCCGCACAGTATCGAGCAGCCAAATAATTACTGAAGAGAACCATCAAAGCCAGACAACGATGATGCTGGAAGGAGCTGGGCCTAGATATCGACCAGAATCCATGGGTATTAGGGTACCAGATCATCACTCGCAATCTGGGGTCATGCATACTAGACTGGACAATATTGTTAATACACTATTCTCCTCACAACCGAAGAGAGTGATTTGCCCGTCTGCTTCTGGCAGCCCAGAAGCGCCACAGTTTACGGAGGGAGAGCTACTCACGTCCGCATCTTTCATGCGGAACAAAAGAGTTCCAATACGGACGCCTTTCCAGCGGAAGGAATGAAAGCCGTCGCGCAGTATAACCCTGAGCTCTTGCTAAATATGTATAACATGTTCTTCAAGGAGGACATCTTCCCCGTCTTTTGGAAAAAAGGAAGACTTAGGCTCATAAGGATGGGCAAGTGTCCAGCAGATGCCACTTTGCCATACAGGCCTATATATATGCTTGATACGGCTGGCAATCTCCTGGCAATCTCCTGCTGCAGCCACCTCTGAAGGCAGCGTGCGATATTGCTGCTCGGCAGTATGGATTTCGATCCGACCTCTCCACCATCCATGCAGGCCAGGAGGTTGTCACGGCGCTAAAGTGTCGAAGCTAGGGAATCATCTATCTCGCCCATGTATCTGCTAGCCACCTAAGACGTGAGAAATGCCTTTTACTCCGTCAGGGGGGACTCGGCAAAGGAAGCGCTCGAACGTTATTTCAGAGTTCCTAGCTGTCTACTCCGAATACTCGGGGATTACCTGAACGAGCGCTTCCTAGAATACAATACTGGCGATGGTCCGAGAAGCTTAGAGTTGACATCCGGTGCAGCCCAGGGCTCCATACTGGAACCGGATTTCTATAATATTTTCTACGACGGTATGATACGTATGGCAGTCCCTGTGGGTTCTTTCACTGTGGGGTACGCAGATAACATTGTAGTTGTCATAACTACGAGAGACACGGAGGAGACACGGTTTCTGTTCAATCTAGTCCTGCGCAGAATTATCTCCTGGATGAAAAAACACTGGCTGTCTATTGCAGACCAGAAGACTGAGATAGTGCTACTTATGAAGATGCGCAACAACGACTTGCGCAGTTTCAATGTAGGAGACGCAACTGTCCAGAACATTTCGGCTGTCAAATACTTAGGGGTAATGTACGATAGCAGTCTCAATTTTGGAGAACATATAAGTAGGGCTGCTGACAAGCCGGCAAAACTTGTAGACACGCTTGTCACACGCATGGCCAATGTCATCGGCCCCGGAGGCGACTACTGTTGCGCATTGCCGAAGCAGTGATGCAATACGGAGCGAAATTCTGGGCCGAGTCGCTGTAACACGAGAAATATCGCAAGCCCATAGTCGAGGTACAGAGTATTGGGGCGATCTCCGAATCGCTTGCTCCTACAGCACGTTCTCTGCGGCCGCGGTGCTAGTGCTCGCGGGAGTAATCCCGATCGATCTACTAGCCCTGGCGAGACAATGCGTCTACCAGCAGAAGCCCGTTTTAGGAATGGAGGAAGCATCAAGACTCGCTAAGTCTAGTAGCATTTAGACCTGGCAAAGCAGATGGGAACAGGAGCCTAGATGCAGATGGACTGCCGACTCATCAGTCGGCTAGACAGCTGGCAAAACCGGGCAGCGGGGTGTTCGACTATTATCTCACCCAATTCTTAACAGACATGACCTTTTCTTCTTCTATCTCGCAAAAATGAGAAAGGTAGCAGACAGCAGCTGTCCCTATGGTTACTCGACCGTCGATGGCGTCCACCACACGTTCATCAAATGTGCCCATTGGAGCGTCGAACGACCCGCCTTTGAGCAGGACTTCGGAGACTTCTCGTCAGAAAACGATGTCTACAAAATTCTCCGAGGACAAGAGGTGTGGAATAAGGTGGCCTGGTACGTCAGGGCCATCTTGCGAAGAAAATGATGGAGACGAGCGGCTAATAGACGCGCCCTTAACGTTGCTCCAGGCTCCGGCGCCGTATAGTCGAAGGGAGAATGCCGTAAAAGGACCTGATGTTTTAGCGCCATCCCGAAGAAATGCCCCATGTCGGTGCCGGGATTGTTTAAATATGCTACTCTGTTAGATAGATGTTTAGTCAGTAGTGCTTATTCCAACGGTGAGCCCGACAGTCCAGGGACTTATGGGGGACCCGAATGGTGAAGGGTTCCTCTGGCTGGCAGGGTCCCTGCGTTAATGCATAAAAATTGGCATTCTCAGACCATCAAGAAAAATCGGTCTTAACGTTATTATCGTTATTACCTTCATTATGGTTATTATCCTTATAATCGTTATACATGTTATTATCGTTATTTTCTCTTTTATTGTGGATATTTTCGTTACTATTATTATTATCGTCAATATCATCTTTATGAACATTATTATCGTTATTATGCTTATTACCGTTGCTATCGTTGTTAACGTTATTATTGCTATTATTGTCGCCATTTACAATATTATCGTCATTATCATAATTTCAATATTCTAGTTATTATGATTATTATCGCAAATATATTAATAATTTTTATTGTTATTATTATTATTATCACCATTTTTTTATTATCCTTATTATTATTGTTATTAACATTATTTCTTTACATAATTAACGTTATTATCATTATCATTACTGTTACCGTTATTATCGTTATTATCATAATTATCTTTATTATCGTTATTACTATTATTATTATTATATTAATAATTATTATTATCGTTTTTATTATAATTATAACCGATTTTAACGTTATTATTTGTTTCGTTATTATTATCTTCATTACCCTTATTACTGATATTGTCGTTATTATCACTATTATTATTTTTATTATTATTATCGTGATTATTGTTAATATCGCAATTATGATTACTATTATTTTTACAATTATTATTGTTATTATAGTTATTAGTTTTATTATTATAATTATTATAATTTTTGTTACTATTTTAATAATTTCCTTATTATTATTATTATTATTTATGTAACTGTTGTTATTATATTTATTATTATTATTTCATTATTATTATTTTTATTATTATTATTACCATTACTATTATTATTGTTATTATTGTTTTGTTACTATTACTATTACAATAATTTTTATCATTAATAAAGTTATAATTATTATTATCAATAAAATTATTGTTATTATTATTGTTATTATCTTTATTATAGTTATTATTATTATTTGCGCTGTTGTCTTTATATACGTTATTAAGGTTATTATCGATATTATTTTTAATATTATTATTATCATTATTTATGTTATATTTATTTTTATTGTGTAGATTATTATTATTTTTATTGTAATCGTTATTATCGTTATTATCGTTATTATTATTATTATTATTATTATAGTTATTATCGTTATAATTGCTATTCTTTCTTTTAGTATTATTATTATTATTAGAATTATTATTATTATTTTAAATATTATTGTTATTAACATTGTTTCCTTGTTATCGTTATTATCGTTATTATACATACTATCACTATTATTAATATTATGATCACTACGACCGCGATTATCTGTATTATATTTATTATATTTATTTTTATTATTATTATTATTTCCAATAATAACTTTAATATTGTTATTATAGTTATTATTGTTATTATTATTATTAATATCGCTATTGTCGCTATTATTATTGTCATTATCATTATTATTTTTGTTTTAACGTTATTATCGTTATTATCATTAATATCGTTATAATTATTTATATCGATATTATCCATATTATTATTATTATTATTATTATTATTATTATTATTATTGTTTTTATTATTATTGTTATTTTCGTTATTACTTCAACTATTATTATTTTAATTATACTTATTCTTATATTATTATCATTATTGACGTTATTATTGCTATTATCATTATTATCGTTATTAACTTTATTATGGTTATAATACTTATTTTCGTTAATTTCATTATTCTCGTCGTTATTATCGTTACTATTAAAATTATCTTTATTATTATCGCTATTAACGTTATTAGCGTTATTATCGTTATTGTCCTTATTATTATCATTACTTTGATTATTATTTTTGTTATTAACGTCATTATCTTTATTACCATTATTATTGTTATTATGGTCATTATTATCGTAATTATCGTTAATATCGTTATAATAATAAACATTGTTATTATCGTCATTAATATTATCATAATTCTTCTTCTTATTATTATTCTTGTTACTGCCGTTATTAGAGGTGTTATGCTTCTAATAGTTATTTTTATTATTATCGTCATTTTCATTGTTATTAACATTGTTATCGTTATTATCGTCATTATGGATTTATCGTTAATATGTTAGAATTATTCTAATTATCGTTGTTAACGTTAATATCGTTATTTATGTCATAATCATTTTATCGTTATTATCGTTTCTTACGTTATTGTCATTATTATAGTTATTATCGCTATTATTGTTTTTATCGTTGATGACTTTCTTATTGTTATGAATATTATTATTATCGTAATTAACGTTATTATTGTTATAATCGTTATTTTCGTGATAATAATTATAATCGATTTTATCGTTATTATTGTCGTTACAATCGTTACTATTATTATAATCGTTATTATTATTGCTTCAACGTTATTATCGTAATTATCGTCATTATAGTTACTTTCTTCATTCTCGTTTTTATTAATATTATTGTCATTATTAGTTTTGTTATCAACTTTATTATCGTTATTATAACTATAATGGTAATTTTTGTCGTTATTATCATTATTATCGTTCATTTCGTTATAATGAGTAATATCGTTATAATCGTTATTATTATTTTTATTATTAATATTTTTATTAATATTTTTATTAACGTTATTAACGTTATTATTGCTATTATCTTTATTATCGTTATTAACTTTATTATGATTATGATACTTATTTTCCGTAATTTCGTTATTATTGTCGCTATAATATTTACTATTCAAATTACCTTTATTATTATCGTTATTATTTATATTATTATTATTACAGTTATTATCCTTATAATCGTTATTATCGTTATTATTGTTACTATTGTTTTCATATTATCGTTATTATTATTGTTCTTTTTATCACTATTATTATTATTGTTATCTTTATTAATGTCTTTATTACGATATTTTATTATGACAGCATTATTTCACACTCAACTCTGAATTCTTTCTCTCGAATGGTCGGAATATTTCTATATCTGACAGTCGCATGCGCCCGAGGGCACACTCATTATTTTCCATTTGCTTGTCGGAATATTTCTCCATCCAACAGCCGCATTGATTCTAGAGTCACTCGCGTAACTCACCCTCGTCAAGTCGGAATATGTCCAAGCACAGCAGCCGCATTGGATCGAATAGCACTCCCATAAATTCCTACCGGTTAGTTTGAATATTTCGAAGCACAAAATTCTCATTGCTTCACAATTCACTCGCATATCTATACTTCGACTAGTAGAAGTATTTCCAAGACCGACAGTCAATTTTTTCCAAGTGGCACTCGCATATCTTTCACATGACTAGTCGGAATATTTCCAAGTACGATAGTCTCATAGCTTCCCAATTCACTCGCATACCTATACTTCGACTAGTAGAGATATTTCCAAAGCCGACAGTTAATTTGTTTCGAGTGGCACTCTCCTAACTTCACCCGATTAGTTGGAATATTTCCAAGTCCGATAGTCGCATTTTTTCGAGTGGAACTCGTATAACTTTCTCACTACTAGTCGGAATATTTCCAAGACCGACAGTTACATTGGTTCACATTTCACTTGCATAACTATACTTCGACTAGTTGGAATACTACCAAGACTGACAGTATAATTGTTTCGAGTGGCACTAGTATATCTTTCACCCGTCTTGTCGAAATAATTCCAAGACCGACAGCCGCATTAGTTCGAGGAGCACACGCAAATATTTCAGTCGACTAATCGGTTTGATTCCAAGTCCGAATATCTCATTGGTTCATAAGACACTCATATTACTTTCTCTCGTATAGGCCATATAATTTCAAGTCCGGCAGTTGCATTGGTTCGTGTGTCATTCGCAAAACTTTCCCTCGACAAGTCGGAGTATTTCAAATTCCAACAGCCACATTGTTTCGAGAGGCACTCTCGTAACTTTTCCTCGACTCGGAGGAATATTTCCAAGTCCGACAACCGCTTTATTCGCGAGTCACTAACATAATTTTCCCGAACCTTTTGGAATGTTTCCAAATCCGGTCGCCGCATTGGTTTTGGAGGCATTCGCATAAATTCTCCTTGAATATACGGTATATTTTCAAGCACGACGGTCGCATTGAATCAAAATTCAATCGCATAGCTCTCTCTTTATTAGTCATTTCAAAGTCCGATAGCAGCATTGTTTCGAGTGACACACGCTTAACTTTCATTCTAATAAGCGGGATATTTTCAAGTCCAGCAATCGCATAGTTACTAGTGTAGCTAGCATAAATTTCCTTCGTCTATTCCGAATATTTCCAAATCAGACAGCCGAGAGGCACACGCATAACTTTTACCCAACTAGGTAATGTTTCTAACACATCCGCTTTGGATAGATAGTCACTCGCATAACTTCCCTCGAATAATCGGATTGTTTCTATGTCCGACAGTCGCATTGATTTGAGTGGCACCCGTATAATTTTTTCTCGTCTCTATAAAATATTTCCAAGACCCATAGACGAATTACTTGTTACTCTCATGACCTTTCCTCGACTAGGTGGAATATTTCTAGATCCGACCGAAGCAATGGTTCGAAAGGCACTCGTATATCATTCTCACGAATAGTCGGAATATTTCTAGGTCTGACATTCGAATTGTTGCCAGCGGCACACGCACAACTTTCCCTCGACTAGTCAGAATATTTCCATGTCTCATATTCGCATAGGCTCATAAGTCATTCGAATATTTTTCCCACAACTAGATGAATTATATTTAGGTGTATCGTTTGAATTGGATCGAGAGGGACCAGCAGAACATTCCCGCTCTTATTCTCGATTTTTCCTAGAACAACAGTAGCATTGGTTCACTTGCCACTCACATAGCTTTCCATCGGCTAGGAGGAATATTAATATGTACGACATTGATATCGGTTCGAGGGGCATTCACATATCCTTCTCTCGACTATACGAATATTTGAAAAGTCCAACAGTCGCATTGGTTTACTAGTCATTTGCATAACATTCCCTCGACTAGTTGGAATGCTTCCAAGATAGTCGCATTGTTTCACATATCACTCACATAACGTTCCCTCGATTAGTCAGAATTTACCAGGTACGACAGTCGCATTGTTTAGAGAGGAACTTCCATAACTTTCTCACAACTAGTCGGAATATATCCAAATTCGACAGTCGCATTGGTTAGTGAGGCACTCGGAAAAATTTCATTCGACTTGTCGTAAGGTTTAGAGTCCGACAGTATTATTGGTTCGAGAGGCATTCCTATAACAATCCTTCGACTAGTCGAAAGATTTCAAACTCCGTCATTTATATTGATTCGAGAGGAACGCTCATAATTATGCCTCGACATGGGATAATTTATCTAGGTGCGACAGACGCATTGTATTTGGAAACACATTTATATTTTTCCTATGACTAGTAGGAACAACAACGAATCAGATAGTATCACTGATGCGTGACATAATCCCATAGCTTTCCCTCGACTAGTCGGAGTATTTCTAGGTCCTACAGTCGCATTGGTTCGAACAGCACACGCATATCTTTCCCTCGAGTAGTCGGTATGTTTCCAAATCTGAGAGTCGCATTGGTTGGAGTGGCACTTGTGCAACATTCCATCCAATAGTCGAATTGTTCCAAGTATGACAGTCACATGGGTTCGAGATGCACACGCATAAATTTCCTTCGACCAGTCGGAATATTTCCAATTCCGACAGTCGCATTGGTGCGAGACGAAGATTCATAACATTCCCTCGGCTAGTTGGAATATATCTAAATACGATAGAGGCAGTGTTGTTGGAGGCACTCGAATAACTTCCCTTGACTAGTTCGAATGTTTTGAAGTCCGACAGTCGCATTGAAGTAAGGCATTCGCACAACTTTGCCTTGATTAGATGGATTTTTTCCCAGCACGAAATACGCACTGTATCGAGAGGTACGAGTTCAGCATTCTCTCGACTAGACGAAAAATTTCACTCCAGAATGACGCACTGGATAGTGAGGCGTTTGTATAACTTTCCCACTACTAGACGGTATATTGCTAATTCCGACATTCGTATTGTATCGAGAGGCTTTCACATAACTTTCCCTCGAATAAGCGGAGAGTTTCCAAATCTGTTAGTCGACATAATATGAGAGCATACGCACAAATCTCCTTCGACTATTTGGAAAGTTCCGAGTTCGACAGTCGCATTGGATCGAGACGCACTCGCACAACTTTCCCACGACTACCTGGAATATTTCTATATCCACAAGACGCACTGGTTCGAGAGGAACGAGCACAAAATTCCCTCGAGTATCCGAAATATTTCGAAGTTCGAAAGTTGCACTGGTTAGAGAAGCACTCGTATAACATACTATCGTGTAGTCGCATTCTTTTGAAGTCAAACAATCACATGGGTTCGTGAGGCAATCGCATAACTTTTCCTGGACTTGTCGGAAAATTTCAAGGTCTGACAGTTGCATTGATTCGAGAAACACTCGCATATCTTCCTCTCGACTAGACGGATTATTTCATCGTGTGACTCTCGCAGTGGTTCCAAAAGCTCTAGCATAACATTCTCTCGAATAGACGGAATAATTCCAATTCCGACAGTCGTAATATTTCTAGAGGTTCTCGCTTAACTTTCCCTCGACTAGGCATAATATATCTAGGACTGCCTTTCGCATTCGAAATGCCCTATCATAATTTTCCCTAAACTAGTAGGAGCATTTCTAAGTACTATAGCCGAGTTGGTCCGAGAAGTACTCGCACAACTTTCCCTAGACTAGGCGGAATATATCTAGGTATTCAGTCTCATTGCTTGGCGAAAATCTTGCACATCTTTCTGTCGACTAGTGGTAATATTTCTAGTTCTGACTATCGCATTGTTCTGAGAGGCACTCGCACAACTCTCCCTCGATTATTCGAAAAAATTTAAAGTCCGAAAGACGCACTGCTTCGAAAGGTACGTGAACAAAATTCCTTTGACTAGTCCGAATGTTTCCAAGTAGAAAAGTCGCATTGGTTCGGGAACCACAATCACACCATTCCCTCAATTAATATCTCCCGATGAATATTTCCAGAACTAACAGTAACATTGTTTTGAGAGGCACTTGCAAAACATTACATTGTCTAGTCGGAATAATCCAAGTTCGACAGACATATTGATTCGAGAGGCACACGCATAACTATTCCTCGTCTATTCGATTTATTTCTACGTCCGACAGTTGCATTTGTTCGAGTGGCTCTTGCATAACTTTCGCCGACAACTTTCGCTTTGGTTTACTAGTCACTCGCTTAACTTCCCACGACTAGTCAAATTATTTCCAAGTTCAACTGTCGCCTTTGCACGAGAGGCAAAGCTTTCCCTCGACTAGACGGAATATTTCCAAGCCCGACAGTCGCATTGGTTCACAAATTAATCGCATATACTTGCGTGGATTAATAGGGATATTTTATTGTCCGCCCGTCCAATTAGTTCCAAAGTAACACGCATAACTTACCCCAACTCTTCGAAATCATTCCAAGGACGATAGCGATATTTGTTCGAGAGGCAATCTCATAACTTTTCCCGATTAGTCGTATTATTGCCAAGTCCGACAGACTCATTGGTTCGATTTCCTCTTGCATAAGTTTCGCAAGACTTGTCAGAATATTTCCATGTCCATCAGCCTCATTTGTTCAAGAGGAACTTGTGTTACATTCCCTCTACTAATTGTACTATTTGAAGCTTGACAGTTCCTTTGGTTCACAAATTACTTGCATAACTATCCCTCGACAAGTTGGAATATATCTAAGTCCGAGAGACGCATTGGTTTGAGAGGCACTCGCATAACTTTCCCATGTCTATTCGGAATATTTTCATATCCGACCGTTGCATTAGTTCTAGATTTACTCGCATAACTTTCCTTCGACTACTTGGAAAAGTTCCAAGTCCGACATCCGCTTTGATTCGAGAAGCACTCACTTAACTTTCCCTTGACTAGCCGGAATATTTCCAATCACGATAGTCGGATTGGTTGACAAGATACTCGCTCAAAGATTCCCGACTAGTCGAAATATTTCCTAGCCCTACAGCCGCTATTGTTCAAAAGTCACTTGCATAACTTTCTTTCGTGTAGTTGGTATATTTTCAAGTCCAACCGTTGCATCGGTTCTAGAGTCACTTGAATATCTTATCCCCTACTATTCGGACTACTTCCTGGTCCGATTGTGGAATTAGCTTTATTATCACACGCATGACTATACTCTGACTATTAGTAATTTCTTCAAGTCCTACGGCTCCTTTGGTTCGAGAATCACTCGCACAAATTTCCCACGGCTAATCGGGATATTACCAAGTCAGGCCACCGCTTGAGTTCTAACATAGCTCGCATAACATTCCATCGACTACTCTGATTAGTTCCAAGTAAGATATTCGCTGTGGTTCGTGTGTAAGTACTAGTATAAGTTTCTCTCCTTTAATGGGAATATTTTCAAAGCCTACAGCAGCATTGGTTTGGGAGGCACTCGCGTAAATTTCACTCGACTAGGCAAAATACTTCCATGCCCGACAGACGCATTTTACGAGATACACGTATAACCATCCCTTGACTAGTCAGGATATTTCCAATTCTGACAGTCGCTTTGATACACAAGTCGCACTTAAAACTTTCCCTTGATTAGTTGGAATGGATCCAAGTTTGCCTGTCGTTTTGGTTTGGTGGCTGTCGCATAAGTTTACATTGAGTCGTCGTAATATTTCCGAGCCCGACAGTCGCATTGGTTCAAAAGTTACTGTCATAACATTCCCTCGACTTGTCGGAATGATTCCAAGACCGACATCCGCATTGGTACGGGAGGCACTCGATAACATTCTCTAGACCACTGGGAATATTCCCTTTACATACAGTCGCTCTGGTTCACAAGTCACTCTCATAACTTTCCTTCAAATATTCGGAAAAGTTACAATTGCGCCAGTCTCTTTGGTTCGCGTGGCAGTCGCATAAGTGTTACTTGACTAGTCTTAATATTTCTAATTCCGACAGTCGTAATGTTTTGACAGGCACTCGCATAACTGTTCTTCGACGAGAAAGAATATTTCCAAGCCCTATTGTCGCAATGCTGCATAAGTCCCTCACGTAACTTTCTCCTTTAGGGCGGAATGTTTCCAAGACCACCAGCCGCATTGGTTCGAGAGGCACTCACATAACATTCCATTGACTAGCCGTAATATTTCCTAGCCCGACAGTCGCATTGGTTCAAAAACTACTCTTATAACTTTCCCTCGACTAGTCCGAATATGTCTATGTCCGGCAGCTGTATTTGTTCGAGAGGCATTCGCATAAATTTCTCTCAACTGTTCGGAATATTTCTAAGCCCGATAGTCACATTGGTTTATTAGTCACTCGCCTAACTCTCCCAGACAAGTCTGAATATTTCCAAGTACTATAGCGGCATTGGTTTGAGATGCAGCCGCATATCATTCCCTCGACTGATCGAAACATTTCCAATACCGACAGTCGCTTTGGTTCACAAGTCTCTGTCAAAACTATCCTTCGACTAATCGGAATGATCCCAAGTTCGCCAGTCGTTTTGCTTCGAGTGGCCACCGCATATGTTTCCCTTGAATAGACGGAATATTTCCTAGTCCGTCATTCGCATTGGTTCGAGAGACACTCTCATAGCTTTCCTTTGACAAGTCGGAATATTTTCAAGTCCGACAGCAGCATTGTTTTAAAAATACACTCATAATTTTCCCTCGACAAGTCGGAATATTTTCTAGTACGGCAGAAGCATTTGTTCGAGAGGCACTGGCAAAAATATCCCAGACAATTACGAAAATGTCCAAATCCGTCTGTTTCATATGTGCTAGAATCACTCGCATAACTTTTCCTGACTAGTGGGTTTATTTCTGAGTTCCACAGACGCATTGGTTCGATTGTCTCTCGCATAAATTTATCACGTCTAGTCAGAATATTTCCATGTCCAAAAGATGCATAGGTGCGAGTGGAACTCGCATACCTTTCGACGACTAGACACAACAATTATAAGTCCGTCAGTCTCAATGGTACGAAAGGCACTCTCATAATATTCCCTCGACTTGTCTGAATATATTTAGTTCCGACGGTAGAATTTGTTCGAGTGACACCCTCATAACATTCTCTTGACCTGTCGGAATGTATGTATGTTGGACAGTCTTACTGGTTCGAGGTGCACTCTCATTACTTTCCCTCGACTAGTAAGAATATTTCTTATAACTAAAGTCACATCCGTTCAAGAGGAACTTGCTAAACTTCCCTCGTCTAGTCGCTACAATTTTAAGATCGAAAGGCGCAATGATGCGAGATGTATTATCATAACTTTCCGTCAACTAGTCCTAATATTTCTAGGTACGCCAGTGGCATTGGGTCGACTGGGATTCGCAAAATTCACCTTCGATTAGTCGGAATACTTCCAAGCCCGAAAGTCGTATAGGATCGAGTGGCACTCTCATATTTTTTCTTGATTATTCGGATTATTTCTGTATTCGACAGTCGCATTCGTTCGAGGGGAACACGTATAAATATCCCTCGAGTAATTGGAATATTTCCAAGTCCAACAGTTGCACTGGTTCGAGTTTGTCTCTCATGACATTATCTCGACTAGATGGAATATTTCTAAGTTCGACAGTTGCATTGTTCCAAGAAGCACTCGTATAACTTTCTCTCGCCTAGTTGGAATATTTCCAAGCCCGTCAGATGCAATTGTGCGTGAGGAACTCTCATAATTTTTTCTTGACTAGTCGAAATATTTCCAAGTCGGAAAGACGCATTTGTTCGAAGGGCACTATCAGCATTTTTCCATGACTATTGGGAAAGTGTCTTGGTTCGACTGTCGCATTGCTTCGAGAGGCACACTTATAAGTATCCGTCGACTAGTGGGTATATTTCCAAATCCGATAGTCACATTAGTTCGAGAGACACTCTTATAACTTTCCCTCTATAAGTGGCAACATTTTTTATTCCAACAGTTGTATTCGTTCGAGAGTATCTCGTATAATTATCCCTCTTCTAGTCGGATCATTTTCAAGTTCGAAAGTGGCATTGGTTCGTGTAGCACTCGTATATCTTTCACTAGACTAGTCGGAATATTTCCAAATCCTATAGTCGCATATGTTCGAGATGCACTCGCATTACTTTCCCTCGTCTAGTTGCAATATTTTCAAGTCCGACAGTCCCAATGATTCGTGATGCATTGGCATGACTATTCCACGATTAGTCGGGATATTTCTAAGTCCGACAGTCTCAGGGGAACTGGAGGCACTCTTATAATATTCCCTAGACTAGTCTGAGTATTTTTAGGTCCGGCAGTTGCATTGGATCGAACGGTACTCGTATAACTATCCTACCTCATTTCGGAATATTATCAAAACTGACATTTAATTTGGTTCACAAGACATTCGCATAAATTTCCCTCGACTAGTCGGAATTTTTTAATTCCAACAGTCGTGTCCTTTCGAGAAGAAATCGCATAACTTTACCCTACTATTAGGAATATTTCGAAGTCCGACTGTCGCATTGGTTCGAGAAGCACTAGTATAACTTTCTTTTGAATAGTCTGTATTCTTCCAAGTCAGTAAGTCACACTGGTATGAGAGGCACTCTCATAACTTTCTCTCATCATTCGAAAACTTTCTATTTCTTATAGTCGCAATGGTTCCAGATGCATTCGCATAATTTTACCACGACTAGTTTGAATATTTATGAGTCTGTCAGATGCATGAATTTAAAATACTTCCAATTCCGACAGTCGCAATGATTCGAGAGGCACCCTCATAACTTTCACTCGACTAATATTTCCAAATCCGACAAACGCTTTCGTTCACAAGTCACTCGCATAACTTTACCTCGACTAGAAGTAATATGTCTAATTCCGAAGATTGCATTAGTTCACAAGTTACTCTCAAAACTTCCTCTCTACTTGTCGGGATATTCATAGGTCCGACAGTCTCATTGGATCGAGAAATACTCGGATAATTTTCCCTCGGCTAGTCTGAAAACTTCAAAGTCTGACAGTCGCAATTTTTCGCAAGTCACTCGTAACTTTCCCACGACTAGCCGGAATATTTCTAGGCCCGACATTGACATTGGTTCGAGCGGCACTCGCATAACTTTTAATCGGCTAGTTTGAATATTTCCAAGTCCGACAGTGACATTGGTTCACAATTCACTCGCATTACTTTCCCTCGACAAGTCGGAATATTTCTAGATCCGACTGTCGCATTGTTTCGAGATTCACTCGCATAACTTTCCTTCGAATAGTCCTAATAATTCTAAATCTTTCAGTCGAATTGTTCCGAGAGGCACTCGCATAACTTTTCCTGGAATGTTAGGAATATTTCGAAGTCCGACAGTCGCTTTTGTTCATAAGTAATTCGCATATACTTCCCTTGTCTAGTCGAAATATTTCCAAGTTCGACAGCCGCATTGTTTCAACAGGCACTCGCATGACTTTCGTACGTCTCGTGCGCGTATTTCTAAATGCGACAGTCCCATATTATGATTATTATGGTTTCTATATTCATTATTATGATTATTATGATTATTATTTTGGTAATTACGGTTATTATTATGATTATTATGATTATTAATGTGAATATTATAATAATTGTGGCTATGAATATTATTATTAAGTTTATTATTCGTATTATATTTATTATAATAATAATTATTATTTTGATTATTATCATTATTGTGATCATTATTATGATCATTATGATTATTATGATTATAATTATGATTATTATAATTTTATGAACATTATCACGGCTTTTATTATTCTTATGCTTATTGTGAATATTATTACTATTATTATATTATTATATTATTATATTATTATATTATTATATTATTAGTATTAGGATTATTAATAATATTACGGTTATTATTATGATTATTATGATTATTTTTACGATTATTGTTATTATTATTATTATCATGATAATTAGAATGTTCATTAAAATTATCATGATTTATATTATTCTTATTAGCATTATTATGGTTATTATACCCTTTATAATAATTATTATGTTTATTTTGATTATTATTTTCATTGTGTGTGTTATTATTATTATTATGATTATTGTCATGATTATTATGTTAATCATTATTATTATTAAGATTATTATGTCTATTAGGATTTTTCTGGTTATTATAAGTTTAATACATATATTATTCTTATTAATGTGATTATAATTATAATTATTATTAAGATTACCATTATAATTTAAATTATTATTTTTATTATTATTATTGTGGTTATTATGGTTATTATTGTGATTTTTAATTATATTATGATTATTATTATGTTTAGTATTTTTATTATTAGCATTATTATGATTATTATGATCTTTATGATTACTATTGTCATTATTTACATTATTATGATTTTTATTATAATTATGTTTATTATGATTATTATTATGATTATTATCTTAGTTAGCATGATTAATATTATAAATATTATTGTTAATGTTATTATTAGTATGTCTACCTTTATTGTTAATATGGTTATTATGATTATTATATTTGTTACGATCATTATGCTTATAATTAATATTATGATTGTAATTATTATTTTTAATATTATAATTGTGTTTATAATGGTTATTATTATGATTATTAAGTGTATGAAGATTATTATTAAAATTATTATGTTTTTTCATCTATTATCATTATCACGATTAGTATTATGATTATTGTTTTCATGGTTATTAATATGATTATTATGATTTTTATTATATTTATAGCGATTATTATTATTATTATGGTAAATATTATGTTTCTTAGGATTATTACTATTATTCCTTTGAACAATATTATCATTTTTAAGATTATTAATATGATTATTAGGATTTCTATGGTTATTATGAATATTATTATGATTATTATAGATATTAAAATTATTATTATGTCTATTATGATTATTTTTATAATTATAATGATTATTATTATATTTATTAAGAATATTATGTTTATTATTAAAATTAATATGACTATTACTATTCTTATTGAGATTATTACGGTTATTTTATTTTTCATGTCAATAATTATGATTTTTTTTCAACATTAGCATGATTATTATGATTATTACCATGGTTATTGTTATTATTCAGATTATTATTATTAGCAATATTTTAATGATTATTACTTTGATTATTATGATTATTATGGTTTTTATACAAAATATTATAATATTTATAGTTCTTTAATTGTAATTATGAATTTTATTGTGATTATTATAATTTTTAAGACTATTATTATTCTCATATGCATTATTATAGACAATTTATTTTTAATGATTATTATTATGATTATCATGATAATTACTATTATTATAAATATTATTATGGTCATATGATAATTATTAGTTTTATTTTGCACGTAATGATTATTCTTACTATTATTATGTGTATTATGATGATTATTTTTATAATTATTATAATTATATTTATTATGATTATATTATTAATAATATTGTTATTATGATTATGATTATGATTATTATTTCAATAATTATCAGATTTATTACAATTATTAAAATCATTATGAATATTATTATTTTATTTATGATTATGATTACGATTATTATAAATACTATTGTAATTATTTTAATTATTATGATTATTATTAAGATTATTATGAATAATTTGAATATTATTATGATTATTATTATTATGATTATGTTCATTATTATTATGATTATTATGATTATTATGATTTTTATTATATTTCTTATGATTGTTAGTATGATTATTATTTTGCTTGCAATGAATATTTGAATATTACTATGATTAATATGAAAAATATGATTATTACTATGATTATTATCAGCATTATTACGCTGAATAAAATCATTGTGATTCTAATAATGATAATTATGATTAAGATTATGATTATTATGAGTATTATAAGTATTATTATATTTATTATGATTATTATTATTCTTATTAATATTATTATGAATGTCATATTAATTATAATAATTATGATTATTGTAATTATTATGATTATTATTATAATTATTATTTTTATTATTATTATTAATACAATTATTATCCTAATTTTTATGATTATAAAAATTTATATTATATTTATTATGAAAACTATTATGATTATTATGATTATTATTATTAGTATTATAGTAAATATGATTATAAGTAGGAACATCTTTATAATTATTATGATAATTATATGTTATTACGATAATTATGATTATTATGATTTTTAAAAGTATTATAATGATTATTAAAATGATTATTTGATTATTATGAATATTATTATGATTTTAATGATTATTTTTATCGTTATTGATATTCTTATTATTACCGTAAAAATGACAGTTATTATTACCGATATTATGAATATTTTTATTTCCGTAATTATTATCGATATTATTCTCGTTATTATTACTATTATTATCACCGATAGTTTTTTCGCCATTTTTATTAATATTATCATTATTATTATCGCTATTCATATCGTTATTTTTATCTATATTATTATTCTTATCTTTATTGTTATTGTTATTGTCATTATCATCGTTATTATTACCGGTGCTATTATTATCATTATCGTTAAAATTGACGTTATTAATATCGTAATTATTTTTGTTTTATTACCCTTATTATGACTGTTATCGAGAAAATGCTCCGAGATCAGATGGAGTGAAACAAGGTGGCCTTGTACGTCAGGGCAGTCATTCGCAATAAAAAGGAAATGGGCGGAGACGCGCCAACAACGTTGCTCCAGGTTCCTGCCACGTAGAGCCGAAGCGAGAGTCCCGTTAAGGGACCTGATGAAGTGGGTCATTCCGAAGTAATGCCACATGGCGGTGCCGAGATTGTTTCACTATGCCACTAGGATGGATATGAGTATAGAAGGTAGTGCCTATTCCAACGGTAAGTCCGACACTCCTGGGACTTCAATGGGAGAACAATATGTCGAAGGGTTCCTCTGGCGGACGGTGTCCCTGGGTTAGTGCGAAAAGATTGGCATTCTCTGACCTTCAAAAAAAATTATCGTTATCATCGTTCTTATCGTTATTATAATTATTATTGTTATTATATTTATTAAAGTTATTATCGCTATTATTGTTATTAATAACGTTATTATCGTTTTATTGTTATAATCGATATTATTATAATTACTAACGTTATTTTTATTATTATCGTTATATCCTTAATTATCATTATTATAGTTAATACGATATCTTTATTACCGTTACTATCGTTATTGTCGTCATTAGCATTACAATCGTTAATATCGTTATCAACTTTATTATTTTTATTATTATATTTATCGTTAGTATCTTTATTTTTATTTTTGTTATTAGTATCATCATCATCATCTCTATTATTATTATTTCTATTTTTATCATTATTGTCCTTATTATTGTTTTTATTATAATTATAATTATCGTTATAATCGTTATTATCGTTTTTATCGTAATTTTTTATATTATTATTACTATCGTAATTAACTTTATTATCGTTAATATCGTTATTATCATTATTATCGTTATTACCGATAATATTATTATAGTTATTAAAGTTATCATCGTTATTGTCGTTATTATTATTATTATTTTTATTATTATCATTATCTGTATTAACATTGTTATTCTCATTAGTCTCACTATTATTATTAACGTTATTTCCCCAAGGGAAGGTTTGGTCCCTAATGGGACGATTGATACCCAAGGGATGGATTGATCCACAAGGGATGGATTAGTCCTCTATGGGAGAAATGCACCATTCCATTCCTTTCGACGAGGAGCGCCGTCGTAACCGGGCTAGGCAGAGGACAACCACCCTAAAATACGAGGACTTATCTGGCCCTAATGTCAGCATCCTGTAAGGGACCGAAGCCATTTACGTTAGAGCCGGTTACGGTAGGGCCAAGATTACTAGCGGGTACGTTGACGCTATCTCAAAGGGATGTGCTGGATGGTATGTAAAGCGCAGTTAATCTCTTAGAATCTCCCACCGTCAACCCATCGCACCCACTGGAGGGTCAGGATGTCGATGAAGGAAGTAGGTGAACTGCAAGGGCGGATGCTTCATTCCAGCCCTTATATCCAAAGCTCTCGCAACAATGGGGGTAGTTGCGAGGGAGATCAGCACCACACTTTTTGATGCACTGCGTTCGGAGACAATATTGGAGGTTCTAAGCCTGCGAAAGAAACGGCATACCAGATGTTGTCACAGTAGAAAGAGTAGCCACAAGCCCTCAGCAGTTCCCTGAAGAAAGCCTCAAAAGACCGAGGCAAGAGGAGACGACGACCGAAGCCATCAAGTGGAAGGAGGTCGTCGAGAAAAAGAGAAAAAAGGAAAAACTTGTGAAGAAGGCGACAAAACAGCTACCACAAGAGAAAATGAAGCCAAGCAATTCGGAGGACAGTCCGAGGAAACGAAGGAAGCCCGACGCGATCATCCAGAATATTGCTTAAGGTAAAACATACCCAGCCGTAGTCGCAGCTATCCACCAGCGCAACAAGACATGCGCTGCATGGGTATACATTAGATCGTTCCGGCATACAAGAACGCGAGGAATTCTCCTCGAGCTCAAGATCACTACTCCGGAGTTCAGGGCCTCATTCGCAGGAACCTTGCGGAAAGAAGTAGGAGACATGAGAAGCATCACGGTACTGATCCCCAGAGCTACGTTGGAGTTACGGGATTGTGATTGCTGCACATCGGTAGCAGAAATAGAGAAGGGCCTAAAGAGGACCCTGCCAGACTACTCGGGGAAACTTGAAGACAGATTGACGAACCCCAACGCGATGCAGCTATGCCAGGCCTTTGTCAAATTAGAAGAGGAAGCTGTTGCGTAGCTTCTGATGGCAAGCCGAGTGCTAGTCTGCTTCGCCAGCTGAAAAGTCAGGCTAAGTGCAGAAATAAGGCGATACTACCGCTGCCTCGACTGCGGCCAATATAGTGCATCGTGCAAGGGTCCTAACCACAATAAACTCTGCTGTTTCTGCGGCGGCACGGAGCACAAGCTCAAAGAATGAAAGGTCAGTGAGCTCACTAGCCTCTTGTGTTCCGAAGGAGGTGCTGAACCCAAGAAGCATTTGGACGGATCAAGAGTGTGCACAGCCTTCCAGGAGGCCCTTGCAACAGCCATCAAAAAAGATGAGAGTACTGCAGGGTAAGCTCAATAGGAGCAGGAAGGCTCACCACCTCCTCACCCAGCTCTGATCTAAGATCAAAGCTGATATTGTTCTTATCAGTAAACAGTACCAGGACTAGGCAGGAGCAGGATGGTACACCGACAAATTGAGCACAGTGGCCATCTGGATCCCAGATCCCCGACAGATACAAGTGTCGTATCAAGGATCCGGACGCGGTTATGTTTGGTTGAGACATAACTTGTTGACTTATGGCAGCGTGTATCTCATCCCGAACGACCGGATAGACAACTTGCAGACCAAACTGGACGATGTGGAAGACGCATTTAGGGAATGGCAAGGGAAACTCATTGTGGCTGGAGACCTCTACGCCAAAGCTCGCGAATGAAGAGAGGCTAGGCTGGACTCCAGAGGAAGACGAATCATGAAAGTGGTGTCGAGACTGGAGCTAGCAATGCTCAACGAAGGCTCGACGTCAACATTCCGAAGGCCAGACTACACAGAGACGACCTCGAACGTTTCTCTAGGCAACGAAAACCTTGTGGCATGTATCCCAGGCTGGCAGGGGATCGAAGATTACTCCGTGAGCAACCACCAGTACGTCCTATTCGACGTACACGATAGGAGACTAACGGTGACAATCGCAGCGGAACCCTCAGGTGGAACATAGCAAGAATGGATCGAGACAGGCAGTCCTCAGCCATAGATGAAGGTTGAAGATCCCATCAAATTGCACTCACTGGGCTATCGCCAACTGCACAAGCCAGGATAAAGATCGCAACAACTATGCAGCTCATTCAAATGGCTTGCACGATAGCGATGCCAAAAAGAGCACGAAACTTCAGAGGCGTCAAGCATTCTGGTGGAAGTATGAGCTCGCAGATCTTCGTAAGAAGTGATTAAAGCATCGCCGGTAAACACAACGAACGTAGATACGCGATCTCGATGCTGCCCTCTTGGCTACAGCGTATCAAACGGACAAAAAATAATTGAAGATGATCATCAAGGCCAGCCAAATACCGTACTGGAATGAGCTGAGCCTAGATATCGACCAGCATCCGTGGGGATTAGGGTACCAGATCGTTACTCGTAAGATGAGGACATAAACATAAGTAATCCGTCAAGATGCGATGAGCCTGGAAAACATCTTACATTCCCTATTCCCCTCAATGCCGGAGGGAGAGATTGGCTCGGCTGACTCTGGCACACCGATGAGTCACAGTTTAGGGACGGGGAGCTGCTCACGGCCGAATCTTCCATAAGGTACAAGAGTGCTACAGGACAAGACGGCCTTCTAGTGGATGTTGTAAAAGCCGTTGCGTAGAGTCACCCTGAGCCCTTGCTAAATATGTATAACATGAGCAGCAGGGAGGTCATCCTCCCCACCCCGTGGAAAAAAGCGAGACTTGTGCTCATAAGCAATGGCATGGGTCCAGCTGATGCTGCTTCGCCATAAAGGCCTATTTGTATGCTGGATAGGTCTGGCAAGCTCCTGGAGCAGCTGCTTAGGCCACGGTTGCTTACGACCGTGCTGTCCGTCAGTATGGATTTCGATCCAGCCTATCCACCATCCATGCAGTCCGGGAGGTTGACACGGCCTCTAAAATGACGGAGCGCGGGAATCACCTATCCCGACCATTGTGTCTGCTGGCCACCTTAGACGTGAGAAATGCCTTCATCTCCGTCTGGTGGGACTTGACCATGGAAGCACTCGAATGTAACTTCAATGTCCCTGAGTACCTTTTACGAATTCTCAGGGACTACTCGATCAAGCGCTTCCTCTAGTGCAATACGGGCGATGTTCCGAGAAGTTTGGAATTGTCATTAGGGGCAGCCTGGGCTCCATGCTGATACCGGATATCTGAAATATCATCAACGACGCTATCATATGTATGGCAGGCCCTGAGTGCACTTTCATGTTAGAGTATGCAGAGAACTTTGAAGCAATAATAACTGCTAGATACACCGAGGAGGCACAGCTTTTACTCAACCAGTTCATGCGCAGAGTTATATTTTAGATGAAAGACAACGGGCTATCCCTAGCAGCTCAGAAGACTGACATCGTGCTACTTACAAAGAAGCGCATCAACACTTTGCGGAGCTTCAATGTAGGAGAAGCGACGGTTAAGACTAAGTCGGGTGTCAAGTACTTAAGAGTAATGCTCAACAGCAAGCACAATTTTGGAAAGCATATTACTAGGGCAGCCGACATGGCTGCAGATGTAGTAACCTCGCATGGCATACTCATAGCCAACATCAACGGTCCCCGACCGTGAATGAGGAGACGACTGATGCGCGCCGCCGAAGCATTGATGCTGTACGGCGCGGAACTCTGGGCCGAGACTCTGCGACACGAGTAATATCGCAAGAGCATAGCCGAGGTACACAGGAGGTGAACTCTTCCAATTTTCGTGCTCTTACCGCACGGTCTCGGAGCCCGCGATGCTGCGATGGGGGGAGGTCATCCCGATCGATCTACTATCCAAGGAGAGACAATCTATCCACCTGCAGAAGTCTGTCCTGGGAATGGTAGAGACATCAAGGATCGCCTGATCTAGCAGCATCGAGACCTGCAAAAGCAAATAGGAACAGGAACATAAGGCCAGTTGGGCTGCCTGACTCATCATTCGACTAGACATCTGGCTAAACCGGGAGGCGGGAGAGGTCGACCTCTACCTCACCCAACCTTGTTCTGCTCTTATCTCGCATAAATGAGGAATGTTGCAGGCGGCAACTGCAGACCAACTTCTAGACCAACGACGGCGCTCATCATACGTTCTTCAGATGTATCCGGTGGGGCATCGAATGACTCGCCTTGGAGCTAGACCTCGGCGATATCTCGCCATACAACGTTGTCGAGAAAATGCTCCGAGATCAGCTGGAGTGGAACAAGTTGGCCTGGTACGTCAGGGCTATCTTGCGTAGAAAGAAGAAGGATATGAGCGGCTGATAGACGCGTCCCTAACGTTGCTTCTGGCTCCTGCCATATAGAGTCGAAAGGAGAGTCCCGTAAAGGGATCTGATGCAGTGGTACCATCCTGAAGTAACGCCCTATGGCGGTGCGGGGATGGTTCACTATGCCACTGGGATGGATATAAGTTTTGTCGATAGTGCCAATTCCAAGGGGGAGCTCGAAATTCGAGGGACTTATGGGGAGTCAAAATGGTGGAGTATTCCCCTGGCGGCGGGGTCCTGGATTAGTGCGTAAAGATTGAAGTACTCTGACCATCAAAAAAGTTATTACTGCTATTATTATTATTATAATTTTGATTATTAATACCGTTTTAATCGTCATTACAGATATACTGGTTATTACCGTTTTTATCATTAAAATTATTTTTATTTTTATTACCGTAGTTTCTATTATAATTATTATTATTATTATAATTATTATTAATATAATTATTTTATTTAATATAATTATTGTTATTATCGTTATCAATATTTTTATTGTTATTATTATCGTTATAACGATATTATCGTTATAATCGTTATTATTGTAAATATTATTATTATCTTTATTATCGTTATTATTTTTATTACTATTATTATTATCATTATTATTATCGTTACTAAAGTTATTATCGTTATTATCGATATTATTGTCATTATTATTATTATAGTTATTATCTTTATAATCGTTATTACCGTCATTATTGTTATAAAAGTTATTATACTTCTTATTGTTATTATTATCATTATTATTATTATTATCGCTATTATTGAAGTTACTATCGTTACAAACGCTATTATCGTTATTAATATTATTATTGTTATTATCGTTATTAACGTTAACATCGCTATAATCGTTAAAATTATGATTAATATTATTACTACGACTTTTATTATTATTATCGGATCTATTATTTTTATTTCTATTATTATTATTATTATTATTATTATTATTATTATTATTATAATTATTATCATTATTATCGTTATTATTATTATTAAAATCATTATTATCGTGATTATCGGTATTTTCAATATAAACTTTATTATTATTATTATTTCCATTATTAGCGTTGCTTTCGTTATTATCGTTGTTATCGTTATTATTGTTATTATTAATATTTTCATTATTACTATTATCGTTATTATTATAATTATTACCATTTATAACGTTCTTATTAGTTTAGTAATTATTATCTATATTAATGTTACTGTCGAAATTGTCGTTATTATTGTTTATATCGTTATTATTATTATAATCGTTATTATCGTTATTATGATCATCAATACCGTAATTATCATTACAATTGTTATTATCTTATTGTAGTTATAATTGTTATTGTCGTTATAATCATTATTATCATTATTATCCTTAATGGAGTTAGTTCTATTATTATAGTTAGTGTTAATATTATTATTATATCCGTTATTATTATTGTTGATTATATGATCCTTATTATCGTTATTATGATTAATTTTACTATTATCGTTACTATTATTATTATTATTATTATTATTATCTTTATCATCTTTATTATCTTTATTATCTTTATTATTATTATCGCTATTAACGGAAATATCCTTATAATATATACAATCCTTGTTATTATTATTATTATTATACGCATTATTACAATTAATATTAATGTTATTATGATTGTTATAGTTATTATCGTAATTATCGTTATTACTGATATTATTGTTCTTATCTTCATTATTATTACTATTGTTATTATTATTAATATTAATATTATTTTTATTTTTTTCACCATAACTATTATTATTATTGCTTTTGTTATAGTTATTACCGTTAATATTGTTACTATCGTTATTATCTTTATTATTGTAATTATTACTATCATTATTATTACAGTAATTGATTCTATATTGTCGTTATCACGACTATCGTTTTTACTGTTATTATCGTTATTGCTTAAATTTTCGATACAATCGTTGTTAATGTTATCATCGGTATTATTGTTATCATTATTATTTCCGTTCTTATCTTTGTTATTATCATTATTATTATTATTATTATTATTATTATTATTATTATTATTATTATTATTATTATTATTATTAGTTAATCGTTTTTACTATCATTATAATCGATATTATCATAATTGTCGTAATTTCCGATATTATCGATATTATTATTATTATCGTTATTATCGATGTTATTATTATTATTATTTTTATTTTTATTATCAATCTTTACATTATCATTATTATTATAGTTATAATATGCCTTTACGTTCCGACGAGAACACATCGAAACTCTATCTCTCCGAACAGATGTGCTTATAAATTAATGTTTTCGATTAACATCTAATTATTAAAACAATCTTTAGTGTATGTGGAATAGAGTAAAGTATTATTTAAAGAATAGAACATTTATTTAAACATTAAAAATTCGGAATAATATGTAAAATAATTTTAATATACTCCATGGAATATTCAAAGATCTTATTTCCCCAGGATTGTGTAGGCGGAGGTCCTTAGTGTGGGCAACCACGAAATCATATCATTTCAGACAAACAATTTTGGAATTTTATTCAAACCATTGTAAACCAGTTTCAATTGCAAAATGGAAAAGTCGCCGAAAGATGGCACTACTCCAGGTGGCTGCTCAGAAGGAAATTGCATCATTGTGTTATGCAATGCATCGGCACCTAGGGTTTCGGGGATTCGTATCATCTCCAATAAGGATAAGTCGGAGCATCATTTCAATCCTTCCAGACTTAAGATTAAAAAGAAGTTTTTGGGGGCACTTTAAATATGAATTCTTTGCCGATGGATGGTAAACAAAAGGAATTAGAACTACGTCTGGATAGAAACGATATACAAATTTTATCAGATCGGGGACAAGATTTTTTTTGGCTAAAAATGTTACAGAAACAAAAGACTATAGAATCTTTAAAGGCAAGCCTACGATTAAAATTATGAAAGGAATGTTAATCTTGGGAACAGCCTTTTATATCCATAAGGATTATTAAACTGGGTAACTAAATTCTAATTCCGCTAAGTAAGAATCTCTCTTTCGAAAATGAAATGCAAAAATAAATTATACACTTTTATTAATTGTCATGCACCGATAAGTAAAGACCACAAAGAGAACCAAAATAAAGTAGAGGGATTCTGGGACCTTTTGGACGATGAAATATAATCTCAATGTTATAAAATTCCAAAATCAAATGTAGTGAAATTACTTGGAGATTTGAATGACGAAATAGGAAGAGAGAATTGATAGTCCAATAGTGAGAATTGATAGAACAATAGAGAATATGCTGCACAATAAAGAACAAATAGAAATGGAATGTGATTGCTTACTATTTGTAAGAACTTTCAAATGAAGGTAATGTCGACTTCCTTCAAGAAATTGCCAAGAAGAGCTAAAACATGGATTTCTCCAAATCCAATGCTAGGTGAATTTCAAGAAGATCGTGTAGCAATATCCAAAGGAAATATGACGGAAATTATGAATGTCAAGGTATGAAGAAGCAGAGAATTTGACTCTGATCACTAATTGTCTAAAATTCAACACAAATTCTTTCCCAACAGAAATCACAGAAGTGGGGAAAAAATAATAAAGTAAAATACACATGGACTCCAAATTACAAAAGAAACTATGGAAACATTTCAGGGAGAAATAATAGTAACTCATTATGGGAAGTGCCAAGATTTATCTAAAGAAATAACCAACGCAGCCCAGAAAACATTTTGATTGGCCAAGCATAGAAAAAAACCTTGGTGGAACAAAATATGTGAAGATGCACTACAGGATAGAAGAAAACTTTGGAAAAAGTGCAAATGCTCGGGGAAGACTGAACACCATGACCAATTCAAACAACAAAGGAAAGACACTGCTAGAATAATAAGGGGAGTTAAAGTATCTTTCGAAAAATGACAATTTATTGACATGCAAAACAACTTTTCTAAAAATAATTCACGAAATTTCTATCAGACTTTTAAGAGTTAATTAAAGGTGTATCAAGCGCCTAGAACATACTACAAAGATGAAAATGGTAAACTTGTCCTAAGCAATGCGGAAAACTGAAATACTTGCAAAATACTTCGGTCAACTTATAAACTTTCCTGAACCGAAACATAAATTGGAATTCTCTGAAACAACTGAAAATCTGGAAGAAGATATACCACCTAATGCTGAAAAAATTAAGGAAGCAATTAAAAATCTAAAAAATAATAGAGGTAGTGGGGAATACTCTATAACAGCTGAATTTTTGAATTGGTCTCTGTCAAAAATCATTAAAAAGCTGAAGATAATCTTCGAAGATATTTGGAGAACAGAGAGGTTTCCAGAAGAGTGGAAAGTAGCACTAATTCCCCCATTACTTAAAAAAGGGGAAAAACTGAACTATGATAATTATATCTTCTGCAAACTGCATTCAAGGTAATCTCAAATATATTGCTGAATAAAATAGAAACAACACTTGACAAGCAAACTGGGCGAGTATCAAGCTTGATATCGGAAAGATAGAACTTGTACAGAACAAATTTTTAACTTAAAATCCATATTTCGCCATAGAATACTGAATTCAAAGATATATTTATAAAATGTATAGATTTTAAAAAGGCAATTGACTCTGTTGATACAGAAACCTTAGGTAAAGCAATACGTGAATTTGGAGTAAAAAATAAATTGGCAAACTTAATACGTGAAACACTCACTGACACGATTTCAAAAATAAAATTTATGGGTGAGATATCTAATCCTATTGAGATAAATACAGATGTAAGGCAAGGTGATGGTTTATCTCCTCCTCCGTTCAACTGTGTTCTAAAAATAATTGGAAGAATTACGAAGATAAAGATTAAAGAACAATTAAAGCATTACTCTACAATAGTGAATCCGGAATGCTTATACGCGAGTGATTGCTTGGTACTTAATTATAGATTATATAAACTAGAAGTACTAGAAAGGAGAATCATGAGGAAAATATTAGGTCCAGTGAAAACAACAAAAGTATAGAATTTAATATCTAATGACGACATATTCAGGAAAAAGAAGACATGACAGAAACGATAAAGAATGGAAGACTTCAATTTTTTGGCTATATTTACAGAATAGATGAGTCCAGATTATCAAAAAAGATACTCATGTATCTTTGGGAGGAAAAGGCAACAACTAGCTTTGATTCGAGAGTTAAAGAAATAATATAAGTGCGGAAGAAATAATAGACAGAGATTTTTAGAAAGAGGTTATTAAAAATGGATGGTTTTCAAGGAAGATTGAAGAAGGAACCTGGTGCGAAGTGATCTGAGGACAGAAAGAAACACCATAGTGAAAAGATGAAGGAATATTGGATGGAACTGAAAGTAAAACAGCTAAGTGAGAAGAATTGAAATTGGCACGTGATCCCTAGCAGGCCTCATCGAAAGAAGAAGAGGAAAGAATTATCGTTATAAAAGTTATTATCGTTATTATTGTTATTATCGTTATTACAGTCATTACCGTTATATTCCGAATTACCCTAACTATCGTTATTATCAGTATTTTTAATATTACCGTTATTATTATCATTATTATAATTACCGTTATTATCTCTACAATCATTACATTTATTATTATCGTTATTAATAATATTATTATTATATTCGATATTATCGTTATTATCGTATTATAGTTATTATTGTTATTCTTCTTATAATTGTTATTATCGTTATTATTGTTATTATTACTATCAACGGTATTATCGTTGTTATGTCTCGCAAGTTATGTACCTTAATAGAGCTAACTCCAAAGTATGTAAGCTATTCCAACCCTTGCAGGTTATTTGTGCCCATTTCGGCCCTTACCTGGGCAGTTCAATTGGCTCGGAATTTGCACCGAGAGTCGAATAGATATTTCAAATGTTCACTTACCTCTTGGGAAGACAATCCAAGCTGATGGTGGAGACTTATTTCCAAATATTTGGGGGTCCTCGGATCCAAAATCTGAAGGTCTAGTGGGGGTATCCACCTTCTAGAGTGCTGCAGGGGAATCAGGCGGTATGAAGGAAAATTTTCTTTCTCTTCTTCAATTAATTCAACACCCAAAGTATCGTTATAAATTTCGGTTTCGTGCTAAAGCTCCTTTAACAGACGACGTAGTTGATATTTTCTATCACCGCGACGTACCTTTGTCATTAGGAGGGTAAGTAATAGGAAGAGGTGTTTGTTTGGTGGTAGGAGAGAAAGAGAAAAGTGTCGTACGTGCGGAGCGTCCTCACCGAAACGACAATTTTATAGCAGGATACTCGTGCGGTTCGTCCTCACCGAGCAATAAGGATGGATGTATGTATGGATATAAAGAAATCATGCGCTGGTTAACAATAACAATTTTATTTATGTTTTAAATGTTTCACTAAAGTATACTGATTAATTACACCTTTGGATGATGTTCCGCACGCGAACGTGGTTATTTTATTGTTTTTAATAAAAAATTTAATTTTAATTTCAATTGAAGGGTTCTAACTTATTTAATTGACAAAGATAAACTCTAGCGTAAAATTCAAAGTTGGATAATGACTGCTTAAGGCTCGAGACTAGGAGCTTGCGTCTTGTTGAGTAAGGCTACGAACGATGATTGTCTGACGACGCTCTTTGCTCCTGCTAGGGCGAGTCCGGTTGACGTCACTGCGCATGTGCGCCGCTCGAGCGTGCCGCCTAAGTGCGGTGGTGGTGGTGCACGCCGTTCGCTCTTGCCGTCTGAATGCGGTGGTGGTGAGGCAGAACTATGCGAGCGTTCCTTTATTACCTCTTCCAAGTATTGAGTTCACACGGTGCTTATCACCGGATGTAATTCTGGGAGCTCTTAGCCCCTGGAATGTTGTTATCAGCAGGTGTGGTTACGAAAATAATGTCGATATCGTTGTTGTTAATAGTTGGAACGCAGGATGTTAAAACCCATATCACCAGATGTCGTCTCGCCATAATCGATAAGTATGTCTTGCAATTATTTATTACATTCATTTAGAGATATTTCTCGCATTAATTTATTAAGGTTGTTAAACATTAATTCATTAGGGTAAATGTTAATTTTATTATAGTGTTGTATGTATATGTGTGTATTTTGTTAACTTAGGTCCCAATTTGTTCGCTAATTATTATTATTATTCTTTTATGTGTTTTATGTATTATTAATAAGAAGGTGCTGGTAGTAACAGGAGTTTATAAGGTATCTTAGCTAATATTGCTAGTAGTAAAATTATCCAAATTTTGAATATATATAATAATATTTAGCCTATGAATGAGCGATATGAATTTTGAAGGATGATCCCCTTCACTTAAGCTAGCTTATGTATTAATCTTTCATTTATACTATAGCTTACATATGATATTCCTTTTTTTATTTATTTTACATACGTTGCTTGTCGCGGGATGTATCAATTCTTATTATTATTATAATTATTATTTTCGTTATTATTATCGTTAATATCGTTATAATCGATATTATCGCTAATATCATTATTATCGTTATTATAATTATTTTCGTTATTATTATTACCCCCTGTGGGTAGGGGGAAGTAGAATACTCCCACATTACTCCCTGATTGTCGTATGAGGAGACTGAAAGAGACTGTGTAAATGGCGTGTGAATGTTATTGTAAGGCTATTCATACCTTTGTTCTTCTTTTGTTTCCTTTTCTATTCTTTCTCTCACTCTCAAGCTTCCTTCCGTTCCTCTCCTTTCCTTTGGGGAGCTTGCCTCCCAATAATATATTTCGTATGATGTATAGTACAGAAAATGGCAAAAGCGGGCGTGGGAGGAACACCCATACCACTGCGGTGTCAGGTAGTGTCAGGCCAGGCCACCCGCCGTCGTCATCCAGCACCTGCCAGGAGCTTGGGGTAGGCAACCTGGCCCCAGCTCTGGATATTGCAACAGGAAGAACACGACAGGTAGGCGACCTGGCCTGCGGTGTCTATATCACAAGAAAGGGTACGATATGAAGAAAGCCACTTAGTGGAGTGGCTATTGGCTGCCAGGGCCATCGATAGCACACGGTTCTCCGGCCTGACGTCACCTATCCAGCCTGCGATGGGGACACCACAAGATGTAGAGAGAGAGAAACTCGCGCAAGCGAAAGTTCTCCTTGCCAAAATGAAGGTGGCTATTACTAGACAGTCCAAAGTAAACAACGCTATTAAGTAAGGGCTTCCAGAACTGGAGAACATCATAGACAGTCTCGAGTTCACTTATAAATTTTGAACAAAGGTCAATAAGCGAGTGAGGACCCTCGCCAGAGTTTCTCAGAGCCCTGGGGCAAATTCTATAACTGATGCTGGCGCAATTAAGAGAATAGCCACAAGCCCGACGCAGTTGCCTGAAGAGAGCCTCAAAAGACCGATGCAAGAGACGACGACGTCTCTTGCCACCACGTAGACGGAGTTCGAGAAGAAGAGAAGAAATAAGGATAAAACTTCGAAGATGGCGGCGGAACATCCACAGCAAGAGAAAAAGAAGCCAATAAAATCGAAGGATAGGCCGAGAAATGAAACGAGGCCGGACGCGATCCTCCTGAAACCTCCGCAATGTCAATCTTACATAGACATAGACGGAGCCATCCAACAGCGCTTCAAGACTAGCGCCGCAGAGGTAGACGTTAGATCGGTCCGGCAGACCAGAACCGGAGGGGTTCTCCTCGAACTGAAGAATACCATTGCGCATATCAGGGCCTCATTCGCAGAAACCCTAAGGAAAAGAAGTAGGAGAAACGATCAGCATCACGGAACAGGTCCCTAGAGCTACGCTGGAGATACGGGACTGCGATTGCTGCGCATCGTTGGTGGAAGTCGAGGAGACCCTAAATAGGACCATGCCAGTCTACTCGGGGAAACTTGAAGATAGATTGATTAACCCCAACGCGAGACAACAATGCCTGGCCCTCGTCAAAATAGAAGAAGAAGCAGCTGCGAAGCTTTCAAAGGCCGGCCGAGTGCTGGTCGTCTTCGACAGCTGCAGGGTCAGGTGAAGAACAGAAGTGAGGCGATGCTACCATTGTTTCGATTATGGTCACTATAACGCCTCGTGCAAAGGCCCTGATCGGAGAAAATTTTGATATTTCTCTGGCGAGCATAAGATCAAAAATTGCTATGTCAGAGAGGCTTCTTACTATCTGTGCAACCATAACGTTGATGTACCTAAGAAGCACCGGGCGGGATCAAGGTCCTGCAAAGCTTTCCAGGAGTCCCATGCAACAGCCAACAAGAAGAAACAAGGATGAGAGTACTTCAGGGCAATCTTAAAAGAAGCAGGGCGGCACACCACCTTCTAACCCAGGTGAGACATAACTCCACGACTTATTTCAGCGTATATCTGTCCCCGAACGTCCGGAAAGACTACTTCCAGACCAACCTGGACGATCTGGAAGACGCGTTCCGGGAAATTCAAGAGGATCTCATTGTGACTGGAGACCTCAATGCCAAAGCTCTCGAATGCGTGGAGGCCAGACCGGACTCCAGAGGAAAACGAATCATGGAGGTGGCGTCGAGACTACAGCTATCAGTATTCAACACAGGCTCGACACCAACCTTCCGAAGGCGGGACTACAGAGTGACGATCCCGGACGTACCTCTAACCAACGAACAACTTGTGGCAAGAGTCGCAGGCTGGCGGGAAATTGAGGATTATACCGGGAGCGAACATCAGTACATCCTTTTCGATGTACACGATGGGTGGTCAGCCGTGATAAGAGTCGAACGACCTACCACCGTTGGACCATTGCAAGAATGTATCGAGAAAGGATGTCCTCGATCATAGATGAATGTTGGAGATACCATCAATTTGTTTCCGCGCGTATATCGCCACCTGCACAAACAAGGATGATTACTGCAGTAACTATGCAGCTCATCCAAAAGGCTTGCGCGATAGCGGTGCCAAAAAAGAGAACAAAACGGCAGAGGCATCCTGTATACTGTTGGATGAGCGAGATCGCAGATCTTCGTAAGAAGTGCTTAAGGTTTTGCCGTTTAGCATAACGAGCGAAGGGACGCGACCTCGACGCTGCTCTCTTGGTTGCAGAGTATCAAGCGGCCAAAAAGTCTTTGAAGAGTGCCATGAAGGTCAGTCAACTTCGGTGCTGGAAGGAGCTGTGCCAGAATGTCGATCGGGATCCGTGAGGATTAGGGTACCAGATCGTCACTCGAAAGCTGGGGACTCGTACGCAAGGGATCCCACAGGATGCGAGGACGTTGGATTACATTGTGCATACTCTATTCCCCTCACACCCGAAGAGAGAAATTAGCAGGGCTGCGCCTGGCATTATCGAAGCGCCACAATTTACAGAATAAGAGCCGCATTTTTTCACATTCTATGTGGAACAAGAAATCTCCAGGTCCTGACGGTCTTCCATCGGAAGTAATTAAAACTGTCGCGCAGAGTCACTCCGAGCTCTTGCTAAACATGTACATCATTTGCCTCAGGTGGAGCACCTTCCCCGGCCCGTGGAAGAAAGCGAGGCTTGTGCTGATCAGCAAGGGCAATGGTCCAGCAGTGGCAGCTTTGTCATACAGGCCTATTTCTATGCTCGATACGGCTGGCAAGTACCTGGAGAAGCTGCTTATACCATGATTGCACGCAGCCGTGAGGGATTCGAGGGATCTTGTCGCCCGCCAGTATGGATTTCTATCCGGCCTCTCCACCAGCCACGCAGTCACGGCCGCCAAAATGACGGAACGAGGGATTCACCATTCCAGCCCTTTGTGTCTGCTGGCCTCCTTAAACGTGAGAAATGCCTTCAAGTCCCACAGGTGGGACTTGGCATTTGAAGAGCTCGATCGTAACTTCAGTGTCCCGTAGTACTTACTCCGATTTCTCGGGGACTACTTGAACAAATGCTTCCTAGAATACAATACAGGCAATTTTCCGAGTAGCTTAGAGTTGACATCGGGGACAGACCAGGGCTCCATACTGGGACCGGATTTCTGAAATATTTTCTAGGACGGAATCCTTCGTATGGTAGTCCCTAAATGTGCTTTCTTCGTTGGGTACGCAGATGACATTGCAGTTGTCATAATTGCAAGAGATATGGAGGGTGCACAGCTGCTGCTCTTCCAGGTCATACGCAGAGTCATTTTCTTGATTGAAGACCACGGGCTATCCGTAGCAGTGCAGAAGCCAGAGATCGTGCTACTTACGATGAAGCACATCAACACCTTGCGCAGCTTCATCTTAGGAGACGCGGCGGTCCAGACTAAGTCGGCTGTCAAAAACTTAGGTAGAACGCTCGACAACAAGCTCAATTTCGGACATCACATAATTAGGGAAACCGACAAGGCGGTAAATGTAATAGCCTCGCTTGGTACACTCATGGCTAACGTCAACGTGCCTCGACCGTGCATGAGGCGACTACTGAGGTGCGCTACTGAAGCAGTGTTGCTGTATGGCGCGGAGGTCTGTGCCGAAGTACTGCGATACGAGACATACCGCAAGCACATAGCGGTGGTACAGAAGAGGGTCGCTCTCCGAATCTCGTGCTCCTACTGCACAGTCTCTGAGCCCTCGGTGGTAGAGATTTCGGGGTTAATCCCAATCAATCTACTAGACCAGGGGGAGACAATTTGTCCACCAACAAATGCCCTTTCTGGGAAAGGAAGAGGCAACAAGGTTCGCCAGGTCTAGCAGTTTCATGACCTGGTAAAGCAGATGGGAACGAGAGCCTATGGGTAGTTGACCATCCGACTCATCAGTCTGCTAGACAGCTGGCTAAACCGGGAGGCTGGGGAGATCGACTTATATCTCACCCATTTCTTGACAGGGCATGGACTCTTCTGCTCCTACCTTGCAGAAATGAGGAATGTAGCAGACGGCAACTGTCCCAATGGCGACTTGACCATCAACGACGCCTACCACACATTCTTCAAATATGCCCGTTGGAGCGACGAACGTCTCGCCTTGGAGCAAGACCTCGGAGTAATCTCTCCGGGCAACGTTGTCGAGAAAATGCTTCGAGTCCAGGAGAATTGGAACGAGGTGGCATGGTATGACAGGAACATCTTGCAAAGGGAAGAGATGAAGATGTTCGGCCCATAGATGCGCCGCGAACGTTGCTCCAGTCTTCTGTCCCGTAGAACGGTAGAGTCCCGTATAGGGACCTGATGCAATGACGCCATCCCGAAGTAATTCCACTTGGCGGTTCCGGGATAGTTTTACAATGCCACTAGGTTGGATATGAGTTTACTCGGTAGTGCCTATTCCAACGATGAGCGCGACAATTCATGGACTTAAGTGGGGGACCCAAAGTGTCCCTATGGCGGATGGGGTCTCTGAGTTAGTGCCTACAGTTTGGTATTCTCAGACCATCAAAGGAAAAATTATTATTATGATTATTATTATTATTATTATTATTATTATTATAATTATTATTATTATTAGTATTAGTATTATTGTTATTATAATTATTATTATAATTATTATTATTATTATTACTATTATTAATACAGTTATAATTATCGTTATTATCGTCACTGTTATGAATACTATTATTATTGTCGTTATTAGTATCGTTATTAGTAGTTATTATCGTTATGATCGTGATTTTAATCGTATTTTCCTTATAAACATAATCTTCGTAATTATCGTTATTATCGTTATAATCATCGTTGTTATTATATTTATTAACCTTATTATCGATACTATGCTTACTATTGTCGTTATTAAAGTTATTAACGGTATTTTATTTATTACGGTTATAATTGTTATTATTCTTATTACCGTTATTATCGTTATCAACTTTATTACCGTTATTATCTTTATTATCGTTGTTAATATCGTTATAATCGTTATTATTTTTATTTTTACTATTATCGTTATTATTATTATCAATATTATTTTTTTTATCGTTAGTATTATTATTATCGTTATAAATATTATTGTTATTGCATCTATTTCTATTATTATTATTATATTTATTATCGTTATTATCGTTATTATCGTTATTATCGTTATTATCGTTATTATTATCGTTATTATCGTTATTACAGTTATTATTATTAATATAGTTATTATTATCCTTGTTACCGTTATTAAAGTTATTATCGTAATTATCGATATTATGTTTATTATTTTTATTTTTTTTATTTTCGTTATTAATATTATTATTATTATTATCGTTATAATTTTCGCTGTAATTGTTACTACTATTTTTATCGTTATTAAAGTTATATTGGGTAAAATATTTATCATCCTTATTATCGTTATTTTATTATTATCGTCATCATTACAGTAATATACGTTGTTTCCTATATTATCGAATAATCACTATTATCGCTATTATAGTTGCTATCGCTAATACTATTAATAAATACAATAATATATTAATATTATAATTCTCTTTATTATCGTTATAATTATTGTTATCGTTAATAACGCTATTATCGTAATTACCATATTAAAGCTTTATCGTTATTATTATTATTATAATTATTATTATTATTCTAATTATTATTATTACTTTAGTTATTATTGTCGCAGTTACCGTTACTATTACTATTATCGTTCTTATTAGAGTTATTAACATTATATTCGTTAATATCTTTATTATCGTTATTATTATTATTATCGTTTTTAATATTACTATTATATTTTATAGTGTTATTATTATTATCGTTAATATTATCGAAATTATCGTTAATATCGTTAATTTTATTATTTTAATATTACTGTCAGTAACTTTAATAACATTACTGTTACCGTTGTTATCGTTATTATCGTTATTATTACCGTTATTATTCTTATGATTGTTATTATTATTATTATCGTTATTATTATTATTAACGTTATTGTTGTCTTTATTAACATTATAATCGTTATTAATATTATTATTGTTATTATACTCTTTATTATCGTTACTATCGTCATTATGGTTATTATTATTATTGTCATTATAGTTATTATTGTTTTTATTGTAATTATCGTTGTTATCGTTATTTACATTATTATTATTATTACCGTTATTAGTATCGTTATTCTCGTTATTATTTTCACTATCGTTATTACAATCGTTATTATCGTTATAATCGTTATTATTATTATTATTATCCTTATTATTATCGTTATTATCGTTTTTAATGTTATTATCGCTATTAACGTTATTATCGTTTTTTTCTTTGATATTATCTTATTGTAGTTATTATTATTTTTATCGTTATTAATTTCGTTATTATCGTTATTATGTCTATTATCTTTATTATTATTGTTATAATCGTTATTACCTTTTATATTATCATTATTGCTATTTTTATTATTTTCGTAATTATTATTATCATAATTATTATTATTATTATTATTTTTATCGTTATTAATGCCGCACTTAGTGCTACTATTATTATTAACTTTATTATTAACGTTCGTTAAGGATATTATCGTTATTAAATTTATTATTAGTGTTATAATCGTTATTATCATTTTTATCTTTATTATTATCGTTATTAGTTTTATTATCGTTATTATCGTTATTATCGTAATTTTCTATATCATCGTTATTTTTGTTATTATCTTTATCTCTAATGCTTTTACCGTTATAATCGTTATTAACGTAATTATTATCTTTATTATCGTTATTATCCTAATTATCTTTATTATTATTGTTATTATAGTTATTTTTATTATTATTGTTATTACCGTTAATAACGTTATTATCGCCTTTATTATCGTTATTATTATTCTTATCGTGTTTTTTGTCGCTTTTATAGTGACTATTACTCTTATTGATATTGTTATCTATATTTCTATTATTATCTTCATTATTACAATTATTATTATTTTTATTATTTCTATTATCTTTGATATTAAAGCTTTCTTTATTATCGTTATTTTTATTATTATCGTTATTATAATCGTCATTATCTTTATTTTCGTTATTATTTTTCTTATTATTTTATTTTCGTTGTTATGTTTACTATTATTATTATCGTTATTATTACTGTTGTTTTTATAATTATCGCTGTTATTGCTATTATTATTAATATTATATTTGTCGATATTGTTATTGTTATTTTTATAATTATCGTTCTTATTATTATTACTATTATTATTATTATAATTATAATTATTATTATTATAAATATCATCATTATTATCTTTATTAACTTCATGTCCGTTATTATCCTCATCATTGTTATTATCGTAATTATCGTTATAATCCTTATTATTATCTATCTTATCGTTATTATTATCATTATTATCATTATTATCGTTATTATTATAACTATAATTATTATACTTATTATTTTCCTTATTATTCTTACTATCGTTTTTATCTATATTATTACCGTTATTGTCGTTATTACCGTTACTTCTGCTATTATGTTTATTTTTACTGCTATAATCGTTAATATCGTTATTATTGTTATTATTGAAATTATCGTTATTATCATTGTTAATATTATTATTATTATTATCGCTATTATTTTCGTTATTCTCGTTATTATTTTAACTATCGTTACTACAATCGTTATTATCGTTATAATTGTTATTATTATAATTTTTATCGTTAATAACGCTATCGTGGCTACTATCCTTATTAGCTTTATTTTTATTTTTATTGCATTTATCGTTATTATCGTTATTAATATTGTTTTAAGGGTATTTCCTTTATTATCATTATATTTATTATCATCGTTATTATTATCATAATTAAATTTATTACCGTTATTATCTCTATTATTGTCATTACCGTCATTATTATTATTATCGTTATTATTATTGTTAATATCTATATAAATGATTTTATTATTATTATCGTTATTAATATCTTTATTATGGTTATTTTATTTATTATCGTTATTATCGTTGTTGTCGTTGTTACCGTTAATAAAACTGCTATAGTTATAAATATTATTATTATTATCATAACTACTGTTACTATTATTATCGTTATTATATCGTTATTACAATCGTTATTATCGTTATTATTATAGTCGTTATTATTATTGTTATTATCGTTATTATCGTTATTATCTTCATAAGCGTTATTATTATTATTAATACCGTTAATAATCCTATTGTATTTATCATATTTATTATCGTTATTCTTATTTATGTCGTTTTTATCATTATAATCGATATTATCTTTATTATCTTTATTTATTATATTATCATTATTTTTATTATTATAAATTTGATTATTGTTATTAACGCTATTATTTTAGTAATACCGTTTTTTCGTTATTACCGGTATTATCCTTATTATTATCGTTATTCTCGTTATTATTATAATTATTATTATTATTGCTATTATCGTTATTATCGTAATATCGTTTCTGTTACCGTATGTTCGTTAGTATCTTTATTACTTGCGTAATTATCATTATTATTATTATTATTCTTATTATTATTATTATTATTATCGTTATTACTTTCATTATCATTATTGTCATTACTATAGTTGTCTTGAATATTAACTTTATTATCGTTATTAACATTATTATCGTTATTATCGTTTAATCGTTATTATCGTTTTAATCGTTATTATCTTTATTATTATTGTTATCTTTATTTATATTATTATAGTAATTATTATTATCATTATTATTTTTACTATTATTATTATTGTCATTCTTATTTTTACACTTACCGCTACTATTATTATTATCGTTATTAATATCGTTGTTAACGTTATAATCGATACTATCGTTAATATTAGTGTTATGAACGTTATTATCGTTATTATCGTTAATATTATCGTTATTAGCGTTATTGTCGTTATTATCGTTAATTACTTATTATCATTTTTATGTTTATTATCGTTATTTCTATTATTATCGTTATTATTATAATTATTATTATTTTTATTAATTTTATGATTATCGTTATAATTATAGCTATTATCATTATTATTATTTTTTATTATTGTCGATATTATTGTTATTATTATTTTTATTATTATTATCGTTATGTTCTTTATTATAGTTACTATCATTATTACCGTTATTATATCATCTATCTCGCCCATTGTTCTTGCTGTCCACCTTAGACGTGAGAAATGCCTTCAGTTCCGTCAGGTGGGACATGGCAATGGAAGCGCTCGAACGTAAATTCAGTGTCCCGGAGTACCTACTCCAAATTCTCGGGGACGGACTAAACGAGCGCTTCAAGAATACGATACTGGCGATGTTCCGAGAAGTTTGGAGTTGTCATTGGGGGCAGCCCATTGCTCCATACTGGTACCAGATATCTGGAATATTTCCTACGGCGGTATCCTATGTATGACAGTCCCTTATGGTGCTTTTCTTGTTGGGTACGCAAAGGACGTTGCAGTTATCATAACAACAAGAGACACGGACTATTATCAGCTGTTGCTCAACAAAGTCATGCGCAGAGTCATCTCCTGGATGGAAGAACACGGGCTATCTCTAGCAGCTCAGAAGACAGAGATCGTGCTACTTACGAAGAAGCGCATCAACACCTTGCGCATCTTCATCGTAAGAGACGCGGCAGTCCAGGCTAAAGTCGGATATCAAATACTTAGGTAGAATGCTATACAAAAAGCTCAATTTTGGATGGCACATAATTAGGGCAGCAGACAAGGCGGAAAAAGTAGTAGCCTCGCTCGACACACTTATGTGTTGGCGAGCGCCCGTGCATAAAGCGACTAATGATTTGATGTGCCTAAGCAGTGATGCTGTAAGGCGCAAAAGTTTGGGCTGAGGCGCTGCGACACGAGAAATATCGCATACGCATAGCCGCGGTACAGAGGAGGGGCGCTTTCCGAATCGCGTGCTTCTACCGCATGTTCTCTGAGCCCGCGATGCTAGTCGTCGCGGGGGTAATCCCGATCGATCTACTAGCCCAGGAGAGACAATTCGTTCACCAGCAAAGGCCCGTTTTGGAATAGGAGGAGGCATCAAGGCTCACCAGGTCTATCAGCATCGAGACCTGGCAAAGCAGATGGGAACAGGAGCCTAGGGGCAGATGGACGGCCCGACTCATCAGTCGGGTAGATAGCCGGCTCAACCGGGAGCGGGGGAGATAGACTTCTACATCACACAATTTTTGATAGAGCATGGTCTGTTCTGCTCCTACCTCGGAAAAATGAGGAAGGTTGTAAATGACAACTGCCCCTATGGGGACTCTACCGTCGACGGCGCCTACCACATGTTCTTCAAATATGCCCGGAGGAGCGTCGAACGACTCACCTTGGAGCAAGACCTCGGAATAATCTCGCCAGACAACGTTGTCAAAAAAATGCTTCGAGTCTAGGAGAAGTGGAACGAGGTGGCATGGTATGTCAGGAACATCGCTATAATCGTTAATATCGATATTATCGTTATTATCCTTATTTTCGTTATTATCATTCTTGTCGTTCTAATCGTTACTATTATTATTATCGTTATTATTACCGTTATTTTTATAATTATCATTATTATTACTACTATTATTATTATTGTAACTATCGTTATTATTATCGTTATTATAATTATTATCGATATTATTATTACTATTATTATTATTATTATTACTTTTGTTACTATAATTATCGTTATTATTATCGTTATTATCGTTTATCGCTATGTTTATTATTATCATTATTATTATCGTAATTAATTTTATTACAATTATTACCTTTATTATCGGTATTACCATTATTATTTTTAATATCGATATTATTATCGTTAATTTCGATATAACCGTTATTATTGTTATTATCGTTATCATTAAATTTATTATGGTTATTATCGCCATTAACTTTATTATCGTTATTATCGATGTTATCCGTAATAATATTATTATCGTTCCAAATATAATTATTATTAGTACTATTGTTATTATTATCATTAATATCGTTATTATCGTTATTGTTTTTAATATCGTTATTATCGTTATTATCGTCATGATAACAGTTATTACTGTTAAGATGTTTATTATTACCGATGTAATCGTTTTTATCGCTTTTATTATGGTTGTTATCGTTATTATCGTTATTATTATTATTATCGTCATTATCACTAATGTTATAGATATCTTTATTACCGTTTTTAACGTTATTATTTATTATATCGTTATTATTACCGTTATTATCGTCATGAACATTGTTATCATTACTTTCGTTGTTATCGTTATTATCGTCATTATCATTACTATCGTTGTTATCGTTGTTAACGTTATTATCGCTACTATTGATATTATCGGTTTTTTCATTATTATTACAATTATTGTTATTATTATCGTTATTATCGTTATTATAGTTATTATGATAATTATCGTTAATGTTATCGTTATTGAAGTTATAATTGTTATTAATAGTATTACTTTTATTATTCTTTTTATTAACGTTATTATCGTTATTATTATGATTATAGTAACTATCGTTTTCACCGTTATTATGGCAATTATCGTCATTGTCGTTATAATCATTAATTTCGTTGTTATTGCTATTAATGTATTAATCGTTATTATCGTCGTAATCGTTATAATCGATATTTATATATTATCAGAGTTAATATTATCAATATTAATTATATTATTATTTTTATTATTATTATTAATAATAATAATAATAATAATAACAAGGATAATAATGATAATTACGATAATATCGATAATAACAATAATGATAATAATAATAATAACGATAATAGTGGTAATAACGATAATAATAATAGTAATAACATTAAATACAGTGACAACCATAATAATAATAATAATAATATCATTACAAACAATAATATCGATAATAACGTTAATCACGATAATAATTATAACTATAATATCGATAATAACGACAAGTAATATAATACTATTAACAATAATATCGATGGTAACGATAATAACGATAATTATATTAATTATATATCGATAATAAGGATTATAACGATAAGAACGAACTTAACTAAAAAAAAGTAAATAACGGCAATTATAATAATAATAATAACGATTATAATAATAACGATAGTAAAGATATTAGTAATATAGTCGCAGTTATCGCAACTATTATAAATATTATTATTATTATCGTTGATAACGTTATTATCGTTATTATAGATATTGTTAGCATTATGATCGTTATTATCGTTTTAATCGTTATTATTATCGTTTTAAACTTTATAATCGTTATTATTATTATTTTCGTTATTATCACTATTATTATTATCGTTATAACCGTTATTGTCGTTATTATATATCTTATCGCTACAATTATCGCTATTATCGTCATTATCGCTATTACCAAAAATATTGTTATTGCACATTTTTATTAGAAATCGTGGAGGTCCTAAAGAGGACCCAGGCAGGCTGCGCGGGGTAACTCGAGGATAAAATGACGGACCCAACGCGAGACAACAACGCCTGGCCCTCGTCAGAATAGATGAGGAAGCAGCAGCAAATATTTTAAAGGCCGACCGAATGCTGGTCGGCTTTGTCAGCTGCACGGTCAGGCAAAGAGCGGAAGTGAAGCGATGTTACCGCTGTCTCGACTGTGGTCACTATAACGCCTCGTGCAAGAGCCCCGTTCGCTGTTAGTTTTCCTATTTCTGCGGTAGCACGGGGCACAAGGTCAAAAACTGCAAGGTCAGCGAGCCTTCCTGCTTCTTGTGCTCAATAACGTTGATGAACTTAAGAATCACCTGGCGGTATCAAGAGCTTGTAAATCTTTCCAGGAGACCATTGGAACAACCAACAAGAAGAAGAAAGGATGAGAGTACTTCATGGTAACCTCATTAGGAACAGGACGGAGCACCACCATCTCACCCAGCTCTGCTCTGAGTGCAAAGAAAATATTTTTCTAATCAGCGGACAGTTCCAGGACAGAGCGGGGATAGGATAGTATGCAAACGAATTGGTCTCCGCGCCCATCTGGATCCCAGATCCCCGACAAATACATGTGTCGGATCAAGGATGCAGACATGGTTACGTTTGGGTGAGACATATCTCGATAACTTATGTCTGCGTATATCTTACCCCGCACTGCAAGATAGACGACTTCCCGACAAAACTGGACGATCTGGAAGACGCGTTGCGGAAAATGCAAGGGGACCTCATTCTTACTAGAGACCTCAATGCCAAAGCTCTCGAATGCGTGGAGGCCTGGTCGGACTAAAGAGGAAGACGAATCATGGAGGTGGCGTCGAGACTACAACTATCAGTATTCAACACATGCTCGACACCAACCTTCCGAAGGCCGGACTACAGAGAGACGATCACGGACGTCTCTCTAGCCAACGAACACCTTGTGGCAAGAGTCGCAGGCTGAAGGGTAATTGAGGTTTATACTCAGAGCGACCATCAGTACATCCTATTCGATGAACACGATAGGAGGCCAGCCGTGACAAGTGCAGAACAATCTCCCCGATGTAATATTGCAAGAATGGATCGAAAGAGGCTATTTTCGTTCATTTATGAAGGTTTGGAATCCCATTAAATTGCTTCCGCTAGTCTATCGCCACCTGCACAAGCCAGGATGATTACTGCAGCAACTGCTCATCCAAAAGGCTTGCGCGAAAGTGGTGCCAAGAAGAGCACGAAACGGCAAAGGCGTCTTGCATACTGGTGGAAGAACGAGATCGTAGATCTTCGTAAGAGGTTCTTAAGGCTTCGCCGTTTGGCACTACGAGCGAAGTGACGTGACCTCGAGGCTGCTCTCTTGCCTGCAGAGTATTAAGCGGCCAAAAAAGTTTTGAAGAGGACCATCAAGCTCAGTCAACGATGATGCCGGAAGGAGCTGTGCCTGGATGTGGAGAAGAATCCGTGGGTATTAGTGTACCAGATCGTCACTTGCAAGCTGGGGAATCGAACGCAAGGAATCCCTCAGGACGATAGGACGTTGGTATACATGGTGCATACACTATTCCCCTCACAGCCGAAGAGAGCCATTAGCAAGGCTGCGCCTGGCATAACCGAAGCGCCATAGTTTACGGAGGGGAGCTACTCCTGGCCGCATCTTCCATGCAGAACGAGAGAGCTCCAGGACCAGACGGCCTTCCAGCGGAAGTAATGAAAGCCGTCGCGCAGAGTCACCCTTGCTAACCATGTATAACATGTACCTCAGGGTAGACATTTTCCCCGCTCTGTGTAAGAAAGCGAGGCTTATGCTCATTAGCAAGGGCAAGAGTCCAGCAAATGCATCTTCGTCATATTTTTATATCTATATTTATCTGTCTATATTTATGCTGGATACGTCTGGCAACCTCCTGGAGAAGCTTTATATGCCACGGCTGCTTGCGGCCGTGAGGGCAGTGGGCGATCTTGCTGCACGCCAGTATGGATTTTGTTCCGGCCTCTCCACCATCCACGCAGTCCAGGAGGTTGTCACGGCCGCAGAAATGACGGAGCGATGGAATCAACATATTCGACCTATGTGCCTGCTGGTTAACTTAGACATGAGAAGTGCCTTCAACTCCATCAGGTGGGATTTGGCAATGAAAGCGCTCGAACGTAATTTCAACTATCCGTGGTACTTACTCCGAATTCTCGGGGATAATCTGATCGGGTGCCTCCTAGAATACTATACTGGCGATGGTCCAAGAAGCTTGGAGTTGACATCGGGGGCAGCACAGGGCTCCATACTGGGACCGGATATATGGAATATTTTCTACAACGGTATCCTACGTATGGCAGTCCCTGAAGTTGATTTCTTGGTTGGGTACGCAGATGACATAGTAGTTTTCATAACTGCAAGAGACATGGTGCTGCTGCTTATCCAAGTCATGCGCAGAGTCATCTCCTGGATGGAAGAACACGGGCTATCCTTAACAGACCAGAACACAGAAATCGTGCTACTAACCTTCGTTAGTAGCGCATCAACACCTTGCGCAGCTTCACCGTGGGAAACGCGACGTTCCAGATTAATTCAGCTGTCAAGTACCTAGGAGTAATGCTCGATTGCATACTCAATTACGGAGAGCATATAATGATGGCAGCAGACAAGGCGGCTAAATTAGTAGCACCTCTGGACAGACTCATGGCCAATGTCAACGGTCCCCGACCGTGCATAAGGCGACTACTTATGCCTGACGCCGAAGCAGTGATGCTGTACGGCACGGAAGTATGGGTCGAGGTACTGCGAAATGAGAAATATCGCAAGCGCATAGCCGCGTTACAGAGGAGGGACGCTCTCCGAATCGCTTGCTCCTAGCGCACGGTCTTAGAGCCCGCAGTGATTGTTGTCGCCGGGGTAATCCCGTTTGACCTACTATCCAAGGAGAGACAATTCGTCCATCAGCAGAAGCCCTTTCTGGGGAAGGAGGAGGTATCAAACAACGCCTGGTGTAATTGCATCGAAGCCTGGAACAGCAGATGGGTGCAGGAACCTAGGGGCAGATGGATTGCCCGACTCATCAGTCGACTAGATAACTGGATAAATCGAGAGGTGCAAGATGTCGATTTCTACCTTACCCAATTCTTGACAGGCCATGGCCTGTTCCGCTCCTACCTCGCAATAATGTGGAATGTAGCAGACGGCAACTGCCACTATGGGGACTCGATCAAAGACGACGCTCACCACACGTTCTTCATATGTACCCGGTGGAGCGCCGAACGACTTACCTTGGAGCAAGACGTCGGAGACATCTCGCTGAACAACGTTGTCGAGAAAATGCTGAGATGTCTGAAGGATTAGAACAAGGTGGCCTGGTAGACGAGGGCAATTTTACGTAAGAGAGGAAGGAGATGGGCTGCCCATAGACTTGCCACCAACGTTGTTCCAGGTTCCTGCCACGTAGAGCCGAAGAGGAAGTCCAGTTAATGCGCATGATGCGTCGGCGCCATCCTGATGTAATGTCACATGATGGTGCCTGGATTGTTTCACTATGCTACTAGAATAGATATGTGTTTAGTCAGTAGTGCCTATTCCAACGGTGAGCCCGACACTCCAGGGACTTTAACAGGGGACCCAATTGGTGAAGGGTTCCTCTATTGGGCAGGGTCCCTGGGTCAGTGCGTAAAATTCTCAGACCATCAAAAAAAGTAATATAGCTATTAAAGTTATTATCGTTATTATCGACATTATCGCTATTATCGTTATTATTATTATTATGGTTATTAATATTATAATTATTATTATTTTTATTTTTTATAATTATCGATATTATTATCGTTGTTATTGATATTATTATAATTATCGTTATGATTAACTTTAATATAGAAATAATCATTATTATAATTTTTATTAAAGTTATTATCGTTATTATCTTTATTATCGGTATTATTACCATTAATATCGTTATAATCGTTATTATCGAGATTATTAATATTATCGATATTATTATCGTTACTTTTACCTTAATTAAGTTTATTATATTTATTAACGTTATTATCGTTGTAACCGTTAATAATACTATTATCGTTATAAATATTATTATTATTATTACTATTATTATTAATATTATTATCGTTATTAATATCGTTATTATAATCGTTATTATCGTTATTTTCGTCATTATAATAATCGTTATTATTATGGTTATTATCGTTATTATTACCGTATTATCATTACTATCGTTGTCAACATTACTAAATTTATTATCGCTTTTATCGATATTATCGTTATTTTCGTTAATATTATTATTACCGTTATTATTATCATTATTATTATTATTATTATTATTATTATTTTTATTATAATTATTAAAGTTAGTAACATATTTGTATCTATTATCGTTATTATTGTTATTATTATTATTATTTTTATTATAAACGTTATTATCGTCCTTATCGTTATAATCATTAATATCGTTGTTACCGTAATTAAAGCTTTTATCTTTATTATCGTCTTATTCGTTATTATCGATATTATATTATATATTATATATTATATATTATATATTATATATTATATATTATATTATATATACATGTAAAGAAAGTATACTTTTTCCAGGTAGATTTGTCACGCGTCTCATGGCCCGCCCTTCTTTTGTTATTGTTATCTACCAATTCTTTTGTTACCTACAAATCGAGCCGTTAAGATTTTGGGAGAGAAACTGGCAGTAAGAAATAGAACGTAGACGAGAGAAGTAGTACGAGAGTAAAATATAAAATTTAACAGAGTGAACAATAAACGTGAATTGTCGTTTCTTTGTTCACAGAGAAACATATTTCCGTTTGTCACTTCACACTAATTAAAACGAGTTAAAATAAAAATTAAGATATTATATATATATATATATATATATGTATTAAAAGTTATTATTATTTATAAATAATATTAATTTAAATATATATATATAATTATTTATTAATTATTCTTATATTATAATTAAATATTTATTTTTATATATTTATTTCTTAAAAGATTTAATAAATATTTTTATTTTATAATTTTTATCTATTTTATTTTACAAAGAATAATTATTATTTAGATTATAAAATAATTAAATTCAATAAAAAATTATTATTTTTAATTATATCTATTAATTATAATAAAATCAACTTATATAATACTTATATAATATTAATATTATCGCTATTTGCATTATTATCTTAGTTATTTCTATAATTATTACCTTTATAATTATTATTATTATAATTATTATAGTCGCAATTATCGCTACTATTATTAATATCATTATTAATATCATTGATTTCTTTATTATCGTTATTATCGTTAGTACTATAGTTATTATCGTTATTATCGCTTTAATCGTTATTGTTATCGTTTTAATCGTTATAAACGTTATTATTATTATTATCGTTATTATCACTATTAATATTATTATCGATATTACCGTTAATATCTTTATTATATATATTTTCTCTTCTATAATCGCTATTATCGTCAATATCGCTATTACCATTAATATCGTTATTAACGTTATTATCGTGAATATCGTCTTTCTCGTTAATATCGTTATTATTATTATTATTATGGTGATTAGTATTATTATTATTATCTTATTTTTTTTTTAATATCGCTATTATTATCGTTATTATTGTTATTATTATAATTATCGATACTATTATCGATAATATTGATATAATCGTTATTATTATCTTTATTAAAGATATAATCGTTACAAACGATATTAAAATTATTAGCATTATTATCATTATTTTCCTAGTTATTATCGTTATTATTATCGTAATAATCGTTACTATCGTTATTATTATTATAACCGTTATTATTATCGTTAGTATCGTTATTTTCGTTGTTATCGTCATATGCGTTATTATTATTATTATTGCCGTTAATAACTCTGCTGTATTTATTATCCTTATTATCGTTATTTTTATTTTTATCGTTATTATCATTATAATCGGTATTATCAATATTATCTTTATTTACTGTATTATCATCATTTTTATTATTATGAATGTGATTACCGTTATTATTATTGAAGTAATTATTCGAATAATACCGCCATATCGTTATTATCGCTATTATCATTATTGTTATCATTATTTTCGTTATTAATATTATTATTTTTATTATTGTTTGTTGTCGTTATTATCGTTATTATCATTATTGTCGTTGCTGTTACCGTTATTTTCATTATTATCGATATTACTTCCGTTCTTATCGTTATTATTATTATTATTATTGTTAATATTGTTACTTTCGCTATTACTATCGTTATGATCGTAATTATTATTATTTTTGTTATTATTATGTTTATTATCTTCATTATCATTATTATCATTACTATCATTGTAATCGTTTTTATCTTTATTATCGTTATTATCGTTATTTTTGTTAACATCTTTACTATTATCGTCATTACCGATATTATCGTTATTATCGTTATTATTACCGTTATTATCGATACATTCGTTACTCCTATTATTATTATTATATTTATAATCGTTATTATTAATATTATAATCGTTATTAACGCTATTTTAGTTATTTCCCTTTTTTCCATTAATTTTATTTTTATTGTTATTATCGTTATTATAGTTATTTTCTTTATTATCGTTATTTCAATTATTATCGTTACTATTATTATTATTATTATTATAATCCTTATTATCGTTATTATCGTTATTATTATTATTATTAACGCTATTATCGTTATTATCGTTATTATCGCTATTAATATCGTCTATAATAATTATTATTGTTAGTTTTTTTATTATTATCGTTATTATCGTCAATGTCATTATTTTAATTAATATCATTGTTATCGTTATTAACGTTGTTTTTATTATTATCGTTATTATTATCGTTTTTAGTATCGTTGTTAACTTTATTACTGTTTTCATCGTTTTATCGTTATTATCCTTATTTTAATAATTATCGCTATTATTATCGTAATTTATGTTATAACCATTATTATCGTTGTTATTATTATTATGATTATTATTATCTTTATTAAAGTTATTAACGTTATTAACATTATTATTGATAACGTGGTGTTTATCATTATATTTGTAGCCTTTATCGTTATTATTATGGATATTACCGTTATTATCGTTATTATTATTATCATTGCAATTATCGTTAATATCGTTATTAACAATATTAATATTATTGTCATTATTATTAACGTTATTAACATTATAGCTGTTTTAAATGTTATTTTTGTTATTTTCTTTATTTCTGTTATTATCGTTAATATCATCGTAATTTAAGTTATTTTCCATTTTTATCGTTAGTATCGTTATAAACGTTATTATTGGTATCGCTACTGTCACTATTATCGTAGGTGTTATAATTATCGTTATTAATATTAATATTATTATCATTATTTTTTATAATAATCGTTATTCTTGTCGTCATTATCGTTAATATGGTTATTATCGCTATTATCGTTATTATTATTATTATTGTTATCATTCCCTTTATTATGCTTATATACGTTATTATGGTTATTATTGTTATTATTGTTATTATCGTTAATACAGTTTTCAACGTTTATATCATTATTATCGTTAGTTTTATTATTATCTTCACTAATATCGTAATTATTGTTATTAACATTATTATCGCTATTATCGTTATTATCGTTATGTTGTTCATTTTTGTTCTTGTTAATATTATTTCTGTTATTATAGTATTTAGCCTTATTACCGTATTTATGGTTAATATCTATATAAACGTTATTACTGATATTATCGCAATTATTATTATTCTTATGATTATTATTATTATTATTATTATTATTATTATTATTAATATTACGGTTAATATTATCGTTTTTACTATCGTTATTACCGTTGTTATTGTTATACTTGCAATTACCGTTATTATCATTATTAACGTTATTATTATTATTATCGTTATTATTATCGTTTTTATTATCGTTATTAACATTATTACTATTTTCATCGTTTTATCGTTATTATCGTTATGTTTATTCTTATCACTATTATTATCGTAATTAATGTTATAAACATTATTTTCGTTATTAACGTTATTATCGTTATTATGATTATTATCTATATTATTATCGTTAATGTCGATATAATCGTTATTATTACTATTTTTTTATCGTTATTTAGGTAATAATAGTAATTATCGTTATTATTGTTATTTTCGTTATTATTGTTCTTATTGCAATTATCGCTAGTATCGTTATTAACATTACAATTATTATTATCTTTATTATTATCGTTATTAACGTTTTTAATGTTTTCATTATTATTATCGTTATTTTCGCTATCTTCATTTTTATCGTTAATATTATCGTATTTATAATTATTATTATCGTTAATAACGTTACATATGATGTTACTGTTATTGAAGTTATTATTAATTTTATTATCTTGCGGATCGTTATTATTTTATTCAATAGCGTTACTATCTTTATTATCGTTATTAACTTTATTATGGTTATTTTTTTATTATTTGTATTTCCGATTTTATTATTATTTTTATTATTATAAATATTATGTTTAATATCGTTACTATCATTGTTATTGTGATTAACGTTATTATCATTATTATCGCTCTTGTCTTTATTTCCGTTATTAATAATATTATCATTATTGTTACATTTATTATAGTTATTATTATTATTATCGTAATTATTATCGTTGTTATCGTTATTATTATTATTATTGTAATTATTTTTATTATACTCCTTATTAACGTTTCTATCATCATTATCGTTATTATTGTTATCGTTGTAATTATCGTTAGTATCGTTATTAACATTATTATTATTATTATCGTTATTATTAACGTTATTAATGTTTTCATTGATATTTTCATTATCTTCGCTATTTTTATTTTTATTGTTATTATTATCGTAATTAACGTTATTACTGTTTTTATCATTATTATTATCGTTAGAACCGTTACTTTCGTTGTTATTATTATTAAAGTTATTATAATCTTTATTATCTTGAGGATCGTTATTATCCATATTATAGTTATTATCGTTATTATTATTTTCCATAGCGTTATTATCGCTATTAACATTATTATCGTTATTAACTTTATTTTCATTATTGTCGTTATTTCCGATTTTATTATTATTATCTTTATTATTATAAATATTGTGGTTATTATCGTTACTATCATTGTTACAGTCATTAACGTTATTATCATTTTTATCGTTCTTGTCGGTTATTAATATTATTGTCATTATTATTACCTTTATTATAGTTATTTTCATTATTATCGTTGTTAACGTATTATCCTAATTATCTTAGTTATTGTTATGATCGTTATTATGAATATTATCCTTATTATTATTCGTTGTTATCGATATTATTATAATTATTGTAATTCTTTTTAATCGTTTTTTAATTCTTTATAATCGTTATTTTTATTATTACGGTTAATATTTTTGTTATTATCCTTATAATCGTTATTATCGTTATTATTATCGTTATTATCGTTATAACCGAAATTATGTTTATTATTATCTTTATAATCGTTATTATCGTTTTTATTATCGTTGTTATCGTTACTATCGTTGATATTATTATTGTCGTTATTATCACTATTGCTATTGTTATCGGTATTACCTTTATTATCGTTATTATATATAATGTTGTTATTAATACCGTTATTATCGTCATAAACGAAAATAGCATTTCTTTCGTTCGTATCGTTATTAGTGTTATTATCGCTATTATCGATATTATCATTATTATCGTTATTTTCATTATTATCGTTATTTATATTGTTTTCGTTATTATCGTTTTTATCGTTGTTATTATCGTCAATATCGTTATTATCGTTATTATCGGTTGTATCATTATTTCCGATCTTATTATTATTATCTTTATAATTATCAATATTATCTTTATAATCGTTATTATCGTTGAAATCGTCATTAACGTTATTATCATTATTTCGTTTTTGTCATCATTTCCTTTATTATTATTATTATCGTTATTATTAACCTTATTATCGTAATTATTATTATTAGCTTCATTTTAGTCATTATAATTACTAACGATGTTTTCGTTATTATCGTCATTATCGATTTAACCGTTATTATCTTTGTTATTATCGTTATCGTTATATTTTTTATTGCCGTATTTATTTTTATCTTTATTATTATTCTTATTATTATTATTATCATTATTATCGTTATTAATATCGTTATTATCGATTTTATCGTAATTCTCGTTATTATCATAATTTTATTTATTATCGTTTATTTATTATTATCCTTATTATTATATTTAATATCGCTTTAATTGTTATTATCGTTTTTACTTTCGATATTATCGTTAGTATTGTTAATATTATCATTAATAACAAAATCGTAGTTATTATCCTGATTATGGTAATTTTTATTTTTATAGCTATTATCGTTATGGTCGGTAATAATACCGTATTATCGTTATTTTCTTTCATAAAATTCAATTAATTATTTTCTTTTATATCGTTAATGTTGTCAATGTGATAACAATATGTTTATTTTGTTGAATGTTATATTGTTATATTCTGTTGAATGTTATAATGATAATAACGAGATAATCATTATTATTATTATTATTATTCATTGTTATCGTTATTAACTTTAATATAAATTACATTTTTCGGCAATTATCATTTGGAAAAGAGCATTTAAAAATAGTAAAAACGATATATTCTAGTTATATTATTCATTCTGCGTCAATAGAATATAAAATCAATGAAATGGAACAAAATTTAAACTATTCGTCTTTCGGCGATACATGTATATGACCGAAAAATCGTATATACGATAGGAAACAATGTAAAATAATTCGATTACAATATAAAATAGTTGTTTGATCTTATGAAATGCAATGTTCTGAATCGATTGATAACTTTTTTTATACTGTGGCACAGGTAGTATTAAAGATTTCACCACTTCAACTTCGCATATTCCGAAATTCGCGTATGTCGATTAAGTTTTCCGATAATTATCATATGAAAACGCGTATTTAAACATAGTAAAAACGTTATATTCTTGTTATATTCTTTATTCTGCATCGATAGAATATAAAATCAATGAAATTGAACGAGATTTCAACTTTTCGTTTTTCGACGATACGCGTATATGAGCGAAAGATCGTATGTACGATATGAAAGAATGTTAAAAACTTTGATTCCAATATAAAATAGATGTTTGATCTTATGAAATGCAATGTTCTGAATCGATTGGTAACATTTCTCAAACAGTAGCACAAGTATTATTAATGGTTTCTCGATTTTAACTTCGCGTATGTTGATTACGTTTTACGAAAATTATCATATGAAATCGCGTATTTAAACATAGTAAAATCGGTATGTTCTTGTTATATTCATTATTCTAAGTTGATTGAATATAAAATCAAAGAAATTGAACGAGATTCCAACTTTTCATTTTTTGACGATACGCGTGTATGAGCGAAAAATCGTATATACGATATGAGAGAAAGTTAAAACTTTGATTCCAATATAAGATAGATGATCGATCTTATGAAATGCAATGATCTGAATCGATTGTTAACTTTATTCAAACTGTAGTACAAGTATTATTAAAGATATTACGATTTTATATTCGTATATATTGAAATTCGCGTATGTCGATTAAATTTTGCGACAATTATCATATGAAAACGCGTATTTAAACATAGTAAAAACGTTATATTCTTCTTATATTCTTTATACTGCGTCGATTGAGTATAAAATCAATGAAATTGAACGAGAATTCAACTTTTCATTTTCGACGATACGCGTATATGAGCGAAAAATCGTATATACGATATGAAACACTGTTAAAATCTTTGATTCCAATATAAAATAGATGTTTGATCTTATGAAATGAAATGTTCTGAATCGATTGGTAACATTTTTCAAACTGTGGCACAAGTATTATTAAAGATTTCACAATTTCATCTTCGCAAATACCGAAATTCGCATATGTCGATTAGGTTTTTCGAAAATTATCATATGAAAGCGCGTATTTAAACATAGTAGAAACGTTATATTCTTGTTATATTCTTTATTCTGCGTCGACTGAATACAGAAATAATGAAATTGAACGTGATTTCAAGTTTTCGTTTTTCGACGATACGCGTATATTAGCGAAAAATCGTATATACGATATGAAAAAATGTTAAAATCATTGATTACAATATAAAATAGATATTTGATCTTAATAAATGCAATGTTCTGAATCGATTGGTAACATCTTCCACACTGTGGCACCTGTATTATTAGAGATTTCTCGATTTTATCATCGCATATACCGAAATTCGCGTATGTCGATTACGTTTTTCGACAATTATCTTATGAAACCGCGAATATAAATATAGTAAAAACTTTATATTCTAGTTATATTCTTTATTCTACGTCGATAGAATTTAAAATCAAAGAATTTCAACGAGATTTCCACTTTTCGTTTTTCGACGATCCGCGTATATGAGCGAAAAATCCTATATACGTTAACAATATTATAAACTTTGATTCCAATATAAAATTGATGTTTGATCCTATGAAATGCAATTTTCCGAATCGGTTGGTAGCATCTTCCAAACTATTGCACAATTATTATTAAAGATTTCACGATTTCAACTTCGCATATTACGAAATTCGCGTATGTCGATTAAGTTTTCCGATAATTATCATATGAAAACGCGTATTTAAACATAGTAGAAACGTCATATTTTTATTATATTCTTTATTCTGCGTCGATTGAATATAAAATCAATGAAACTGAACGAGAATTCAACTTTTAGTTTTTTCGCCGACTCGCGTATATGAGCGAAAAATTGTATATACGGTAGGAATCATAGATAAAAACTTAGATTCCAATATAAATTGGATGTTTGATCTTATGGAATGCAATGATCTAAATCGATTGGTAACATTTTTGAAACAGGAGCATAAGTATTAATAAGGATTTTACGATTTTAACTTCGCCTACATCGAAATTCGCTTATGTCGATTACGTTTTTCGACAATTAACATATGAAAACGCGTATTTAAACATAGTAAAAACGTTATATTCTTGTTATATTCTTTATTCTGAGTCCATTGAATATAATATCAATGAAATTGAAGGAGATTTCAACTTTTCGTTCTTCGACGATACGCGTATATGAGCCTAAAATCGTACATACGATCTGAAACAATGTTAGAACCTATGGCTCCAATATAAAATAGATGTTTGATCTTATGAAATGCTTTGTTCTGAATCGATTGGTAACATTTATCAAACAGTAGCACAAGTATTATTAAAGGTTTCACGATTTTACCTTCGCGTATGTTCATTACGTTTTACGAAAATTATCATATGAAATCGCGTATTTAAACATAGTAAAAACGTTATATTCTTGATATATTCTTATTATGCGATTGAATATAAAATCGCTGAAATTGGACGAGATTTCTCCTTTTCGTTTTAGCCCATACGCTTATATAAGAGAAAAATCGTATATACGATATGAGGCAATGTTACAAAATTTGATTCCAATTTAAAATAGATATTTGATCTTGATATGTAATGATCTGAATCGATTGGTAACATTTTACAGACTGTGGCACAAGTATTATTAAAGATTTCGAGCTTTTATCTTCGCATATACCGAAATTCGCATATTTCCATTAAGTCTTTCGATAATTATCAAATGATAACGCGTATTTAAACATAGTAAAAACGTCATATTCTTGTTATATTCATTATTCTGCGTCGATTGAATAAAAAATCAATGAAATTGAACGAGAATTCAACTTTTCTTTTTTCGACGATACGTGTATATGATCGAAAAATCGTATATACAATATGAATCAAAATTATAATCTTTGATTCCAATATAAAATTGATGTTTCATCCTATGAAATGCATTTTGCCGAATCGATTGGTAGCATTTCTCAAACTGTGGCACAAGTATTATTAAAGATTTCACGACTTCAACTTCGCATATTCCGAAATTCGCGTATGTCGATTACGATTTTCGACATTTATCTTATGAAAACGCTTATTTAAACATAGTAAAAACGATATATTCTTCTTATATTCTTTATTCTGCGTCGATTGAATATAAAATCAATGAAATTGAACGAGATTTCAACTTTTCATTTTCGACGATACGGGTATATGAGCGAAAAATCGTATAAACGATATGAAACATTGTTAAATACTTTGATTCCAATATAAAATAAATGTTTGATCTTATGAAATGCAATGTCCTGATTTGATTGGAAACATTTTTCAAACTGTGCCACAAATATTATTAAAGATTTCACGATTTCATTTTTGCATATACCGAAATTCGCGTATGTCGATTAAGTTTTTCGATAATTATCATATGAAAACGCTTATTTAAACATAGTAGAAACGTCATATTTTTGTTATATTCTTTATTCTGCGTCGATTGAATATAAAATCAATGAAATTGAACGAGAATTCAACTTTTGGTTTTTCGACGATACGGGTATATGAGCGAAAAATCGTATAAACGATATGAAACATTGTTAAATACTTTGATTTCAATATAAAATAAATGTTTGATCTTATGAAATGCAATGTCCTGATTCGATTGCAAAGATTTTTCAAACTGTACCACAAGTATTATTAAAGATTTCACGATTTCATTTTTGCATATACCGAAATTCGCGTATGTCGATTAAGTTTTTCGATAATTATCATATGAAAACGCTTATTTAAACATAGTAGAAACGTCATGTTTTTGTTATATTCTTTATTCTGCGTCGATTGAATATAAAATCAATGAAATTGAACGAGAATTCAACTTTTGGTTTTTCGACGATACGGGTATATGAGGGAAAAATCGTATAAACGATATGAAACATTGTTAAATACTTTGATTCCAATATAAAATAAATGTTTGAT